>NC_134856.1:73149807-73449807 GCF_049852395.1 Peromyscus maniculatus bairdii | reverse complement strand
GTTTAAAATTTTTAATAAAAATTTAAATGAAAGGTCAATTCATTCATATGACCTTGCTCAAATTAAATTGAAACATACTATTAAAGTTTAAGAATCTCCACAGTTTGGAATAGTTCTGCCTTTTAAAAATGAAAGGGAATCATTTCTGATGCAGAGAGTAAATTCAATCGACATGGGAAAGTTCCTTTTTTCTGGCTGGACTCACTCCCCACCCCCATCCCCAGAATAACATCCTTTAATAAACGCCAAATTTTTTCTTTGAAGTTTAACAGTTAAAACTTCAGATACATCTATTATTGATTGAAAAATGACTCATAATACCTAACAGTAGCAAGAAGGTAGGAAATGGTATTTTTTTATTTTTATTTATTTATTCTTTGACATTTCATACAAGTATATTACATGTTTGGGTTGCTTTCACACACTCCTATTATTATCTCTCATCTCCTCCCACTCTGGCTGAACTCTTTCCTCCCAGTACGTCCTTCTCTTACTTTTACATGTTTTGTTCATGTGTTTGTTTGAGACCTGAGGAATTTAGTTAGGACTGCTTATATGAGCATGAGTGAGAGATTTGTGTTTTTGTTTTTTTTTTTGGTTTTTCGAGACAGGGTTTCTCTGTGTAGCTTTGCGCCTTTCCTGGAACTCGCTTTGGAGACCAGGCTGGCCTCGAACTCACAGAGATCCACCTGCCTCTGCCTCCCGAGTGCTGGGATTAAAGGCGTGCGCCACCACCGCCCGGCAATGTTTTGTTTTGTTTTAAACTGAGCACGAGCAACTTATCAGAGGCTACACCACTGAAGAAAAGACTCCCTCTTTCCCAGCAACCAATACTTGCCAACAGCACTTCTCAGGGTGGCTCAGGGCCTCATGAGTCCCTTCCCGCATCCATGATGAAATGTCGGTGGGCTCTGTTTTGTACCGGGCTGAAACTGGTAAGGACAGCTTCCGTGAACTCATGAGCACAACAACCACATCATGTCTAGAGACAGTATTTCATCTCACTCCGCCCCGTCCATCCTCTAGAACTTACATTCTTCCGATTCTCCCATGATGTTCCCTGAGCCATGGAGGGCGTGACATAGATGTCTTCTCTGGGGCTGAGCACTCAGTCGTCACTTATTCTCAGCACTCAGACCAGTTCTGAGCTGACAGCGGGAAACTGTTGTGGAATACTTAACTATGTAAAGATGTGTTACATTTGTTTATCCTGTGGAATATTACTTTAATTGTGTAAAGGCATGTTACATTTGTTTCTGCTGCCTTTGTTTAAGGATGTAAAGGTAAGTTACACCTGCTTATGTTGCATTTGTTTAATTATGAGAAGTGTGTTGCTATTTTATCTTGCCTGCCTAAGGCACCTGATGGGTCTAACAAAAAGCTGAGCAGCCAATAGGTAGGCAGAGGAGGGATAGGCAGGGCTGGCAGGCAGAGAGAATAAATAGGAGGAGAAACCCAGGCTCAAAAAGAATGAGAAGAAAGAAGAAGGGAGAGAATGGGTAGAAATTGAGGGGCGTGCTCAGGGCAAGACGTCAGCAGCTGCCAGCCAGACAGGAGAAATCGTGAAAGTAAGATATACAGAAGAAAAGGGAAACCCCCCTGAGGCAAAATGTAGCCAAAGAGAAATGGGTTAATTTAAGTTAAAAGAGCTAGCCAGAAACAAGCCAAGCGTTCATAACTAATAGGAAGTCTCTGTGTCATGATTTGGAAGCTAGTTGGTGGCCCAAAAGAAAAAGCCTGGGACAGGGAACTCCTGTTTTGCCATCTTTCTAACATCATACTTAGCTTTGTGTCTCTTTATTGCTCTCTAAGCGAGACTAGGTCTGGATAAACCAGGACAAGGTACATCCATTGTCTCTCAGCCTTGTGTGAGGGCTGAACTCTCTTTCCACTTCTGCAGTGACAGGGCAGGCTAGCAGGGAGGAGAGCATCCCATCCATGTCCAGATCCTTACAGGATTTTCCACACTGTGCCTCTGGTGTGCCAAACTGACTCCCTCTAGCATGTTGTATGGTTCACATTTCTTCTAGACCAAAGATTTGGAAAACAAACAAACAAACAAACAAACAAACAAACAAACAAACAAACAAAAAAGGACCTGGGACTAGGAAGATGGCTCAGTGGATAAAGCACGTTCCATGCAAGCTGAGGTCTGGAGTTCAAATCCCCAGCATGCACATAAATGCTGAGTAGACATGGAAATCTGCCTATAATCTTAGCCCTTGGGAAGCAGAGATAGAGGATCCATAAAGCAAGCTGGCTAAACCTTCCTCACATGTGCATGCTCATGTACCTACACAGGCATGTGCACCCGCACACATATAAACATGCATATATACACACATACCACATACATGGACACATGCGGAAAAGACCTACTTACTGTTACAAGTTAATTTCAGTTGCTGCCTCACCCTGTAGCATGTTCTTCCCAGGGAATATGGTCCTTCAGTACAATATGCCCGCTGGTATGAGTCTGTATCTGAAGAATGTCACCTGTAGCAATGATGACAATGATCATGAATGACAAGGGTGAGAGCAATTTTGATAAAGCATTTTAATGAAAATATGGAATTTACCATAAAGTCCCTCGCTAACTCAGGGACTGCTCCAGCAAAGTGTCCCTGTCCAACAGCAATGTGCTCACCCCCGATGTCTTAACTCTTCTGTAGGTGAAGGTGCTTCCCATCTCCGTGGAAACACCTGGAAGCTCAAAGTCTCGACGTTCCATTGGTCTGTTAAACCTGCTGTGCGGTGAGCTATCTGAAGAGACACACTTACCAGATAGCAATAGTAACAAAAACACTCAAATACCGTCAGAAAACTGCGTGACGCTTGGGCAAAGGAAGACGCTTAGAATGTAGGAAACAGATTTTTGTAATTGTTCTAAATCTTCACTGATGATGTGTTAAATAAGACAAGAGTGAATACTGAGAAGATGTAACAGAATTCTGCTAAATACCCCGCCAGCCTGGAAAGAATGCCTCATTTCCTTTTCTCACACGTCTTAAAAAGAGAAAGCTCAGAATCAGAGATAAACTCAGCTCCAGGGCAAATGCACTGTCTAAGGCTCTGAGGTTATCTGCAGGAGGCTGGTCTGAACTAGGCATAGATGGGCCGTGGAGACTAGCCCAAGCCTCCCACATGGACAGTCTAGTGTAATAACGTAAGGATGGATCTGGCCTTGTGCTGTTGCTATAAAGTGATCCATCTCAGCATCCAGAGAATTCCAACAGAATCTTGGGAGTGCCGTGCTTGCTAGCTGTGCATCTGATTCACAACGAAATCTCAGCCCGTTCCTGGAGGACGTACTCTCCTGGAAACAATCATGCTAAAGCTAGGCAGAGCACTAGAACTGAAGCTCCCTGAACACACCACATCTGTACAGATGGAGTGACTGTTAAGAAACGTGTTGATTATGGAGAATTAGAATATATTGGGCTGGTCAGGTGGCTCAGTGAGTAAAGTGCTTGCAGTGTGAACATGAAGACCTGATTTGCACACACACACTTGTAATCCTGTCACTCCCACAGGGAGATGGGTGGCAGAGACAGGATACCCAGAAGCTCACGGGCCAGTTAACCTGTAGACAAACAACAAGAAACCCTGTCTCCTTGGAGTCCTAATACCCAGGTGACAGCTCACAGCTGCAAGTGCAGTTCCAGGGGATCTGACGCCCTCTTCTGTCCTCTGCAGGCACTGCATGCATGCAGTACAAATACACATGCAGGAAAACAAGAAGGAAGGAAGGAAGGAAGGAAGGAAGGAAGGAAGGAAGGAAGGAAGGAAGGAAGGAAGGAAGGAAGGAAGGAAGGAAGGAAGAGAAAGAAGGAAATAGAAAGAAAGAGAGAGAGAAAAAGAAAGGAAGGAAAGGAAGGGAGGGAGGGAAGGAAGATAAAGAAGGAAATAGGAAGAGAGAGAGAAAGAAAAGAAAGGAAGGCAGGCAGGAAGGAAGAAACCTTGGTTTAAACAAAGTAGAAGGAGAAGACCCCAAAGTGTACACACACACACACACACACACACACACACACACACACACACACACACACACTTTTTTTAACAGCCAGAATTTTTTGAGCTGTCTTTTATTCTCTTCATAGATTATAACGACTTCTGCATCTGACCCAATGGCCTTTCGATAAAACCCTTTGGGATATATTAATTTAACAGACCACAGCTTCCACCAACCCAAAAGGAAAGAATGTCGTCAAATAGAGTCTGAAAGTTATAGCAGAGACTTCCTCCACTTGGCTGAAATTCACCTGCCTGGTATCCCACCAATGTATTTGACAAGGACATTGTGTGTGTGTGTGTGTGTGTGTGTGTGTGTGTGTGTATTCTTATGATGCATGATGGAACAAGCAGTTCAGGGCAACCTGAGTCCATATTCCTGGCCTATGCTCACTCATTTTTGTTACGTAGAAGCAAGTGCTGTGTTTGAAGTTGACAGTCCACCAAACTCAAGTTCTGGGCAGGTTCAATCCTTTCATAGATATGCAGGCTGAGTGGGAAGCTGGGTGAACTTGGCTGGGTTTGGAGAGGCTACTGTTGGCCCAGAAAGGCCACACACAAACTGTCTTGTAGAGGCTGACTCTACCTCTCAGGAGTGGATGAATGTATATTCTCAGCAATGTGGCTACCTTGGTAGACTTACCTAGAGAATTCATCAGGGATTCTGTAGCCTGTAGAGAAAGGTTGTCATTAGCTGTAGCTGAGTGAACTCTCACCACTGTGGCTCTGGTGGGAGGCCTAGACTCCTACTATGATGAGGGAAGTTCATGCAGAGAAGAACCACAGATAATCGTCAGGACAGCATGATTTGCCCATTAAGCTTGAAGAGAGCATTGTACGGCCTTCACTGGATCCAGACCATGGGATAATAATGTGGATGACCTGGAAGAGACCTCTCTGGCTAATTATTTTAATTTTTGAAGTTATCTTTCTACAAAACAGAGATTTCATTTACCTCCTATTAATGACAACAGTATGTTACAATATAAAGATCCATGTAGAAAACTTGTTGCACGTAATTATTTTAAAAAAGAAAGAGGTGGGCTGACAAGATGGCGCACAGGCGGAAGGGCTTGCTCCCCTGTCCTCTGCCCTCCACGTGCGCACAGAGGACACATACTAAATGAGCAAATGCAACTTAAAATAAACAAGGAAATACAAATACAACGACGTAAATGGGAGAAAGCAAAAGGTCTCCTCAGCTGTGTTCATTGGATCTCACTGCGTACTTTGAGATAATTCCTCTAACCCTGACTCATGTCCTTAGCAGCAGAATTGTGTCACGCCATTGGGCGTGAACAAAACTTGCAACCTTCTCCCACATGTTCTGTTCTTTATCTCATATCCCCTGGCCCTAACCTTAGACTTGGCCACCCCTTTGTCAACCTATGTTAGTGGCCACTGTTCAAAATTTCCAATCAAAATTTAGTTTCTTAATAACCTGGCTCCACTTCCTTTCATTTCACATGTCATGCCTATGTGTGTAACTACATGGCATGACTATGTGTGTGGTGACTACAGTCTGTATCGACTCAAAACAAGTAAAATTTTTTAAACATATTTTTTCATTGAATCTTTGGGAATTTTACATTGTACACCCCAATCCCATTCATTTCCCAGCCCTTTAATGCCCACACTCCACCTTGTAACCCTCCCCTCAAAAGAAAATAAAAAATAAAATTTAGAAAAGAAAAGAAAAAAGAAGAAAAAAACCCAACCAACCAACCAAACAAACAAAAAAGAAAAACTGACTCTCTGACCCCTTTGGGCAATGACCTGCTCCTCCATCAGCCACAGCCTTCCCTGCATGCACTGCCCGGCTCTTCCCTCTTTCCCGCCTCTCCACACATACCTGTTCATGTGGTAGCATTGGAAGCTGCAGTGTGTTACGTAGTATACCCTTGTCCGAGACAGCTTTACTTGGGGATGTTCATGGCAATGACTGATTAGACTAGTTCAAGGCCCCTGCCTTCTGCCCCACCACCAATACTGGACCCTCATAGAGAGTCTCAGATCTCCTGCTATTGCCCTGACTCATGGAGATCCCGCAACTATGGTTCTGCGAGACCGGCCCCTTCATATGCTCCAGCAGCTCAAAGATGGGGAAGATGTTGGGGTGGGCTAGCTCAAATCCCTGGATCTCCCTCGCCCATGCCATCGGGGCCAGCTCTTCCATGATCCAATCTCCATAGTCCAACCAGGCCCAAACATCTCCATGGCCTCAGGTGACAGCACAGAACCCATGAATATTGAAGCTTGGGGTGGCATTCCAGAACTAAACTGTAACAAATATGTATATTGCAAGCTCACAGTAAGCCAAAGCTGTTTCTGAGCTCTTCTCCTGCTTTATTTCATTTATCCTTTATGACAATACTGTGAGATAAATATTGTTAGCTCCATTGGACCGATGACTGTGCAGAGGCACTGATCAACTCATAAACATGTTGACGAGCACTCAAATGCCGAGCAATGGAACACATTTTGACACACTGAGGCTGTTTGTCACCATCGTGTGAGACCAGAGAGAGAATCCATCGAACACCTGAGGCACAAGATTTTGAAGAGAAGCCACAGTCTATGATGGGTAAACACTAGCCAAGCATCTAGTTCCAAGACAGACAGAACCAGGATAAATTATGGGAGGCTTAAACTCTTCCACCAGGGGTTGGGGATTTAGCTCAGTGGTAGAGCGCTTGCCTAGCAAACACAAGGCCCTGGGTTCGGTCCTCAGCTCCGGAAAAAACAACAAACAAACAAACAAACAAAAAAACTCTTCCACCAAAGCTACTATTGTAGGAATTATCCCGGGGATAGTCAAGAGCTGCAGAGGTTTTCATAACGTGTTCACAGCTTAACAATCTGCCTTTGAGTAGATAAGTTTGAGGGCAATGCTAGAATTCGCAGACAAGCAAAGTTCAGAAGAATTGCTCATCCCTCCCTCTGCCGGGTACTTCCCCAGGGAAGAGCTTAGTGTTCTGTTTCATTTCATTCAAGTGCAGGGTTGGAAGCAACTAACATACCACCCCGTCGTATTCGAAGAAACGGGATTAAAGACTGTATATAGTAAAAACCAAAAGGGGCTGAGGAGACGTCTTTGTGGGAGGAGTGCTTGCTGCCCAAACCTGAGGACCAGAGCCCCGAGCCCAGAGAACTTTTGGGTGTGGTTGTATAAGCACTGTGTGCGGGGTGGAGCAGGAAGGATGCACTGGGGGATGCTGACCAGAAGCCTAGCTCCACACGCAGTGACAGACTGACTCAAAGGAATATGGGGGACAGTAGTCGAGTAGGACGCCTGACACATCCCTCTGGCCAGACACATCCATGTGTCCCTACACCACACATCTCTCTCTGTCTTTCTCTCTCTCTCTCTCTCTCTCTCTCTCTCTCTCTCTCTCTCTCTCTCTCTCTCTCTCTCTTTCTCTCTCTCTCTCTCTCACACACACACACACACACACACTTTTTAATTAAAAAATAATAAACAAGAATTCCATTTATTTATTATTATTTTTAAAATATTTTAAATGATTTATTTATTCTTATTTTTAATGTGCATTGGTGTTTTGCTTACATGTATGTCTGTATGAGGGTGTCAGATCCCCTGGAACTGGAGTTATAGACAGCTGTGAACTATCATGTAGGTGCTGGGAATTGAACCCTGGTCCTCCGGAAGAGCAGCCAGTGCTCTTAACCACTGAGCCACCTCTCCAGCCTCTCTGTTTATTTTTTTTTTAAATGGGCCAACAAAGATTTAATACCAGTGGCTCTTGCTAACTTTATGAATTATCTGCATCTCCCTCTTCCACGGTACACACAATCTCCTCTAATTGCTGACATGTGGACCCGTGGCATCTTTATTAAGTAAAGAAAAAACTACGGAATACGTCTTCTCTGCGTAAGTCTTTCTGTTAGAGGCAGGCTGCTATTAGCCAGCAAAGCAGTATTGAAAAGGCCTGAGAAAGAAGGAGGCAAGATGTGTGAATTGTGAGCTTGAAGTGAGTTTAATTGAATCCCTGCGCTGAGAGACATGGGAGAGGCCACAGTCACTCCTGCTCTGTAGTTGTTCCTCTCAAGCTCCCCCTGGGACCCTCTGAAGGGATCTTCATAGGGCAGGAAGTTGGCTCTGGGCAGACCACTCAGGCTGAGCTTCCAACAGCTCAACCCCGCACTGCGCATGGTTCTTCAGCACTTGCTGGTGGGGCAGACAGCCTCGTCAGTAAGCCTGGATTGTTTGTGGACCATTAGACCAACTCATTGCATTCCTGAGCTGTTTAATAAGATGGAGTTTGGTTAACATTTTGGTGACACCCTAAAAAGACCGCCTTACAGACCCACCGTCCTTATCTCTTGTCTTTCCTTAAAATTGTTTTCTCACAAAACCTCCAACTATTCCAAATAGGAACTTTATTCAGAACTTTAAGATTTCTGCCCGAGCGGGGAAGTTGCTGTGTTGGTCACCTTAGAGTGAAGGGGGTGTTTTTTCAGTGAACGGAGCCAATGTTCATACCAGGAGCTCACACTTAGACTCTGGCATTTCCCTGGGAGTAGCTGACCTTTGTACACAGCTGTACAAGCAGACAAAGTCTGATTTTCTAGCTTCAAATCCCATGGTTCACAGCCTGTGGGGTGGAAGTGTGTTGTTGCCTGTATTTCCTGACGGGGATTTCAGGGGTGCCCCTGTTCCCAGATCGGGCTAGGAAGAAACAGTTCACACTCGAGTGGTCCCACCGCAGAAGCATCTCAGCTTTCATAACAGAAAGGCAGGTGGCATCCACAGACTTTACTGCCGATGACTGAGCCTTGAGGCAGCAGTTACTGCCAGAACCCCAAATCTCTGTCCAGCTGGTGCTTTTACAGGTAGCTCTAATCCACTCCCAGACTTCCTTCTGGGTAGAGAAACACCAATGGCTTCACACACTGCCTTCTCCCCACCCAGAGCAGCTAAGATGAGAAATGTGCCTGTGTAGGCCATTCTCCGCAGTCGTGTGGGAAATCACCTGTCCCTTGCTCCTGCCACGCTTGGGCCCAGGCTGCCTGGCACTGGTGTGGCTCTGTCCCTCAGTTGCGATTTTGAAGTTCAGCAGTGGGGATGACACTTGCCCACACTTAGAGGCCACAGACTCCCGAATCGGCCTTGTGAGCAATACGGTGACATTTATGTTCTGTCATCTGCCGACTGATACATTTGGGTTTTTTTTTCAGTCGAATCAGAAGGAGGTTGGTCAAAAGACATGCCATTTATTCAACCCCGTGTACTACACAATAACTATAAAGCTGGAGCAGGGAGATGTGTTTAATACAAACTCCCAAGCCAGCCATTTATTTCCCAAGGACGCAGAAGTTCTACTGCCTGTCACATCATCCTGGCAATGTGTATTCAGAGTGTATTAACATATACCCCCTCAGAATTGTCCTCACCCAGTCACTCAGCCACATAGACTCTTTACTGGAAGCCTCTGTGACAAAGGGCTACATACATAACACATTTCTGCTGACAGCCAATGACAACGTCGTCTGTGGTTCAAAGCTCCCCTGGTTTATTCTGGTGGTAAACTCACTTTAGAATTGAGCAGAAGTATGTTGTCTTTACCTAAAATGTGGTGTGTTTACGTAGCAAAAGAAAGGTAACTGTGGGCTGTCATCTCCCTCAGGAAATCCCTGGTCTGGTACGATGCTTGGGCATGTAACCGTAGCAACCAATAAGGTCAGCATTCTTGCTTCATACCTTTAATTTCTAATTCCCACTTCAATACCAATATCTCAAGGTCTTTAAAATAGTAAACAGGCACAGCTAAGGTAAAAAAAATAACAGAAGCAAAAGTGAGAGGACCCTGGGTTCTGAGCCAGCCTTCAGGAGCTGGGAGCCGTCCATGCTGAAGTCACGACAGCAAGCCAAACACAGAAAACCCACAACCGTCCTAGAAGCAGCAGAACTCCACAGGACGACACCTGCAGACACACACTTGCCACACAACAGGAACTAAGGACAGACCTCAGAAACCAGTGCCAAGGAAGGAAAACTTACTCTATGATTGATAAATTGCTGCTGCGTGGGGTGGGGGTTGGGAGGGAGTTGCTGGTAGCTAAGCTGGAGGGATAAAATCCCAATGGGGACCCATTTGTAAGGTGGCCTACAGATTTCCATGAGCTTTACTTAGGAGCTACCCTGCCCTCTCTGTGAAGATCGCTGGAAAGAGGAGTCATTTTTGAGCATCTGTATTGCAGGTTGTAATAGCCTGTTTTCTGTTGCCAGTAGCATAATATCACAATCTAGGTTAGGTTGGCCTCGTGGTTCTGGAGGTCCCAGGCCGAAGGGCCACATCTGGAGTGGTGCAAGAAACCGCAAGGTAAGAGACAGGCCATGCGCGTATCCGTGTCTTCCGTGCTCTGTGTTCTTCTTACAGAGTCAAGGAGTTGAGTATTGTCAACCTGACCATCTGGAGTCGCTTGGGAGATGAGCCTCTGGGCGAGCCTGTGGAGGATTGTCTTGAGTGATTTATTGGATGTGTGAGGACCCATCTTCACTGTGGAGGAGTTACCCCCTGGGCAGGGAACCCTGAACTGGGTCAAATGGGGAAGCCAGCTGAGCAGGCACTCACTCCTCCCTCTCTGGTTCCTGACTGTGGGCGTGACTGTGACGTATAACCAGCAGCTTTGAGCTTCTGCCACCACCCTAGCCCTGTGAGGTCAGAATAAGTCCTCTCTCCCTTCAGTTGATTTTGTCACAGCGACAGGGAAAGAAAGGAAGACGGTCAGGAGCTGTCAACAGCCGGGGCTCCCCTCGGACGCCTTCATCAAAATCTAGTCCCCACCCAAAGGCCCCGGTTCTAAACATCACAGACAGATTAAGTCCACTTATTGTCTCACACTGGAGGAGATTCAAGTTCCACAAATGACATCAGGGACACACAGTCAAACTAAATCTAAGCTCCTTTTCCTAACAAGGCTTCCCCCCAAGAGAACCTATTCCACCAGAACCTAACCAATGCATGGAAATAGTGTTTCGGTTGGCTTTCCACTGCTGTGATAAAAATACTGACCCAAACTGTCTTGAGGAGAAAAGGGTTTAGATATAAAAGCTTGTGCATCCTGATCACAGTCTATCACTGAGGGAAGTCAGGGCAGGAACTGAGGAGGGGTGCTGCTTACTGGCTTGCTCCCCATGCCTTGCTCAGCCTGCTGTCTTATACAACCCAGGACCACCTGCCCCAGGGTGACAAGGCCCACGGTGGGCTTCACCTTCCCACATTAATCATTAATCAAGAAAACGCCCCCCCCACAGACTTGCCCACAGGACGATCCGATGGGGGCAGTTCCTGAGGCTCCTTCTTCCCAGGGGACACTGGTTTGTGTTAAGATGACAAAAACTAAGAATCACACACAGGGAGGGGCACTGATGATGACCCAAGACCCTTCAGGAGCAAGTGACCTTCAGCAGGTAACTTGGGCCCACGACGGAACATGCTCCCCTGTTTTGGCTACCATCAAGGGAAGTCTATGACCCCTGAGGCTAAGAAGCACAACCTTTCTAAAGCGAGGTTGCAGTATGTTGAGGTACCAGTCAGATTTCCTCCCCTAGAAGTTTGTTCAACTGTAATGAAAAACAAAGTCAAAATATTTGCAGGGAAAAATGAATGCAATTAGAGACCATTTACGCTGAGTGAAATAAGCCAGGCTCAGAAAGACAAGAAACACAATTTTTTTTTTTTTTGGCAAAGCCAGCAAAAACAGACAGAAAGGATGGGGAAGACAGTTGGTGAGGTCTCTGAATAAGAACAGAGTATAAGGACATATGTATACTAATGCCATAACAAGACATAGCATGGTGTACTAAATAAAAAATTAAAAAGGAAAAATCTAAAAATAAAAGAAAATGTGTTTCTTCTTATTTGTCTTAAAGAAGAGACTGGTGGTAATAAGAGAGCTTGAAGGAGTAAAGAACAGGAAAGATCTTCTCAGACAACAGCTGTGAGGAAGTAAGTTACCAGGAACTCTGCTTTTCAAGAAATGCTAAAAGAAAACCTCTGGAAAGTGGAGAAAGCTTTCTTGTTAGACTATCTTTGGATCACCAGCCCCCAAATATCAATGGACATGGAGACTTATTATTAATTATGAAAATCTGACCTCTAGCTTAGGCTTGTCCCCAACTATCTTTTATAACTCAAATCAACTTATTTCTATGAATCTATGTTCTGCTGTGGGGCTTAGTTACCTCTGCTCTGTACCTTATATCCGACTTCAGAGTCTTCTGGCATCCCTCTGGCTTAATCTATGCACCTAGATTCTTTCTCCTCTCCATTTCTCTCCCTGGAAATCCTGCCTATCTCTCCTGCCTAGCTATTGGCCACTCAGCTCTTTATTAAACCAATCACAGTGACACACCTTCACACAGTGTAAACAAATATTCCATAACAGGAAAGATGTGTGTGAATGGCTATTCTTGGTTGTCAACTTGACTATATTTGGAATGAACCACAATCCAGAAAGGGAGGGTACACTTGTGATCTGTCTCTTAAGACAAGATGACACATGCCTTTAATCCAGATCTTGAGATGAGAAGGCACACCTTCAATCTGGGCCACACCTTCTGCTGGAAGCCTGTATAAGAACAATGGAAAAAGGAAGGGCTTGACCTTTGCCTGCTGGCCCTGGCCTTATCAGCACATCTACTTCTTCACTGGCATTGGAGCCTACTTCCTGGGATCTCAGCATGTACGGAAAACCAGCTGAGACACCCAGCCTTGTGGGACTGAGCAACTCAGGATTCTTGGACTTTCCGTTCACAGTTAGCCATAGTTGGACTGCAGCCTGTAAGTCATTTCAATAAATTCCATATATATATATATATATATATATATATATATATATATATGTAGGTAGATAGAGATAGATAGATAGATAGATAGATAGATAGATAGATAGATAGATAGATAGATAGATAGATAGATAGGTGATTGATTTATTTCACAAGTTCTGTGACTGGAAAATGATACAGGTCAGAAACTCAGATATAAATAAGAACAGAGTATTAAAGGTAGAAGAGAAGAAGTCATAATGAAATCTATTGTTTTCTTTATTCTTAACTGGTCTAACAGAACCATGTCTGTGTAAAATAACAGCAATGCTTTATTTCTCACTCACAGATAAAGGCATGGTAGCAATGCTGTAAGAGCCGGGAGGAAGGAGCTGAGAGTGTTCTTCAGCTGTTTGTGCAACTCATGGTGTCATATTTAATCAAATAAAGCTTATGCTATTTGTAAGTATGCATTGTGAACCTAATAGTAAAAACTAAAAAATGTAAAAAGACAATTATCATTGATAATCAAAGAGATGAGAAACAGATACTTAGGTTTTTCCTGTAGTTGTGATTAAAATACCCCAACAAAAGCAACTTAAGGGAGAAAAGGCTTCTTTTGGCTCACAGTTCCGGGAGGATGCTAGGGACTCAGTGTCCCAACATGTGTGCCTATGTGTTCTAGTTTACTTTTCTATTGATGTCATAAAATAATGACCAAAAGCAACTTAGGTAGGAAAAGGTTTACTTGGTTTCCACCTCCAGGTCACAGTCCATCACTGCAGGAAGTCAAGGTGGGAACTGAAGCAGGAACGATGGAGGAATGATGCGTATTGGCTTGCTCACTAACCTATGCACAATTAGCTTCTTATACAACTCAGGCCTGCCTTCTAGGAATGGAGCTGTCCACAGTGGGCTGAGGCCTCCTACATCAATTAGCAGTCGAGCCACAGGCCAAGCTGATCAAGGAAATTCTTTGATTAAAGTTTCCTCTTTTCAGGTGACTTTAGGTTGTGCCAAGTCGATGATAAAGACTAACAAGGACAAGGGGACATTTCACATTCAGACCACAGAGATGAACTCATAGAAAATTCTCAGTTACGACAAAACTGAATCTGTAAACAATAAACTGTCAATAGAAAGTGTAAGGCCCAGATGGGTTCACTGATAAACTCTACCAAATATTTAAGGAAAACTATATGACATTGTCCTACTTTGTTCTTCTGTTGCTGTGATAAAATACCTGGCCCAGGCAACTCCAGGAAGAAAGGGCCTTTGGGCTTTATTCTGTTTTATTCTGGCTGCTCTCAGCTCATGTTCTCCTTCTTATACAGTTCAGGAGCCCAGCCTAAGGAATGGTGCCACCCACAGTAGGCGGGTCTTCCTTCCCAACCTTATCAGGACATTCCCCAACAGGCAAGTCCAGAGGCTCATCTCACAAGCAATTCTAGATTTCATGAGACTGACCATTGAGATTAACTATTATATGTCATGAGCTTTGAATTTTTTGCAATATAGAATTATGGAAAGCATGCATATTGACTCATGCCTATAAATTCCAACACTTGGGAGGCTTAGGCAAAAGGAATCCCTGAAGTTTGAGGCCAGTCTGGGCTATTCAGTGGACCCTAGGCCATCCTTGTCTATACAGAGAGATCCTTTCTCACAAAACAAACAATATACAAGTAACAAGTAAAAGAATTACAAAAGGAACAAGGTTGTGTGTGTGTGTGTGTGTGTACTCTAATCTATAATTCAATTCACTAGCAGGACAAAACAATCAAGTGTAAATCTACACACATTTCTCTTCTGGAGAAATGTGCACTAGCCACCAACATTTGAATACCAAGAGTCTGTTTTTTCTTTTTCTTCCAGTAAACAAATAAAGTCTCTCCACTGAAGTCACAATTTTTCAAACTGCCATTTGCAACAAAGCAGTCATTTAGGGAACGATTCTCCTCCAAACCAAAGCAGTTCCTCCCAGTGCCACTCTTCATTACGTCTCCTTTTCATTTGGTTCCTTGAAACTGACTTTAATGAGCAGTCAGCCTGGAGAACACGCACTGCACTGAAGGGTTGTTTGTGGAAGAATCAGAAAAAATGGAAGCACCGCTGAGCCGATTTGCTTGTGAAAAAGAAGTCTCGTGAAAACTGCTCTAGAAAGTCGAGATCCAGTATGGAAAAGTAAGTATTTTAATAAGATAGGCAAGACTAGTGTGGATAATTCAGACTGATCCAGGTGGTCAGACTTTCAGCTGCAAACAGAATGCAGGCAAAGAGAACTCTGATGCGGTTTCTACATGCTCATTTCAGAGATGGAAAATGCACAGGAAACTTACCAGACTGTGAGAGCTGCCTCTCAAGCCTCCCAGCCCAAAAGGTCTGGGAAGTTATTTCAGTAGAAATAAAGCCCTACAAAAGAGCAGAGTGGTAGTTAATAAACACACATTCATCAGATGTTTACTTGCTGGGAACAAGACGATCGATCTCCTCTTTCATTGAACTTATAGTCTTCTGGGAAAGTCAGTGAACAAGTAAAATCTATTAGTCATATAATTTCAGATTGTGACACACTATAAAGACAAACCAGGAAACAGTACTGTAAGTGTCATGGGGGATGTGGTGAGGTGACGTGCAGTTTTAGATCCTGTGGTCAGAGGAAATTCCTTTGTAGCACGAATCTTAAAAGGTCTTATTAATAAAATCAAACCCAGACCCAGGTAGTGGGGTGAACACTGAAAGATCAGAGAGACAGAACAAGCCACAGCTAACCTCACCTCGCCAATTCCTCAGCTGATCTTATTTCCTCAGACTGGAAGCCTCTGAATCCTTATCCAAATGGATCTCAGCTGAACTGCTGCTAGAAGCCTAAAAGCTTAACAGACTCTAGTTCCTGGTTTTCACGCCTTATATACCTTTCTGCTTCCTGCCATCACTTCCTGGGATTAAAGGCGTGTGTCACCATGCTTGGCTGTTTCTAGTATGTCTTTGAACTCACAGAGATCCGGATGGATCTCTGCCTCCAGAATGCTAGGATTAAAGGTGTGAGTGCCACCATTTTCTGGCCTCTATGTCTAACTAGTGGCTGTTCTGTTCTCTGACCCCAGATAAGTTTATCAGGGTGCACAATATTTTGGGAAACACAATCTCACCACATTCCTTGGGATGGGGAGGTTTATGTGAACAGAGATCTGAGCAATGATGAGAAAACAGTCATGTGACCATCTAGGGGTGTGGTTTTCCAGGATCAGGGCATTGTAGATATAAAGGCCTCACAGTAAGATAGACAGATAGGTAGATGATGGATGGATGGATGCATGGATACACAGACACAGATATATGTAAGACACTTTAGCCAACAGCTACAAAACACATATTTGGGGTAGAGGTCAAATGTATATGGGACATTCTCCAGGACAGACTGTATGTTAGGCTATGAAACAAGCCTTAATTAATTTTTTTGAGTATCTTTCATATCATGCATCTTGATCCCATTCATATCTGCCCTCTGCTCCAGCAATTACCCCCCCCCAATAAAACAAAATTTAAGAGAAGAAAAAAGAAAGGAAAAGAGAAAAATCTTGTCATGGAAGCTGCAGTGTGACAGCGAGTCACACAATAAACCCCTTGTCCATATATCTTTACTTGCAAGTGTTCATTGCAAAGAGTCATTGGTCTCAGCCAAGGCCTCTGATTTTTACTAACTACACCATTAATGCTGGGCCCTCACTGGAACTCTTCTTGGATATCCTGATGTTGCCCTGTGTTGTGGAGATTCTATAGCTTTGGGTCTGTGGATCAGGCTCCTTCACACGCTCCAGCAGATCATAGAAAGGGTGGATGTTGGGGTGGGCCAAGTCATAACCCTGGTTTTGGGCCTGAGCAGCTGCAGGGTTGGTCAGCCCAGCAATTCTCTGCCCCCCCCCCCCCGCCCCACCCCACCCATCCCCCCCCTCCCTGTGATCTCTCCAGCATTGCCCCAGCTGTGGTGAGCAAGGGGCGGGGCCAGTTCTCCTGCCTACACTCCCTCAGGGTCAGCTCTCCCATATCTACACCATCAGGGCCAGCTCTCCTGTGTTGCCCAGACGAGGTGCAGGGGCCACTCTCCTGAGTGCTGCAGCTGAGGAGGGGCAGGGACGGCCCTCTCACTCTTATGACCCCAGGGCCAGCTCCTTCCACCTGTCCCAGGCATTGATGGGAGGGCATGGGAAGAGGGTATCTCCCCTCCACCCATGTCACCACAGGTCAGATGAGCAATGGGGACAGCCCTCCCCTGCCTACAACATGGGGGCTGAGTCACCCACCTCTCTGACAACAGGGCCAGCCTAGGTGAGTAGCAGGGCCCACTTCCCTGAGTGCTGCAGCTGATAAGGGGGAGGGTCAGCTCTCTCCCCCCTCTCACGCCACTGCATGACAGACAGTTGTGGTGACAGCTCTCCTGTAGACAATGGTCAGCCCCAAATAACCACATAGAGGTTTATATAAATGCTTGGCCAATAGCTTAGGCTTGTCTCCAGACAGCTCTTACAACTTAAATTAACCCATTTCTATTTATCTAGGTGCTGCCCCCAAGGCTTATTTACCTCATCTATGAACTTTCCATGTTGCTTCTTCCAAGTCTGGCTCGAGACTCCTCCGACTCGGCCCTCCTTCCCAGCATTCTCTCTGCCCCCAAAATCCTGCCTAGCTATTGGCCAGTCAGCTTTTTATTAACAATGAGAGCAACACATTTTCATAGTGCACAGAAGGATTATTCCACAGCACTCTCCCATGCTTACCACTTCGGGGCTGGTTCACCCACACCTCTGCCAACAGGGTTGGCTCTATTGTGCTGCCCAGGCAAGGTGCAGGGCCCGCTCTCCCAAGTGTTGCAGCTAGTAGGAGTCAGGGACAGTTCTCCAGCTCTTATGAGCACAGGGCCAGCTCTCCCACCTGCCTCAGGCATTGATGGGGGGGCATCTTTCCCCCATTCATGCCACCACAAGACAGATGAGTCATAGGGACAGCTTTCCCATGCTCACAACTTCAGGGCTGACTCACCCACACCTCCACTAACAGGGTTGGTTTAATGAATTTCAAAAGGTTGAATATATATAAAACATTTTTCTTATTATAGTGAAATGAAACTAAAGATTGATTGGAAAATTTACAAACCTGTAGGAACCAAACAGCGTACTCTGAACCTATCCCGTCAAGGCAGGGTGATAAGAGACATTGGAAACGTATTAGCTTATCAGACACAGAATACAAGAACCCCAAATGTGGGGTTCAAACAGAGAAGGGCACGGAGGGGAGCTATTACTGTACGTGTGCTGCTGGCCTGAGGTGAAGCCTTGCCCGCTCCCCTCGACCTCAACTTCTGTGTGTCAACCCTGATCAAACATTTCCCAGAAGATCTTACCTCAGTGGTGGTGTTCTCTTCTTAACCACACCTGATTCTTTACCTCCAGCTGAACCAGCAGAGAATTATCGATTCGAAGTGCCACATGAATAGCCCCAACGGAGTCTTTGAGGGACTCTCAAACTTCCCCCTGAAGCCTCAAAACCCGGGCCTTCGTCTGTATCACTCTCACTCAGCATTATCTCCCAAGTTCCCACAACAGCTCATTATGCTCTGAGAATTCAACAGCTTTTCTAGCCCAAAGTTCCAAACTCCTCTCCCAATCCTCCCTCAGATGTCTATCACAGCATATCCCATGATCCGGGTACCAATTTCTGTCCAAGTTAGGCTCTACCAGAACCATGGTAACTTGAACAGCACAGCCCTTACCGAATAGTAGACAGGTAGATAAATGAAAAAGGATAAAGGTCTCACATATAATCCCAACCTGCTACAAACACTTGGTTTTTGACAAAGGTTCTAAAAATATACATTGGAGAAAAAGATATCAGGTGCTGGGAAACCTGGATATCCGCATGTAGAAGAATGAACTTGGACCCCTGTCTCTCGCTCTGTATGAGAACCCAATTGACCAAAGACCACCATTTTAGACCTGCAACTCTGAAACTTAGAGGAAAAAGACCTCAAAATACAGTCACGGGCAAGGACTTTCTGAATAGAACTTCAGTGACACATCAAATAAGGCTTCTGTCTAGTAAAGGAAATGAGCAGAGAGATGACCTACAGACAACCTACAAACCACCTACAGACAACCTACAAATGACCTATGGACAACCTACAGATGACCTATAGACAATCTACAAATGCCCTACAGACAACCTGCAAAAGACCTACAGATGACCTACAGACAACCTACAAAAGACCTACAGATGACCTACAGATGACCTACAGACAACCTACAGAATGGGAGAAAATCTTCAATAGCTGACAGAGGATTACTATCTAGAATATACAAAGAATTAAAAAAAACTAAATGAAAAATCAGGCAATCCAATCAATAAACATGATGATAAAATGAATACACAGTTCTTCAAAGAGAAAATAGAAATGTCCAGTAAACACATGAAAAAGGTGATCAACCCCACAAACACAAACCATCAGAGCAGTGCAAATTAAAAACACAGAGGGCTGGAGAGAGAGAGATGGCGCAGTGGTTAAGAGCACTTGCTACTCTTGTAGAGGATCCAGGTTTGGTTCCCAGAACCCACATGGTGGTTCACAACCCCTATAACTCCAGTTCCAAGGGACCCAGTGCCCTCTTCTGGCCTTTTCAGACAGTACACCCACGTGGTGCACATAAATACTCATAAAATAAAATAAATATTAAAAAATAAAACTACACTGTGATTCTGTACTAATCAAAGGTGCATGTGTGTGTGCATGTATGTGTGTGTATGTGTGTGTGTGGTATGTGTGTACATACATGAATTACAAAGGGAATTTATTATTGGCTTACATGATATGGCTGTCTTCATGCTGGAGAAGCTGAGAATTCAGCAGCTTCCATTTCCCGAAGATGACTACCTCAGCAGCCCTTGTCTGTCACTGAGGCCGACAGGTTTCCTGGAGAATGACAGGTCTTTAATCCGCACTGGAATCTGGGTTCTGAAGGGAGTGAAGGACTGCAGCAACAGCATAGATGTACTCACCAGCAAGGAGCAAAGACAGGTAGGCAGAAACAGGGCTGCATTTCCCCGAGTGCTCTCTATCCGCCGGCTGCTGCTGGAACAGGAACGTGCCGCTCGCGCTAAGGGAGATCTCACTCCTTAGTCCTTGGAGACGCCCGTCATACATCCAGGGGCTTATCTTTTTCTTGATTCCAGATCCTACCAAGCTGACAGCGAAGATGGACCATCACAGATTCTGTTTCCTCTTTGTCAGAATGGTGGTCCTTAGGAAAACAATAACCACAAACCCAAGATGCTAGCAAGGATGTACACAAAAGGTAATCCTTCACACTTCACTTATGGGGATGTAAACTAGTCCAGTCACCATGGGAATCAGTGCAGAGGTTTCTCAAAAAGCTGAAAAGAGACTTACCATATGACCCAGCTACCCCACTCATGGGCATTTACCCAAGGACTCCAAGTCACCGTGTCACAGATGACTTACCAGAGGTCTCCAGCTGTTGGTGCTGTTTGGGTAGGTTTAAGAGGTGTGGACTTGTTGGAAGACGCAGGCCACTGGGGGTGGGCTTTGAAGTTTTAAAGCCTCACACTGTTCCTAGGGAGTTCTCTCTGCTTCCTGCCTTCAACCCAAGATGTGAGCTCTCGGCTGCTGCTCCAGTCACCCACCACACCTTACCGTGACCCTCATAGACTCTAGCCCTCTGGAGCCATAGGCCCAGATAAGCTCTTCCTTGTACAAGCTGCCTTGGTCATGATGTTACCACAGCAGGAGAAAAGTAACCTAGATCTGTAAAAGTGAGGTACTCAAAACACGGTCAGTCTCATGCAAACATCAGAATCAAACTGTTTTCAGTGTCCTTCCAGATTCTTTATGCTGGAAATTTAATCTCTAATTTCTTATGTTGATGGTATTTGGAGATATTTGCAGAGTGGAGCCATTGACAGGTGGTTGGTTTAGATGAGGTTACCAGGATGGGGCCCCCGGGATGGATTTAGTGGCTTCATCAGAAGAGGAACAGAGGCCCGAGCTGACACAATGTTGCTCTCTACTCATGAGTCTCTGCAGTGTTGTGATGCAGCAAGACACAAGGGTCCTAACACTGGACTTCCCAGGATCCAGGATTATTGGAGTAATAGGATAATGTTAAGGAAACTCTTCTTTTCTTATTATATCTCATTTCCACCTACCACACGGGGAACAAAAAAATTCCAACAAGAGCAGTACTTCTCAGACTGAGATCTGGGGCTTTAGGGTGTCTTAAACTTCATGGGAGTTTACAAATAGAATAAGCTGAGCAGAGCTGCTCTGCATAGTCTGTTTCCTGACAACATGCAAATGGGGGAAGTTTAGGAGCTCAGAGACACAGGGCTCATCTCCTGTGTCACCATTAATTGGCTAGTTCACGAAGTCAGTCAACAAACACGAAACCTCTACCATGCACAGCTGCTTGGCCAGGTGCTCTCCAGAACAGAACCTGGAGTCAGCCAGCTCTCTCCTGCTTTTGCTGTCATCGCTTAAAGAACTTCTGATTTCCTGCCGTAATGAAGTTCTGGTGTCTCTTAGGGATACCGCGTCTTCTGAAGCCCTCTCCTACCTAAACATCTTTCCTCCTCCCCAGTGTCACCAGCGGCCTGCATTTCCTCTCTGTCTTGTGAGACTTCTGCTCCTTCTCTCCACAGCACTCACCTGCTGTCCTGGCCCTGAGCACAGGCTTCCCTTCCCCCAACCCCCACGGTCACTCTGAGTCATCTCAACCTGCCTTCCAGGGGCCGCCAGCCAGTCATGGAATTCCTTACCCTTCCCAGACACACCCCGGTGGGGTGGGGACAGCAGGGCAGGGACGGCAGGGCAGCACCATGCCGGCCACACATGCCTGTGCCACAGCATCTCTCCTTCTGCTCAAGGGTCTTTCCTTTCTTTTCTCCTCTCCCTATTTTTCTTCTTTGTCTTCCTACACCTCTTCTTCCTTCTTCTCCCCCTACTTTCCCCTCATGCCCCCTCCATTTTTTGCTTGTTTGTTTATTTGTTTTTGTTTTTGTTTTTTTGTTTTTTTTGGGGGGGGGTTTGAGACAGGGTTTCTCTGTGTAGCTTTACGCCTTTCCTGGATCTTGCTTTGTAGACCAGGCTGGCCTCGAACTCACAGAGATCCGCCTGCCTCTGCCTCCCAAGTGCTGGGATTAAAGGCATGCACCGCTGCCGCCTGGCACCCCCTCCATTTTTTTCTAGTCTTACTGCTACTTGGCTAAAGTAATCCTCCTACTTCAGTTTTCCAAGTAGCTTGGCCTAGACACCCTCCATCATACCTGAGTTCTCGCCCCCCCCTCCCCCCGCCCACCGAATGCCTTCACTCTCTAGGCATCTTTATTTTGAGCTTGCTTCTTCCTCTGTTCAGCTTAAGATTGAATTAAGATTGAATATTTCATTTAGAATATTTCATTTAGAATATTCATTAGAATATTCATTAGAATATTTCATTTCTCACTTTTCTGAAGGTTCTTTGGGGTCTCTGTGTATGTCACATGCAAATAAGGACAGTTTTTGCCCTTTAATTTCTAGTTCTTGTGCCTGTAATTAATTTTTCCGATCTTACTGTTTTATCTAAGGTCTGCTACAACATAATGAACAGGTGTGAGGTGCCAGTAGGATTTCTCTGGGAACCCTAAACTAAATATTGGCGGTCTCTCCTGTCTCAGGGCAAAGTCTAGATTGTGCCTGTCTTAGTTACTGTTCTATTGCTGTGGAGACACCATGACCAAGACACCTTATAGAAGGGAGTGTTTAGTAAGGGCTTACAGTTTCAGAGGGTCAGAGTCCATGACCATCACGATGTGGAGCAAGGCAGCAGGCAGGCAGCCGGGCATGGCGCTGGAGCAGGAGCTGAGGGTTTACATCCCGATCCATAAACACAAGGTGGAGAAAGAGTGAGAGCTAACTGGGAATGCACGGCTTGGGTTTTTGAAACCTCAAAGCCCACCCCTAGTGACATGCCTCCTCCAGCAAGGCCACACCCCCTAACCCTTCCCAAACAGTTCCACCAACTGGGGACCAAGTGTTCAAATACATGAGCCTATGGGGCCGTTCTCATTCACACCACCACAGTGCCACTGTTATCTTTCACATAACCAAGTGAGCTTCAAAAGTACTCCCCAGTTTCAGTCACTCTTTCTACTCCTTCTGCATATAATCAGACTAAACGTTTAAACACACGGTTTAGGTTGTGACGTCATTGTCTGACATTAAACCTCCACTGATTTATCACTGTACCCGGAATAAAATCCAAATGCTTGTAACAGAATCTACGTGTTAATCCTCTTTCTCTCTGTCCATTTTCCTTCCTCGGCCTTCTTTCTTCTTTTCTTCCCAAGATGATGAAGCTTTCCTGCCTGGGGTCCTTCTCAGCGAATGCTCCTTCAGTCTGGAATGCCCGTCACCTCACACCCTGGAAACCCCTGAACATCCTTTGGTTCTCAGAACTCTCCCAGAAAAGCCTGCCCACGCCTCAGAAATTCAGTCAGCCTCCACCCCACTCTCTGTTTACTACTTCACTTAACTTATCGACTTGCCTTCAGAGCGCTCACCGCCTTTTGTAGCTACATATATTTGTTTGTGTCCACGCTTAATACATGGCTCTCTCATTTTGCTAAAAGCTCTGCATGTTTACCCCATCATTCCTAGCTTATGGCATTTTGCCCAGAAAAATAGCGTGCTCATTATAAATATTTATTGAATGAATAAACAGATGAGTGAGGGGATAAAGATGAATATGACAAAATCCTGGCTCAGAAAACCCACTCACAAATCGTTCCCTCCTGTCTCTGTGACTTGGTTCTTTAACTAGGATTAGGAACAGCAGTCAAGATGACGTCATGACCCCAGCTTCATCATGCTCTCTGAGCAGATGGAATCAGGATGGAAATGGAGTGGAATAAGCTAATACAGCAACCTGAATCTGAGCTATTGAAAATGGGGGGAAAGGCAAGAAGAACTGGGACAGGAATTTAGATTCAGTGTCAATTCCTCCAAACTCCATAACCAGGAAAGCCAAAATACTCATTCCAACAATGCTATGTTTGCATTTAATGTTTCTTATTTCTTCTTATTTGTTTACTGAAAAAATTAAACTATTTTTAAAAAATAACTTTTAAGCTAGGCATGGTGGAGCACGTCTTTAATCCCAGCACTTGGGAGGCCGAGTCGGATTGATCTCTGAGTTTGAGGTCAGCCTGGTCTACAAAGCGAGCACCAGGAAAGCCAAGGCTCTGTTACACAGAGAAACCCTGCCTTGAAAAACCAAAAAGAAAAAAAAACTTAAAAATTATTTGTAACTTGGTTTGCATGTGACTAAGAGCCATTATTTTGCCCCAGGGAAACAAACAAGCAAGCAAAGAAACATAACCATTGACTTCCAAGTCAGTAGTCAAAGTTACCTGACGAGAGATGTAGGGTCCCAACTACAAATACGGGTTGAATGGAAAAGATTGCCTTCCCGTAGAGTGATCAGCTATCCTTCTTTCTACTCTTCGCACACCTATGCCCTGAATCCAAGCCTCTTCCCACCTCTAGACCTTCCCCTTAGGCCACCTAGTACGGGCATGCTCTTACACTTGAAGTGCTCCCTTAAACTATAAGTATGTCTGTTCCTCCTGTCTTGTGACTTCATACGACCCCGGGTCATTGGGCAATTAACCTTACCTTTGCCACTAGTTCCTCCATGTCCGTGCCCACCACTTACTCAAGCTTAGCCTCCTTCGACCTGTCTAATTAGAAGAAATTCTAGAACCCCAGCTAGAATAATTCCTGCCTGACAAGTAAACGCAGAGAGCATTTTATTTCTAGTGTCCAGTGGTATACCCAAGAAATATTGGATAATCCAGGTTTTGTTTTCTGGAGTGAGGGGTACTTTGTGGGTTGGCACCAACCTGGAATGAACCAACTTGTAATTCTCTTGAAAATTTAGCATGGGCTCTTGTGAGCTGTCATGAACTTACTCTAGCAACCTGGAAACTTCCTGAAGCCCTCCGCTGGGGGCACATCTGTGAATCACTTCTTATTTCAATTTTCCACTCTCCTCTCTTCTGAGGCATTTCAAGCTTTTAGCCACTCCCTCCCTATTACCTTCCTGGAACCGTCTGCTTCCTCTTGCTTAAGAGTTGAGAGTTCCAGAGCCGAGGTCAGCAGCACAGCACCAGTCTGGCGTGTGGGAGACCCTGAGTCCCATTCTCAGTGGATTCCCTGAGGTAAATCTTGTTCTTTCTTGACAGATTTGTTGTTAAAGTCAGATATTTTTTTATTTCTACGTATATCCCCAATTCCATTTGTACTTGATGATCAGATGGGGCTTTTCAAACTTAGTCACAACATCCTAAATATTGAGTCTTCTCTCTCTCCTCTATTACTTCCCAAGTAAATCTTAAACTCACTTTTGCACCCATCCCACTGCCATTTCAGGGATGGATAGTCACTTATAAAGAAATTTCTGTGAGAAATGCAATCTTGGAGCTCATCAGAGTTCATAAAGGAGAGAAACTTTACAAATGTAGTGTATATGAGAAGCCTTTTACCTGTAGCTCTAATCTTAGAAGACATCAGAGAATACATACACGAGGGAAACCTAACCAATGTTGTAAATGTGCAAATCCTGTATCAATGCCTTGTCTCTTAGAAGACATCAGAGAATTCATACAGGAGAGAAACCTTACAAACACAGTCAACGCAAGAAATCTTTTATTTACAAAATCTCCCCAAGAACATATCGAAGAATTCATACAGAAGAGAAACCTTACAAATGTAATGTATGAGGAAAAGTCTTTGCTGTCTCTCAGATCTAAGAAAACCTCTGGAAATTCAAACTGGGAAGGAAAGTTTCCATAGGAAACAGTGTGGTACATGCCTTATCCAAGCTCTGTCCTTAGCGACACTCAGGCTCCATGCTAGAGAGTCGAGGTAAACATGAGAAAATTGTCAAGGCCTTTAGGTAATGTTCAAATCTTAGAAAATATCAAGAGTGTATTCTGAGGAAAATTCTGAAAATGTGACAATGTAGGAAAATTTTAATTAAAACTTTGTACTTGTGCAACCTCATATACTTTATAATGAAGACAGAATGGCGAAGCCTGAAGAATGCGCTGTCATGTAGCAGTTTCCTAGAAACTGAAGTGATTCATCTTAGAGGGGAGCTGATCGAGGCAGGAAATATACACCTCAAAATAGCCTCAAGAAATCCCTGAAACTGACAGGATTCAGTATGCTTGACCACCACGAAGAAACTCAGGCAAACCACGCCACTTAGAAAAGGAGTTGACAAACTGAGCCACCAAGAAAGGATGCTCTTTAACTTGTAAACATGCCTACAGGTGTGCAGTGTGCTCCAGGTGTGCAGTGTGCTCCAGGTGTGCAGTGCGCTCCAGGTGTGCAGTGCGCTCCAGGTGTGCAGTGTGCTCCAGGTGTGCAGTGCGCTCCAGGTGTGCAGTGAGCTCCAGGTGTGCAGTGAGCTCCAGGTATACAGTGCACTCCAGGTGTGCAGTGCGTTCGAGGTGTGCAATGTGCTCCAAGTGTGCAGTGTGCTCCAGGTGTGCAATGTGCTCCAGGTGTGCAGTGTGCTCCAGGTGTGCAGTGTGCTCCAAGTGTGCAATGTGCTCCAGGTGTGCAGTGTGCTCCAGGTGTGCAGTGTGCTCCAGGTGTGCAGTGAGCTCCAGGTGTGCAGTGAGCTCCAGGTGTGCAGTGAGCTCCAGGTGTGCAGTGTGCTCCAGGTGTGCAGTGAGCTCCAGGTGTGCAGTGAGCTCCAGGTGTGCAGTGAGCTCCAGGTGTGCAGTGTGCTCCAGGTGTGCAGTGAGCTCCAGGTGTGCAGTGAGCTCCAGGTGTGCAGTGTGCTCCAAGTGTGCAGTGAGCTCCAGGTGTGCAGTGTGCTCCAGGTATGCAGTGTGCTCCAGGTGTTCAGTGTGATCCAGATGTGCAGTGTGCTCCAGGTGTGCAGTGTGCTCCAGGTGTGCAGTGAGCTCCAGGTGTGCAGTGAGCTCCAGGTGTGCAGTGAGCTCCAGGTGTGCAGTGTGCTCCAGGTGTGCAGTGAGCTCCAGGTGTGCAGTGAGCTCCAGGTGTGCAGTGTGCTCCAAGTGTGCAGTGAGCTCCAGGTGTGCAGTGTGCTCCAGGTGTTCAGTGTGATCCAGATGTGCAGTATGCTCCAGGTGTGCAGTGAGCTCCAGGTGTGCAGTGAGCTCCAGATGTGCAGTGTGCTCCAGGGGTGCAGTGAGCTCTAGGTGTGCAGTATGCTCCAGATGTGCAGTGTGCTCCAGGTGTGCAGTGTGCTCCAAGTGTGCAGTGTGCTCCCGGTGTGCAGTGAGCTCCAGGTGTGCAGTGAGCTCCAGGTGTGCAGTGAGCTCCAGGTGTGCAGTGTGCTTCAGGTGTGCAGTGAGCTCCAGGAGTGCAGTGTGCTCCAGGTGTGCAGTGTGCTCCAGGTGTGCAGTGTGCTCCAGGTGTCCGGTGTTCATAAGCCGTACTGCATGCTGGTTTGGAGTTTCAGGAGAGCAACTGTTTTAAGCCCCCTGTGCTCCAGTAAGCAGCTCCTTCCCCATATTCCTATAAATAACTCCAATAAAGCTCATTGATTCAATTAAAACAATGAAAGAAAGAAAGAAATCTCTGCGACTCCAAACCAATGATGTTTGCCTGGTATTAAGCTGTCACAGGCAGCATTTCTCAAGGCGTGCTCTGTGTTCTAAAGTTGGGGCAAGACGTTCTATGATCAAAGAGTCTAGGTTTCACTCAGTGAAACGAAGCATGGATTTGGTTTTTTACATTTCAGAACCCATTGTGTGGTAATGTCATTATGGGTTTATGAAAAGAATACGAATTTAAAAAACAGCCTCTAGAAATTGAATCCGGGCTCACCTCATGTGCTTAGCCTTGGCCCTACAGTACACAGTGGTCCTCAGAACACAGTTCAGTGTGTCCCTGCCCTGCAGAAGGAATCCAACGCGCTCTTTGAATCAACCTCTGCCCCCCACTCCAGTCCCGCCTCCCCCTGCAGCCACCTTCAGCCTTCAGCACCACGTGCTGGTGTTCACCACACAAACAGCGCCTCCTGTCTCTCCTTTTGTTTATCCCCTCTCCAAGCAGGGCTTTCTCATCCAGATCATGTCTGCTTCAAGCCTCTCTTCTGCCATCATGTCTTCCAGAAAGCCCCGTCTGTGCTTTTCTTCGCCCTCCCTCGGGGCTCCCTGTGTCTCTGGTGAAGTCTGTCATTGCACGTACTGCTCTGTTCTACGAGTAGATGCCGGTGTCTGTCTCCTTCCCCATCTCGAGCTCTCCAAAGCCAGGCGCCATGGCTTACTCATTTTCACGGGGTCCTGTCTGGGTGGAATGTGACTTTTTATTCTGAAGCTTTAGCATCTGACTTTGCTGGCCCTTCCAGGTTAGTTACTTCTAGAGAAAGCAAAAGCCATACCTGCAAGTGCCTTTCATGTTTACATTGATTCCCCCAACCTCTTTCTGCACTGGACTCTGACATTTGACAGCAATAAATCATTATGGTCCATTTTCAGGATGAGGTCCTCATCAGAGAACACAGGCAAACAGGAGGCACTGGACCCCCTTAGCTAGCAGCTGGTGTCTTCTTGTCTAGGAACTGTCTGTCTACCTCTGGTTGAGAAGTTACTGGTAGTCTGCTATATGACGAAGCCCATGGGTCAGAAAATGAGGGACCCTGGAGCCCAGGATATTCATTAGATAAGGCTTGGAGTTGTGAGCCAATAGAATGGAGAATTAGAGGAGAATTTAGAATTTCTAAATACCAGAAAGATTGCACCTCCCTGAAGAAGTCAGCCAGTGAGGGACTGGGGGGCAGAGAGATGGGATCAAGAACATAAAAGCCACTGTTTCCACCAAATTGGCATGGCCATTTTGCTGTTTGTCCAGGTTGACCCCTGGCTGCTACAGAACTAAAAATAAATGTCTCACTTTCCCTACTCTCAGTCTCTAGGACTCTTATTATGAAGTGAGAATCACTGCCTCTCACACACAATCTCCAGAGCCAGATGATTGGAGAAGTCCTTTAAGCTCTGTAGAAGACACAGATCATTCTGGGGAATCACAGAGCAGTCTACCTTGCCACCTTGGTCCCTCCACCTCCTGACCTCCTGACCACCCTGCTCCCTCTCCAAGTGGCCCCGGTGTGACATGACATGACATGACATGCCTCCTGGACCTAGGGACCTCAGAGTATAAATGTCTTCCTTCATGACAGTCGTCTGTGTTTGTGAGACTTAGTCCTGCCTTAAACAAATCCCGAGCCCCTCTGCAAATACTGTCACTTTGAAGATATTCAACAAATGTTGAATAAATAAACAGTGACTAATTAGCTTGGTGTTGGAAAGGATATAAAGGTTGCCATGTTGATTTAGTCAGCTGGTTCATGTGGCCTTGAGCGCCCCCCCCCCTCGGAGGATCCAACACGGTGTGTGTGTATTTGCCTTCCTTGACTTCAGTCATCAAGCTGTATTTTCTAAGGTTCCCTTAGTGAATTAGGAGGAAGGAGTTTCATGCTGTTGTTCAACTTCCTTGAACATAGACCAGAAAAGGCCGGGTCAGGGGTAAGGCGCAGTTCAAGAAAGAGTAAAGCTTCCCCCTTCATGATACCATCTTGTTTGTTTGTTTGTTTGTTTATATCGGCAAGTAATTTATTTAGGATGTGGTTTCAAGGAGCTGTTAAGAGACACTTGGAAGAATGAGACAAATCCAAAATAAAGGGCTGTTAAAATCACGACTTTGGAAAACTGAGGCTAATTTGTACCAAAAATCTCTCAAAAAGGCAATATAAAACTCTCTAACCGACTGAATGAGAACAGTATTTTTCTCATCAGCTTCCATCCTTCATTTATAAAGGGTCAACGTTGACGCCCTACATTTGGGGGATGAACATAATTGTTCGCCAAGTGGATTACTCAGAATCTCTATAGTGTGGAATATGTGCTACACACTTCAGGTAAGACTGTGAGCCTGGGGTCGGTTGAGAGTGTCTGTTACAGCCGTCACTCTACTGTCTTTAGATCCAACCCTTCAGCTTGGCAGTAGTGAGAAAATGCCACAAACTGAGGCAATGTTAACATGGAGTATGTGATTAAAAGGCCTGTCTTGGAGACGAGTCCTAAGCCCCCATTTTTTAAGAGAGTCACCCAAAAGACGGAGGACAGAACAAGAGGGAAAGGGTTCCACAATGATCATACCTACTTAGCTTGGACAGCAATCCAGACAAGAACATAAGTGAGGATCCAATAGCGCCATTTTTAAAATGCAACAGATATAAACCCGTCCAATCACAGACGCAGGCAAGAGTTGGTGTCCTGGAAACCTGCCTTCTCTTTGTGGTTTGAGCAGACCAATGAGCAATGGAGCCAAGTAACACACTGACCAATCAGGATGGGACACTAGACAAGTTAGAATCCTTATTTACATAAAGGTCCGGGATTCCCACGCTTCCAGTTTTAGCTTCCCCCTTTCCATTGTTCTGGGCACTCACTGCAGCCTGATTTGCTCTTGGTCAGAGCCGGGTCTTCCATCTGGCGCTGGATGATGTCATAGTAAAGGCTTTGTCTCTGCCCTTCTGGATCCAGTCTCATGTTTCCAATTTTTGGACCCAAGAACCCAGTTCTGGTAACAATTTCTGCAAGAGAAGAAGGGATGTGTGTGGACATCGTGTGGACCATCTGCAAATGCTCCCAGATCAGTTAAATTCATGTGGAAAGAGAGTATGTCTTTCATTTCCTGTGAAGCTTAGCCTCATGAGTTCTATGTTGCAAGTTCTAGAAAAAAAAAAAAAAACTTATGCTCAAACTGTTTTTAAACAATAACTCACTGGCATGGAAAGGTGGGTGGTGGCGAAGCCCAGTTGGAACAGAAAAAGCCCTCCAACAAAGCATATAGGTGCAAGGAGACCATATGGAATGGGAGGGAGAAAGAATGTAGTCAGCGCAAGCATCAGGAGAGCAAGGGGAGAGAGATTTAGGATGTCGGGGTCCTAATATGTGTGCTGCACAGTGGGTTGGAGGCCTTTTTTACATTATTAAAACATAATAAATACACAAGCAATTGTTAGTTGGAAACAGAATGACCGCTTCAGATCCTACTTTAGAGTTCTACGCATCTTCTAAAAACACACGCGCTGCGGCAGAGCCTCAAGGTCCTGGCCTAGCAGGCCGGCTCCTCTGAGAAGGTAAAGGAGACAGGCAACTGTAATCTCCTGTGCTCAAGGAGGCACATAGCAGGGCTAGAGGGCATGCTAAGAGAGCATTAGAGGTCGAAATAAAACGAACCTACCCTCAAAAAATCAAAACAAGGTCTGGTGAAGGGGCTGTCTGTAGGCGCCATGTCGGGCCGCGAAGGTGGCAAAAAGAAGCCCCTGAAACAGCCCAAGAAGCAGGCCAAGGAGATGGACGAGGAAGATGAGGCTTTCAAGCAGAAACAGAAGGAGGAGCAGAAGAAACTGGAGGAGCTAAAAGCCAAGGCCTCGGGCAAGGGACCCCTGGCCACAGGTGGAATTAAGAAATCTGGCAAAAAGTAAGCTGTTCCTCATATCTGAGATGATGGTGAGCCTCTTCCATTCCTATTTAAACATCTGGATGCCCTGCCATAACATCTTTACCACCTACAGCTAGAATGAAGTGTTACCCTGGAGCCTGTTAAACATCTGGATTCCCTACTATAACATTTTTGCCACCTATAGTTAGAATGAAGTGTTATCCCGGAGCCTGTTGTACATTGTAATAAACTTTTGTAAATATATATATATATATATATATATATATATATATATATATATATATATATATATATAAAACAATGGCAAAAAAAAAGTCAAAACAAAAGACTTCTAGTCACTCATTCCTACATTCAGTAGGTTAGTGGAATAAAACCAGAAAGCCCGAGGCAGCTATCAATGAGTGAGATGGCCCTCTTATGGTTCACTGTTTCAAAAGCTGAATGATGAGCTTTGGTATCAGCAATGGACTCAGTGTATTCACCGGGAGCTGCGCAATAGAAAAGCTAAATCCGGTGTCGTATGTGCATGTGTAGAACCCCGGACAGGCAAAGGTAGCTCTCATTTTTATTAATCTCAGATGAGTGAAACCTTGAAATAACACACAACGTGAGTGTGTGAGGCTTATGTGCACTAGACAAAGCCGAACGCATTTTGATAGTTTCTGCCAACTCCTCATTGACCGACGTTCCTGAGGACTGGTGGGAAGGAGAGCTAAGTAACCAGGAGGCAAACAGAATGGTTTTCTTTGGCCAATCAAGTCTAAGGTGTCGTGCTAGGAGGACGGCTCAGCAGTTAAAGTGTTCAATGCACAAGCTGAGGACTGCAGTCTAGACCCCCAGGGCCCCCCAGACCCCCAGGGTCCCCCAGAAATGCTGGCCTCAGACTAGATGGCCATGTTAGTGAGCTCTGGGTTGGACTGAGAGACCTAGGCTCAATGATTAAGGTGTAAGGGGTGATCTAAAATGATTCCCAACACTGACTTCAGGCTTCCCCCAGCACATTCACACACACACACACACACACACACACACACACACACACACACACACACACATTTGCATGTACGCCTGCACATGCATGCCCACGCAGATGCACAACACACATAGGGAAAAATGGAAAAGAAACGTTTTTAAATTTCTCTCTTAATGGTTAGTAAGTACCCACCTGACCCTGTAATTCCCCGAGGAACTTAGAGCTCAAGAATTTGTGTGTGAGTTTGACCAACAAACAGAACCTTGCTAAGTCTCACAAGCAAAAGGCACTTGGAAATAGTTGTCTGGTAGTGTATTTTTTTAAAGGAGAATCTGTCAGATTTCCATTTAATGCTTCTTTCTATATAACATTTAAAATTACTGGGTTGGCATGGTATAGAGAGCTTAATATTTACTAATAAATAAAAATGAAGAAAGAGCTTTACTGTCATATGTGGGGGGGGGGCATGTGTGTGGGAATGGACCTGTATATATATAAGCATGAAGAAGCCTGTGATCTCAGGCATCTTTGATCTCTTTCCTCTTTATTTATTTAGGCAGAACCCCTCACTGAACCCCAATCACACATTCCTGCTACGCTAGTTAACTAACCAGTCTGCTCAAAGGATACTTGTCTCTGCCCCCTGAGTGCTGAGGCTGCAGGAGGCTACATGCCCATCTGGCTTCTAGAAGGTTCTGCTCCTCACACTTACAAAGCAATCTCTTTATCCACTGATCCATCAACCCAGTCCTGGGATCAGTTACCATGGCCTCTGCAGACAAAAGCCAGTACAATGCTTGTGTCCGGTTGGCCTCATGAGAATGTCTGGAATACTCCGGCAATGATTGGGTTGACTATCCTGCTGTTTGCCTCATTTTGGCCATAGAGGCATATCTGTGTCCTGCCAATGTCATCGTGGTGTCTTCTGGTAGAAGATCTTGAAGTTCAGTTTGGAAGTCTGAATGTTAATCGATACAAAGGCTGTTTTGAGCAAAAGCTACACGATTGGTGATTAAGAGAGAAGGGGCACCAGGCAGCAGAGTGTGGCATGGGTGTCTCCAGGAGAGGTGTTTGTTCTGGTCTTCTGTAGAGGTGGCAAGGAGTCTGTCACGTCCAGATAAGCAGGATAGGACTTGGATAAGGTCAGTGCTAAGGATGTTGGGTTTAATTTGATTAACAAGATGTCCCATTTCAGCTGATGGTGGGAAACATGTAACTGGTGCTTGGGAAGGGTAACACAAAGACAGAGCCAAAGCCAAGGTGACAGCATGGATGGATGGACAGCATTGATGCTGTGAGAGACTCTGGAGGCAGAAGGGGGGTCCTGGTGCCAGCCTCAGGAAGTCCCAAATGCACAAGGACTAGCAGAATTGCCCACTCTGTTCTCAGAGGCCCCATAGCCAGGATGCCTTCACAGACAGTGTTCAGAGACCCAGACACACCATTCTGGGGCTGTTAAGGACTTAAAGAAAGAAAACAGGAGTTAAGTCACAAAATACTTTAAAAAGGAAGAAATACTTTCCTTTATTAGGTTTATGGATGGGTCTAAGAATTAAAATGGAAAAAAAAGATAAGCAAGAAAAAAACATGTAAATTTGACTTTGTTTTAACATTTTACCTGGGTACAGGGACCATTGTATAAAAAATAAAGCTCAGTGAGGTAGGTGGGATGGAGAGCTAGTGATGTTTTAGAAAAGCTGTATCTGTGAACTATAAACAAACAAACAAAACCATACGTGTTGGATATTTGGGCTAGGGGTGGGGGAAAAGTGTGGGAAAGAGATTAGGAAATACATGGGGGGAACTAATCAATAAAGAGACTTATGTTAGTAATATTTGTTTTCATAGATGCATCTCAGCATCACTGGGAATTCATACCTACTTTTAAGTAGAAGGTGAGGGCTGGGGCAGAAAGCCATTTTGAGAGGATGTATGCTGATTCCCTGCATTGGCCATTTTTGGTTTAGATTTTACTGAAATATAACATAAACACAAGAAAATTTAGCACTACACACCAAGATATACCATAATGTAAGAGTTGAAAGAATTCAGTTATGTCATATATCTTCTATAAGGATAAAGTTTAAACCTAAGTCTCCTTTTTTTGGAAGAGAAGGGTTTGAGATAGGATTTTACCATGTAGCCTTGACAGTCCTGGAACTCACTCTGTAGACCAGGCTGGCCTTGAACTCATAGAGATCCACCTGCCTCTGCCTCTAAAGTGTGTTACCATGCCTGGACTAAATGTCTTTTTAATCTCTAAAGGCTAAACTGCTTACTGTTTCTGGACCCATGTAAGACACAATTTTAAAAGTTCTATTGTATTAGGTGGCAATTTTTACACACACAATTAATAAAAAAATTAAGGATTTAATTCATTTGTTTTTCTAGCATTTAACAGATTAGGTTCAAAAGAACTCTGAAGTTTTCATATCACTAAAATAAATTCCTTTTTGTATCTGACTTGTACACATTTTATATGAAATGATTTTAAATGCCATCTTGGATGATGGGCCTAAAATCAACATTTATGCTTCTGTTAGTATCTAATCCATAAGACAATTTGTTCATATCCAACATAAATTATAAAGAAATAAGTTGTCTTAGCAAACAGCATTTTGGAGGATAAAGAGAGGAATATACCTACTTATTTTCAGAATTCTGCTTTTTTATTAAAATTTTATTATACAGACGCTGCAAATGTAAAACATGCAGTGAAATTAAACAGACCCAAAGTCTATCCATCTCAATGAACTTTTATCCAGTTAGAACAACCATTCCGAAGCCCTGGAGCTTCACATAAGATTTTACAGTTTCACTATCAATTTATTTTTATGTACTTATCCACTACCAAAAATGAAAAATCCATAACAGTTAGAACTAGAAAATCAATTTGCTTTATATTGTCTCTCATGACTCCAGTGTCCATTACCCACATTCTGTCCTCCCTCAATGCTTACCCTTCCTTGACACTTTAAGAGGAGCCATAGCCGGGCAGCAGTGGCGCCCGCCTTTAATCCCAGCACTGGGGAGGCAGAGGCAAGCAGATCTCTGTGAGTTCGAAGTCAGCCTGGGCTACAGAGTGAGTTCCAGGACAGCCAGGATTGTTACACAGAGAAACCCTGTCTCAAAAAACCAATAAACAAACAAATAAATGTAGCCGTGTTTAACAATACAAACACAGAAGAAACCGAACAAGTTTGTACTGAAATGAATGGTGCTTTATCACTAAATGACAGCATTAACCACCCAGTTACCTTTGACATAATAGCATCCTGAAACATTAGAACTGCACTAGGTGTTTGAGGGAGATAAAAAATAAATCAAACTTTCAATAACCTTTTTTTTTAAGTAAGTAAAATTGGGTGTAAGTGAACATTAATATGCATAACCATAGACAGAGTAGAGGTCACACAATGTGGTGATGCCACAATGTCCTGTCTCCCCCCCATCCCCCTGGGTGCTCTGGAAGTCTCCATGGAGAACAGACAACTGAAGTGGTACCTAAAGGCAGGTGATTCTGGGATATAGAAATAAGTGAGGAGGCCAGACTCCATAAGGGAAGACAAAGCCCCCTGGACATCGTCAGGAAAATGTGTCTGGTGGTAGAAAGGATGCTTTGAACTGGAGGATTCTACCCTGGATGTGTTGGTTGAAGTGATGTGAGGTCATACAGACTTTGGACTTGATTCTGAACCAATCTGAAGGCTGGGGGGGGGGCGCGGGGCAGAGGGGATGCATGGGAAGCTTGAGGCTGCTGTTTAAGGAAGATAAAATGGCAGCTCTTAGACTCAATGGCAGAGTAAGTGCTGAGCTTGACCAAGGTCATGGGTTCAATTCCCCAAACCCCTGTACTTCTAATGTCAATACTATGCAGGGTGGAAGGAGGAAGAGAAATGAAGGTGATGAAAACAGACTTGTCAGGTAGGTACCGATGTCTCTGTTTCATAACACAGCCATGCCTTATGGGAAGAAATTTTAAAGTAGGGTAAGAAGCAAGAGTTTTCATTTCATTACAGACTGAGCCTGTGCATATTTTGTCCAAGTTACTCTACTTGAAAATAAATTGATTTTTGGAATAACTGCTAAGATTTTGTTTGTTTTGTTTTGAGATAATCTCACTAAGTAGCCTTGGCTGTCCTGGACCTCACTGTGTAGACCAGGCTGGTCTGGAACTCACAGAAATCCACCTCTGTCTCCTGAGTGCTGGGATCAAAGGCGTGCACCACCAACTCAGCCTGCTAAGAATTTTTAAATTTTTCATTATGTTAGCTAAGAGGGGAAAACCATGGGTGATCTTTGTTCAAGACGAAGATCAAAAGAAAACAGTGTTTCTGGGTGGTGGTGCATGCCTTTAATCCTATACTCAGGCAGCACAGGCAGGCGGATCTCTGTGAGTTAGAGGCTAGCATGGTCTACAGAGCTAGTTCCAGGACAGCCAAGGCTACACAAAGAAACCCTGTCTCAAAACACACACACACACACACACACACACACACACACACACACACACACACACAGAGTAAATGGTGCTAGCTGGTATTTGCTTTTATTAAATATTTTCTCAAGTCAACCTTTGTGGTAGTATTAGGCTGTGCGGCCTGACTTTAAAGAGGCCTTCAACGCTGGCTGTTAACATTTCCAAGTTGATTTAACCTGATGCCTCCAACTGATCTCTGACAGATTAATAGCTGGGAGGGAAAACTGAAACTTTGGGGGGTGTCTCCTGCCCTCCACACTTACAGTCTTTACTCATTAAATAATTCCTGTTGTTCTTTGGCCTTCATGACATGAGTGACAGAAATGGTCACCATGTAAACATACCAAGTAAATATATGCCTCCAAATTTCGGGAAATGCCAGGAAAGAGTAAGGACCAGGCACCATGAGATATATTGAGAGGATGGGGATGCAGCTCAGTGGTAAAAGCTTAGCATGTGGAATAGCCTTAGTGCGCTCTCTCTCTCTCTCTCTCTCTCTCTCTCTCTCTCTCTCTCTCTCTCTCTCTCTCTCTCACACACACACACACACACACACACACACACAGAAAGAGAGAGAGAGAGAGAGAGAGAGAGAGAGAGAGAGAGAGAGAGAGAGAGAGGAGAGAGAGAATGGATGGATCTTGAGGCTCCGAGAAAGCCTCTCTGAAAAAGCAATATTTAAAGTGAAGTTGAAGAAGCTACTTAGGAAAAGAAGAACAGCAATTTATAGTGCAACCGAAGTTCACATCTGATCCGCTGTAATAATTTACAATGAGATTACATGACCCTCGGATACCTGCTATTAGACCTAGAGGTAGAACATAAAACATATTATAGACCGTCTAACAATATGTGAAAATGTCACTCATTAATTTCAAGTAGTAATTTGCAATACTATGGTTATAAACTATTTGGCTTGGGGCAATATATTTCCATGTCTTATGAAATTATTCGTTCTCATTAAACACTAACGATCCTTCCTGCCAAGATTAGAACTAATTAACTACTCCTTTCACCTACATTAATTTATTAGTTACTCATGATGAATCCAGTAAATGTTTCTGTGTTAGTTGGCCAAGGCAAGCTTCACGGCCAGAAACGGACCCCACCAAGCCCGCAGGAAAACAAATACTTCAAAAAACAGACACTGCCATCATTAGACAGCCAGGCTGGGAAACACAGCAGGACCAAGTGTTAGGACGTAGAAAGCAGCCATCCACCTAAAATTAGTAGTGTAACTAAACATGTTGTTTCCATGGTTACAGCCGCTGGTGTTAGTGGACGGTGATGGTGAGCGTGGTTACCTCATCACCATTTCAGAATCGCAGGAGAGTAAGCCAACCACTGAGACTCTTAGCACAAATTCCCTGACTTAAATATTATGGCAGGTGGAACTGCTCTTGCAGATATTTTTAGAACCAGGAAGATTTCCTACAAAGAAAGTCAACAACCCAAGTCACCGTTGGCACGCGTGGAGGGAACTGTGCCCGAGCCCAGAGAGCAATGGTTCTCGAGCGTGTTCCAGGTACCAGCAGCACAAACCTGATGGAATTCCCATCAAAGAGTCTCGGGGAAAGGGCATGCAGTCCGCATTCTCTAGCCAGGTGATTCTGATGTGGGCAGACATCTGGCGACTCCTGAGAAAGAGGACTCCTCGCTGGTGAAAACATGAAATAGAGCATTAAATCAGCCTTCGGTTTCCGAAGAGACATTTTCTTTCAATTCCGAACAAATTAAAGATTTGTAATAGCATGTTGTTTATAAATAACAACCCGTGGCTCATGAGCGGGCTCAGTGGGGAAAGACACTTTCAGCCAAGCCTGAAAGTCTGAGTTTGATAAAGGCACCCACATGGTGGAAGGTGAGAACCCACTCATGAGCGTTATCCTCTGACCTCCACGGGTGTGCTATGGCATACAGACACATACACCAATTAATTAATTAATGTAATGTAATTTAAATATGTAGTGCTACCTCAAAGTTTTGGGATAATTTTTGTTTGCTTTTGTGTTTTGGACAGGCTGGCCTTGAACATGTGATCTCCTGCTTCAGCCTCCTGAGTACTGGGATTACAGTATCAGTGTTGTACTACCCCAGTGTAGAAATGAATTTTAATTACTAAATTTTGAATAAGTAGAACTTAGATCTTGAAATATTTTGTGTTGTAGATCCAAGGTACTCATGGTTGTGTGTGTTCGTGCTGTCAAAAATAGGGTCTTGGTTACTACAGCTTAGATTTCGTGGTAAATAAAAATATGACTTATTTACCTAAGGATGTATTACATTGGGCTAGAGAGATGGCTCAGCAATTGAGAGAACTGGCTGCTCTTGCAGAGGACTGGGGTTCAGTTCCTAGCACCCACATGGCGGTTCACAACTGTCTGTAATTCTCGTTTCAGGGGATCCAGTGCCTTCTTCTGGCCTCTAGGATCACCAGGCACACATGTGGTGGTACATACATTCGTGCAAACAAACACTCATACACATAAAAATACACTACACGAATCTAATTTTTTAAAAGAATGTATTATATTTTCATTTGAAAAATGTTTGTCTCAATATATTGTGCCACACATAGCATGTATAAAAATTTAAATTTATTCCTTTTAAGAGAGCTTGCTATGGAACACACTCCATTCCTTACAAAGCACAGAACATGTAGAGGTGGTCCTGGATCAGTAATGGTTTGACTTCTGAATTTTTGTTTTTTTAACCTCATGACTGTGTGTGAAAGCGTTACGCACCCAGTAGAAACTGTAGCTTGAATTTTGAACTTGGATCTTGTATTAGTTACTTTTCTTGCTGCTGTAACAAAACATCCGACAGAAACAACTTAAGGACAGGTTTACATGGCTCCCGGTGCAGGGATACAATGCATCACGGCAGGAGGTCATCTCAGCAGGAGCTCGAGACAGCTGCAGCCGCTCAGGGGGCAGAGAGCTACAGGCTGATGCTCAGCTGCCTTTTTCTTTGTGTTCAGTCCAAGAGGGACAGCCGCAGGGTACCACCCACTCACTCTTAGGAGAGGTCTTCTCACCTCAGTCAATGTGATCTAGAAACAGAGGCATGCTCAGCAGTTTGTTTCCATGGTGATTCTCAATCCCGAGAAGTTGACAATCAAGGATAACCACCACAGATCTTTCTGGGGCTGCCGATGTGCTGTACAGTCCTCTCTGTGCCCAAAGCCGTGACCACAGGTCCCAACAGCCACACCATAGAAGAGGAACAACGGTCCCCACATCACCCATGTTGACAAGCCATGACGCCCAGCAGGTGAGGTATAGGAAATGCACTCTCAACCTACATTTTTAAACTTACCTGGGATCTCATCCTACAAAAAGTGGAGAACCATTACGAATGCTCCTTTTATTCCAAAAGAATAGCCTTAAAAGTGAATTTTTACTTTAAAAAATTTGACATAAGTCGGGCAGTGATGGCGCACACCTTTAATTCCAGCGCTTGGGAGACAGAGGCAGGTGGATCTCTGTGAGTTCGAGGTCAGCCTGGTCTACAACATGAGTCCCAAGACAGCTAGGACTGTTCCACAGAGAAACCCTGCCTGGAAAAATTTTTAAAAATTAAGTAATTTACCTTTTAAGTGATTTTTTTGGATGGTTTAATTTTGAATTTCCTCTTTTTATTTTTTCTTTTATTCTTTTCTCAGACATTACATCCCAGCCACAGTTTCCCCACCCTTCACCCCTCCCAGTCCTTCCCCCAACTTCCACTCTCCCCCAGGTCCACTCCTTCTCCATTTCCCTAAAAAAAAGATCAGGCCTTCCAGGGATATCCGTCAAACATGGCCTAACAAATTATAATAAGACTAGGCACAAACCCTCCTATCAAGGCTGGACAAGACGACCCAGTGGGAGGAAAGGGGTCCCAAGCTCAGACAAAAGAGCCCGAGACAACCCACTCCCACCCTGATGAGAGTCCCACAAGAACAGCAAGCTACACAACCATAAGGTATACGCAGAGGCCCTAACGCAGACCGACCCAGCCTGAGTCCGTGCTCGTCGCTTCGGTCTCTGTGAGCCCCTCTGAGCCCCGCTTAGTTGATTCTGTGGTCCGTGTCCTCCTGGTGCCTCAATTCCTCAGGCTCCCACAATTACCCCTCCCCCTCTTCTTCCGGGGGTCCCCCTGGCTCTGCCTAGTGTTTGGCTGTGGGTCCCTGCGTGTGCTCCCATCAGTTACTGGATGATGCCCCTCTGATGACAATTGGGCTAGGCACCGATCTGTATTAGGAATCATTTCATTGATTTTTTTTTCCCCATCCTGAGTGAGGTGACCCAGACCCAGAAAGGCAAATGCGGTATGTACTCGTTTATAAGTGGACATTAGCTGTTAAGCAAAAAAATAATCACGCTACAATCCTTAGACCCAGAGAGGCTAAGTACCAAGGAAGGCCCGAGGGGCAAGCATAGACCTCCCTGGGAAGGGGAAATAGAATAGATTTTGTGGGTGGACTGGGGATGGGTGGGGATGGGAACAGGAGGGATCAGACTGGGTGCAGTGAGAAGGTGGCAGGAAGGAGGGACGGAGGGAGAGAGTACTGGGAGAGATGACTGGATTGGGACCTGGGGGTGGAGGGGTGGGGGACATGAGAGGGCCAATGTAGAAATCTGGTGCAGTGGAAACTCCCTGGAATCTACGAGAGTGACCCTAGGGAAGTCTCCAAGATACCAAGGCGGAAATAGCCATCTTCTGTAACAGGCAAGGAAGGCTCCTAGCAGTGAGACTGGGACACCAACCCAGCCACAAAAGACCTACAATCTGTTCTGCCTGCAAGGCACGCTGGGGTAATGGTGGCCAGCCCATGACACCACCTGGATGGCCAGGAACCAGAGGCAGCACACCCCAGTGACCCCAGGATAGAACCAAGCAGGACTGATGAAAATAAGTATGATTTTTTATTTGCGGTTTTTTAAAAATAAAGCTTATTTTTAAAAACGTAAGTTTATTTTCAGCTGAACTTGGTAGCACATGCCTATAATCCCAGCTCTCAGAAAGCTAAAGCAGGAGGCTGGATCTCTTTTGAGGCTAGCCCAAACTATATAGCAAGACCCTGTATTTAAAAAAAAATCACTATCACGCATTATTTTTAAACAATCATTGATAAAAATTCAATGTCGCTGTAATTTTTCTAGTATATCAGTGCAGCTGACTGTATCCGAAATGTACTGACTTTGATTAGAAGCTTCCCCTGGTGTCTGCTGAGAGCTTCCTTCCTCAGGCTTCCAGTCTTGTTTTCTTCGTGAGCATCGGGCCTAATCCTCCTTCTCCTTCATACACTGCGGCTTTGGAGGTCCTCTGAGACTGCGAACAGCTAAGTGAACAACAGCAGAAAACTGTAATTAAACCTATGTACGGGGCTGGCTTGCAGCAGAGCTGTCTGGTGTCAGAGGCAGCTCTCTAAGGTGGCAGACCTGGAAGTGTTTGTCACTTAAAACCAATATTGCATCCAACAAGTCAGGCAAAACATCCTCACCCAAGAGGGAGGAGGTGGGACCAGACAGCCTGAAGAGCAACAAGGCAACCGTGTGAATTCCTGCAGAAGACTCTGACAGGAAGCAAAATGCAGACATAGGGGAGCTGATATTATCTTTCCCAAGGCAGAAATCTCAAGGGGGTCTCCAGAAATGACAAAGAACTACAGCTGTTATTAGCATCATTTGCATAACCGGGAGAGGGATCCCTCTTTCTGCCTGGTAACCTGGAGAAGGGGCTCAGCAGTTCAGGGCTCTTGCAGAGAACCAGAGTTAATTTCTAGCTCCCACGTCAGGTGGCTCACAATCGCTTGTGACTGCAGCTGCAGTAGGTCCAATGGCCTCTGCTGGCCTCTGAGGGTATCGGCACATCTCTCTCTCTCTCTCTCTCTCTCTCTCTCTCTCTCTCTCTCTCTCTCTCTCTCTCTCCACACACACACACACACACACACACACACACACACACAGAAACATACCCATAATTAAAAATAAAACAAATCTTTAAAAAACAAAACAAAACAAGACACCTGTATATGGTGCAGGAAGCACTTCCCACTTGTGCTCAGGGATGGATCCTCCTTGCGATCTTGGTTAGAATGGTTGGGTGAAGCTGGGTGAAGACCATTGGCATTTAGATTGATGGCTGATACAGCTGGATCAGTATCTGCTGTATTTGTCATGGTGTTTTACTTCTTGTCCTTATTCTGCGTTCCCATTTTCATTGGCTACTCTTCTGACTTTCGTGGTCTTAGCTGAGCTTTTTATGACTTCTCTGGCCCTCCTTTCTCAGTTGTCAAGTATACTTTATTCTGGTTTTCTTTTCTAGTGATTGGCCTATGATTTGTAAGACAGAAGTGCACTTTTGAATAACACCCTTCCATCTCACAGATGCCTTATACTAGCAAAACAAGCCATGTTCTGCCGTCCTGTGCTGAACCAAAATGGCCATTCACTTTACTTTACATAGTATGGTCTACATAAGCCTAGGCATACAGATGTCAGACAGAAAGATAGATAGATAGATAGATCATAGAAAGACACAAGTACACACAGTCACATACACAGTTGTTATTATTTAGAACAAATAATCTGTTACATCAATTAAGAATAAGAAAAAGTCTTTCGGCTGGGCAGTGGTGGCGCACACCTTTAATTTCAGCACTTGGGAGGCAGAGGCAGGTGGATCTCTGTGAGTTCAAGGTCAGCCTGGTCTACAGAGCGAGTTCCAGGATGGTCAGGACTACACAGAAAACCCTGTCCTGAAAAGCCAAAAGTAAAAAGAAAGATCAGCAATGTTCATTGTACTTTCACTGTCTCCTCCGTTGATGCTCTTCTCCTCCGTACAGATCCAGATCTCTGGCAAGTGTTACTTTCTCTTCTCTCTAGTGAGTATCTTTTTCACATTTCCCACAAGGAAGGTCTGCTGTCAACCAATTGTCATCTGTGTGAGGAAGTCTTTATTTCTCCTTCATTTTTGGAAGGGTAACCCCGTGGGGTTCCCAACCCCAGGTGGGTGGTTATTTTCTCTTATAACTTTGGGGGTCTCACTATGCAGCCTTGGCTGGCCTCAGTTTACCATCCTCCTGCGTTAGCCTCTCAAGAGTTGAGATTACAGCCTGTGTCGTTGGGCACTCGACTCTCTTCCTGCGTGAGTGGGTTCTAAAGAGAAACCTAATGTGTGTAATTCTTTTCTTTGCTCTCCTCCAGGCAAGATTTTTCCTCTGGCGGCTTTCAGAGTTTATCTCCCCTGCCTCTGCCCCCAATTTATTTTTTTATTTATGTGTGTGTGTGTGTGTGTGTGTGTGTGTGTGTGTGTGTGTGTGTGTGCTTGTGTGTAGGTGCCCGTGAAGGCCAGGAGGAGGTGGTGGACCCTGGAGCTGGAGTAACAGGTAGATGTGCATACCTCCCATCCATGTGGTGCTGAGAACTAAACCTGGGTCTTCTGCAAGAGCAGCCAGTGCTCTTAACCACTGAGCCACCTCTCCAGCCCCTCGGAATGGTTCTTCATCTTTTCTCTTCTGCCCCAGGGTAGCTTTTGGGTATTTACCCAGCTGAGTGTTTCTGGGGCTTCCTGGATCTGCAGTGTGGTCTCTAGCATTCATTGGTGAAAGGTCTCAGTCATATTATTATTTTATTTCATCTTCCTTTCACTTCCTCCCTCCCTCCCTCCTTCCTTTCTTGCTCTTCTTATAATATCCTATTATGTTACCCCGTTCGTTTTGTCTCGATACGCTGTTCTGCATTTTCAATGGTTCTGTTTGTTTTTCCATTTTCGAGGCTTCTGCTGAGACAGCCTGAAGCTTAGGGATGCTGTCCTCGGTGGTGACCTGTTACTAATGAAGTCGTCAAAGCCACCGCTTCTTGCTGCTGCACTGTTTTGACCTCTGCAGCTTCCTGGGTTCGGCCTCCGGGTTTCCATAGCTCTGCCCACACAGCCATCTGCTCCAGCGTCCTGCTTTCTTAAGACCTTCGCATATGAACCATGGTTGTGTTTTCAGTGAGCCTGGTCATTTCGAACACCCCAGCCGCGCCTGCTTCTGCTTGCTCTGTCTCTTTAAACTGTGGCGTTTCCCCCGGCAGCAGAGCATGATATGCTAAGGAAGAAGAGTTCAGTTAACAGGCCATTGGTGATGTGATCCAAGTCGGGGTGGGGGTGGGGCGGGGAGAAGGATCTGAGTTCTCTGAGTAGGTCTCTGTTTTCCAATGAGCCTGCATTTGGGGCTGGCAACTCCCCAGGTGTCCCTCTGCTTGAGGTTCTACCACTGGGTAAGTCCGTGCAAATGGAGTGGGCTGGAGCTGGTGATTTCTCTCCCCTGGGGTCAGTCAGGCGCTGAGGAAGCCCAGCAGGCCAGATATCAGCTATGGTGGGTGGTGGGTATACCTGTAATCCCAGCGCCTGTGACTGAAACAGGGTGATTGTGAGCTCTAGGCAGTGACCACAGCGCCCGAAGTGTCACCAGCTCTAACACCCGGCTTCCTCATCCACGGCACAGGTTCAGAAATTTCTTCGGACACATTGTTTTTGAATGCAGGATAACCAACAACCTGCCATAATTCCTGACTAGCCATTTTTGCTGCTAATTATCAAATTTGATTAGCGCTGAAAGCGAGAAAAGCTAGGCAAGCTCAGGTGGCACAGATGGTTAAGGGATGTGCCAAAGCCACTCCATGAGTCACACTGGCTCGGGGCTCCGTCCACACCTGGCCCGGCACGCTGCAGTATCGTCCGCACATCAGCTAACTGCAGCTACACCAAGAATTTCCAGTTAATTGTGCACTACCAACCAGACATGGCGACCCTGGCCTGTAATCCCAGCACTCAAAAACGGGGGGCAGGATCTTACATTGAAGGCTTGGCTGGCTACACAGTTTAAAAGTAGTCTGGAGGATGGGTCCTATCTCGGAAAAAAACAACACGATAACACTAAACGATTAGACTGCAGGCTTCCTAAGCTACTCTCTTGTGCCGTAATTTACAAAACGGAAAATTTGGGCAATTATTTTCAGATCTTATTAACAGGAATGAAATGGAACTAAATGGAGCCTTTAGCAAACAAAATCAAAGAAAAACGAAACAGGAAATAGGGTTTAAAGTCTCAAAAGAACCTACTCTTCGGTCTACCTCTAGTTAGGTCCGAGTTCAGAACAGGATCTTTATTTTCATCTCTTTCAGTTTGGTTTTGCACTTTTGAGAGAGAATTTAGCATTTTATCCGGGTTGACGGTAAACTCACATTGTATCCCAGGCTGGCCTCACATTCACAGGGTGACAGGTACACGTCATCACACTTGGCCAGATCAATATTTTTGGAAGCAGTCATTTCTTTTTCTTCTTTTCACGTTCTGCCGCTCTGTGGCACAGACTAAAACAGGGAAAAAGGATTCCTGAGATGCCACCTTTACATTTCAGGTACCATACCACAGCCACACACCCCTGTAATCCCAGGCCTCTGCAGGCTGAGGCAGGAGGATCTCGAATTTGATGTTAGCCTAGGTTATGTTGCAAGACTCTGTGTTTTAAGATGATGATGATGATGATGATGATGATGATGATGATGATGATGATAAATTCAGTTTTAGTTGGATCACGACTTCCTGTTCTGGAGTCTCGCATTCTGAAGTCTTGCTCCCCGGGACCCTCTCTTGACTGAATCAGCTGTGATTTCTCATTTGTGTTATTACATATCAGAAGTCACTGCTTTGCTGTTTCTTCAGTGGTTCCCTTCTTACAGAAAAATTAGTATTTCTTACCCCCCCATCGCATGCACTAAACAACCTCATTTTCCCGCTCCCCCATAGAGTCACAGCGCAATGAGGCAACCTACCCTGATTCATTTTCATGGCCATAAATGTGCACAGCTACGCCACGGGTTTCTAGAACACCACATCCCCTGCCCATCTTCTCTCTCGATCTGTCACAAAGCCATCCACACATTCTCTACAACGAACCTCCAGTCTTCCAAAGGGTTGGGAGAAGTGGTCCTGGGCCCCCAAGGGAGGTGACTGCTTTCCAATAGTCCTCCAAGGCCTGCCTCCCCTGAATTCCTGCAACCACATCCTTTCAATGCGTTGTGATTAACCGGAAGTCTTTGTGTTGGTTCCTTCTAATGTGTGATTTTCTGTAGGATTTTTAAAAACCATAATCATACTCGTGTCTTGTTTGTCCTCTCAAATTTGTCTGCGGGGAAGTCTGATTCTAATAAGAATGGTATTTCTAAAGTGGAACAATATCAGACCTAAGCAAAATTACAAAGAAAATTAAATTCTCCCTCAAGCCTTTAGCTCCCATTCTCTCAGCCGTTTCCTCAACTTGATGGCGCCCCATTTAGGAAGGAAGGGGGCACAATAACCTGCGTCAGTTTCTAGGGATATGTTACCTTGAAAACTTCTGCATTAAAATGAAAGTAAGCTTGGGATTCCCAAAAACAGGAATGTGTTGAGAGGAGTGGAATGGAGAAGGATAAGTAAAAAGAGACAAAGAAAATGAAATTGAAGAGGACAGACTAGACAGATTGACGATAAATGTCTAGTTTCAATAGTTCCTTTGTATTCCATTCTGTGCATGCAAACATCAGAGATACCACAGTAAAAACACAAGAGAACAGTTCTATGTTACTCAGAGGCTGTGAACATAGCTTTCTGCGTCTGAAGGACTGGAGAGAGGGCTCAGCAGTTAGGGTGCTGGCTGCTCTCGCAGAGGCCCCAAGTCCAGCCCCTAGCAACCACATTGGGTAGTTCACAACTGCTTTAAATCCATCTCCAAGGGATCGGGCACCCTCTTTGGGCTTCATGGACGCCCACATTCACGTGTGCGCGCACGCACACCCCCCCCCACACTCACTCACTCACTCTCTCTCTCTTACATACATACAACTAAACCAGAAATAAATCTTTTAGAAAAAGTTCAAAGCTCCATTTATACTACCGCATGGCTATCCTTGGTAACTGACCTGACTTTTCAGGATAATGACATTAGCAGCCAATCCATACATAAATTTATTTTATTGTTGTGACTGGGTCTCACCACGTAGCTAGGCTGGTTTCAAATTCCAAATCCTCCTGTCTTAGGCTTGCTCCTACATGCTAGGATCACAAGGGTGTAGCCTCACTTCTGACTTAGGGACATAAATATTTTATGGACTACTCCAGCACAAATATAAAGGATAGGACGACACTGCTTACTAGAAAGACGATGTCTTGGGCACAATCAACAAAGAGCTCTTGTGACGCCTGGACACCTGATTACTGAACCTTTGCAAGTATGTGATCCCTGTAGTGTACTGGTTGCATTACTATGTTCGTTGTGCCGGTCACAGCAAGGTAGTCCAGAATCAATCTCATGAAGGCCAGAAGGACCGAATACCGCCACCGTGATTTAGACCTGCTGGTGCTGCACTGTGACCTCCACCAAAGCCCTAATGTAAAGAGGTGGCTTTATAAGGACAGAAGAAAATCATCTTGGAAAAGTTAAATGGAAGCTACAGTGTATGTAGAAAAAAAGATGAATGCAAATTAATTCAAAATCCCTCATTAACTTTTCTTGTGCCAGAGACTATTTACATAATTCTTTTCAGAGAATAGTCTTCTTATGTAGTTATAGGTCCATGTTGGCCTTTGTGTAAGTTATGGATTTTTTAAAAAAAATTAACAAGTACTTAGTACTTAGTACAAGTACTTAGTCGAAGGTCATCAGTGGTGACTGGGTCCCCAGGTGTGTTGGTGATGTCTGATGGGTGAAGGTACTGGCTACCAAGTCTGAGACCTGAATTGGATCCCCAGAACCCACATGGCGGAAGAGGAGAACTAACTCCTACAAGTTGTCCCCAGACCTCCACAAATGAGCTGCTGTGGCACACATGTACACACACGCACACGCGCGCGCACACACACACACACACACACACACACACACACACACGCACGCACGCACGCACGCACGCGCGCACACACGCACACACACACACACTTATGGTGTAAAGGAATTTAAAAAGAAAATACATCCATAAGTGAAATGTGTATGACAGAGCAACAAGAAACAGAAAACAAACCAAAGCCCATCATGAAACTTGTAACACCTTTGGGTAAATGTGTCTTCTGATCACAATAGCATCTCATTGTGTTTAAGTACATGAGTTAGTCTAGCTTTTCTGTGACCAAACCTTCCCACAGAAACTATTTAAAGGAAGGTAGATTCATCTGGACCCAGAACCCAGAGGGTTTGCTTGGTCGTGGTGGGAGCCTGAGATAGGGCCTCCTCCAATGGTAGCAGCTCAGGAAGCCTAAAGCGGCAGGAACCAGGGCCAGGTTATTCAAAGTCCAGTCCAAGCCCCTGTCCCAAGATCCAACTTTGCCAGTCAGACCCCTCAGCCTCCCAAAGTAGTGCCACAAATGTAGAACAAGCTAAAACAAAACAAAACACTGTGAGCTGTGAGGGACATTTTTCCGACACACCCTACCATGGACCATGAATGACTGATGTGCATACACACATGCAGAGAACACGCTATCTTTTTTGTCTTTTTGAGACAAGATTTTATGTAGCCCAGCTGGTCTCAAACTTGCTACATAGCTGTGGAGGACCCTAAGTTTCTCATGGAGTTTCTCATCCTCCTGCCTCCACCTCCAGAGTGGTAGGATTACAGACACACACCTCCATACCCAGTTCATGCCTTGTTGGGATTACAGACACATACCTCCATACCCAGTTCATGCCTTGTTGGGATTACAGACACACACCTCCATACCCAGTTCATGCCTTGTGGGATTACAGACACACACCTCCATACCCAGTTCATGCCTTGTGGGATTACAGACACATACCTCCATACCCAGTTCATGCCTTGATGGGATTACAGACACACACCACCATACCTAGTTCATGCCTTGCTGGGGTTACAGACACACACCTCCATACCCAGTTTATGTCTTGCTGGGATTACAGAATGTACTACCATACCCAGTTCATGCCTTACTTGAATTAAACCCAGGGCATTATTCATGCCAGACAAGCATTCTACCAACAGAACTGCACGCCAGTTTTTGACGCCTAGGACCTACTGCCTGTTAGTCATGCTTTTGTCTTCCATTGGAGAATACATTTTCTCTTTTAAAAATGAGAAGGGAGCCGGGCGGTGGTGGCGCACGCCTTTAATCCCAGCACTCGGGAGGCAGAGGCAGGCGGATCTCTGTGAGTTCGAGGCCAGCCTGGTCTCCAAAGCGAGTTCCAGGAAAGGCGCAAAGCTACACAGAGAAACCCTGTCTCAAAAAACCAAAAAAAAAAAAAAAAAAAATGAGAAGGGATTTTTTTTTTTAAATTTAGAATTGAGGTAGCAAGTTTCTGCTTTTTTCTTTTTCTCTTTTTAAATCTGGGAACAGATTAGTTTTTTAACCCAAATTATTTCCCATCAGGAAATAAAAATAAAGCGACCCTGTAAATGGTTAGAGTATTAGAAGTCAGCGGTCTCCCGGCAAAGGAGGACAGAAGACCGTGTGGCCAGAGGCCGGAGAGGCAAGCCCACCACCACTTGCCCTGCACTGAGCAAATACGTGGTGGAGAAATGGGGCAGCAAGAGAAGCCGAGCGCTTCCTGTGCTGCGGAGAGCTGAGGAACAGGCTCAGGTGAGTGGCCTCCCTACCACCTGAGGCCGTGTGAGTCCTGGCCTGTGCTGCCGTGGAGGGCGAAGTCTGGGTCCGCGGCCCTACTGCGACTGGGATCTGTGTTGATATCTGTGGCCCGTGTTACCACCAAAGGCCACACGGATGTCTGTGGTCCGGGTCACCCCCCGAGCCTGTGTCGATGTCTGACGGCCATGCTGCCTACGGGGTCCACACTCATCTGAGTGGCCTGCGTGGCCACCCGAGGCCATGGTGTCATCTGGGCCTGAGCAGCAGGTCGGGGAAAGGAGCCTCCTCTACGGCAGCCAGGATCTGTGTTGATGTGGCCTGTGTTCCCACCAGAGGCCATGCGGATGCCCGTGGAGCGTGTGAAGGGACCGGTCCTGCGGAACCGTAGCCACATGACTCAGGACTGCAGCAGGATATGAATACCCAAAAGGAGTTTCTGTGAGGGTAATGATGGTGTAGCAGAAGCCAGAGGCCCCGAACCTGACCAACAACCCTTTGCAATGAACGTCTGAAAGTGAAGCTGTTTGGACAAAAGGGTCTATGTACATAGAGACTCCGCAGCTCCCAGTACCAGACAGAGGAGCAAGGCGCGTTTGGGGTTTTTGTTCTGTTGTTTTCTTATTCTTTTCTTTTTAGGGAGAGGCTACAAGGGTGGAGGGCAGACAAGGAAAGATTAGGAAAGACGTGGGATTGGGGTGCACGACATGAAATTCCCCAAGAATCAACTAAACAATATGTTTAAAAAATGGCTTTCTCCCAAAATGAGATTCAGTGACTTAAAAAAAATGAAAGAACTTTGCACACACACACACACACACACACACACACACACACACACACACACTCAATTGTAATGTGTTTAACAGTTGTCTTCAACCATGTCAAATCTAATAATCCCTTTTATAACAACTACCCAGTAACAACTCGTTGTGTGTGTGTGTGTGTGTGTGTGTGTGTGTGTGTGTGTGTGTGTGTGTGTAGTACATGCACATGAGTGTGTGGGTGCCTGACTGCACTGGCAAGCAGAGACCAGAGCAGGACATAGGATGTCCTCCTCTATTTCTCTCTACTTTCTTGCCTTGAGACGTGGTTTCTTCTTACTGAAACAGAAGTTCAGTATGTGGGTGCTGGGGATTCAAACTCAGGCCCCAGTGCTTGCTGAGTAAAGCCCTTTTTACCTACTAAGGCATTTCCCAACCCCGAGGCTTCCTTTTGAGATCCGTTTTGTTGAATACAACGAAATAAGCCATCTCAGACAGTAATTTGTTACTTCACGTTCATTAGTGAGTCAAATGGGAAGTTCTGCCCGAGGAGGTGTGGGCTGGGCTCCAGGCCCCTGGGATGTCAAGATGCACCCCACCTACCACCCCACCATCCACCACCCCATCACTGCCTCTTGGTGTGGGAGCAGGCTGGGAGATGAGCTGGGGCTGTTGGCCTGAGGCTTTTCTTCTCTTCCAGAGTGGTCTCCCCATGTGACTTCTGTGCTTATTAGGCCTAGGGCAGCTGGATTGGGAGGAGGATTGGGGCCAGGCTATCACTTAGTGGCTGCATGTATAGCTAGCATTCAGAATGAATCCTGTCAGCTGGAGTAGTGGGGAGTCCTGGAGGCAAAGGTGGAAGCTTCCAGGCTCTCAAGACCTACCCACCAAGTGTCAGGGCATCGCTTGGGCTACAGCTATCAGTCAGAACAGGTCATAGAGCTACCCTATAGGCAGAGGAAGAGTAAATAAATTCCAGCTCTTCGTGCTGGGATGGTGAGGTTGTACTGTGAGAGAAGAAGAAGAAGAAGAAGAAGAAGAAGAAGAAGAAGAAGAAGAAGAAGAAGAAGAAGAAGAAGAAGAAGAAGAAGAAGAAGAAGGAGTAGGAAGAGCGCTGTGGGCAACTTCTGAAGCCATCTGTCATCCAGCCTAAGGGGAGCGCAAACACGGTATTTTAAAATGTGAAAATGGCAGCCCAGCCTAACTGTAATTTAATAGAGAATTAAAAGGCAATATGTGCTCCAACATGCAAATGGTCTCACCTCACACACGAGAAGATCCTGGGACACAGCCAGCAAAGTGCACGGAGTCGGCGACGACATCTTGATTTATGGGAACATTAGAGCCCACTTCCTAAGCTACATCCTGAAGTGAACGGCCACACCAGAACAGCAAGAGCGCCAGAACAAGTGGTAATGTATCAGGTAGTTGTGTCTAATAAGAAAAATAAGACAAATTAAAGAGGACATACAATATTCCCCCAAGTGACCTGGAACCGTACTGAAGAAATGATAAAATCAAAATAATTTCCTGTGTGACTATGGAAACCAACTTCAACCTTCACCCTGTGTCAAAGCATATATTTAACCTCTCACACTTCAGAAGACCATGGAGACCACATCTTTCAATAGCCACAGAGAATATGAGCTAGAGTTTTAGAAAGGGTAAAGGAGATTCTAGGGATGTATCATAGCTGTAGAGACTCAGATCAAAACTGAAGATCTGAGTTCTATACCTTTAATTTCTTACCACAAAAACTATAGAATGGCAATAATAGAAGTCTTAAATAATATTTATCAATAAAATATCAGATGGCTTTTATATTTGATGTGCCTCTTAGTAATATGTGGGTTTGTTTTTTGTTTTTGTTTTTGTTTTTTTGTTTTTTGTTTTTTTTTTTTTGTTTTTTTTTTTGGTCTAGCACAGGATCCCAAACCTTCTTAGTTACAACCCACAACTGAACTCACTCTCACAGCAGCTGAACAGTCCTGCTGAAATACTGTCAACAATCTTCACACCAGGCCGACAGCAGTGAGAGCCTTAAATTTCAACATGTGGAACGCATCCTTTTGTGATACTGGGGTGTCACAGCCAGGGCTCTGTGCGTGCTAGGGTAAGTGCTCTACTATGGAGCTAAACCCCCAGCTGGTGTGATCTGCTAAAATAACAAATTAACACCCCCTGAAAACCTGCTGATGGCTAAAATAACAGAAACAGACCTACAGGGCTGGCGAGACAGCCTAGTGGGTAAAGGCACTTGCCATAAAGCATGATAACCTCAGTTCAATCCCTGGAACCCAGGGACATGGAGAGAAGAGCTGGTCATTCCACTTTCTGAAACCCTAGCACGATGAGCAATTTCCTCTTTGTGCAGAGCTGAATTGAGCCATAGGGTTCCAGCGCACCTGGAGCAACAGTAGCACCCCATGAATAAAATCCAATGAACCCCAAATGACGACTTATTTCCAAACTTATTGGTTAAGAAGATGGGAACATGGTGAGACCTCCAGAAGATAATATCCTGGGTCAGTGACTGCACTCAACAAGAATGGGTTTTTGGAATCTGCCTTGCATACACATTGGAAGTTTATTTGGATTTTAATTAAGTCACTCTTAAAAGGCTCTCTGGGGTTTTTAAAAATTAAAGTGCTTTTAACAAACAATACCATGTGCCTTTCTTTGAAAACCAGCTTAAAGCCGAAGCAACCACAACAAAAAGACACTGCTCTTTCCTCTAGCCTGATATAATTTCTAGTTCTTGGGAGGCAGGGGAATCTCTGTGAGTTCCAGGCCAGCTTGTTTTAAGGAGATAGTTCCAGGACAGCCCAGGCTACACAGAGAAACTCTGTCTCGAACAACAACAACAGTAGCAGCAGCAGCAGCAACAACAACAGCAAAACCCTGTTTTTGCTTTTGAGAAGTTCTCTCAGTCTCTCACTGGCCTGAAACTCTCCACGGCTAGACTAGCTGGCCAATGAACCCCAGGGATCTGCTCACCTCTGCCTCCTCAGTCTTGGGGTGAAAACCATATCCCCACATATAGCTTTCTTCATGGGCTCTGGACATTGGACATTAGCGTCCTTATGCTTATGAAGCAGTTTACAAGTTCCAATGTCTCCCAGCTAAGTCTGAGAATTTTTCAACGGCAAGTAGGTATCTTATATTATTGAAAACAAAAGCCTAAATAAAACAATCCTGATATTCTTGGATTATTTTGATAATTAAAAATTATGGCTGGCATTTCAGTGAGGAAGTCATTGTATGTCACACATCTACGGAGCATCCCCCGGCATAACATTTGATTTCTCTACAGTTCTGTGAGTTTTCTGAATGTTATGCCAGACACACAGACGACAGTTAAATTAATAAATTGATTTGTGTATTTTTCTATACTATCTTATCATAAACTCCAAACATATCAGAGTAAAGCAGAAATTAGGCCTGACTCATCCTTTCGAAACATGCAGTTTTTTAATGGCCTATAAAAATCTGATCCTTGGTCTTATAAAATTTGATAGCAGGAGAGATTTAGCCCAAATAACCTTTCCAATTTTTTCCATTTGTTTTGAAAAGAGAGTAAGTCCCTAGTGGGACATTTTTAACCTAGTTATTGATTTATGGTCTCAAGACTATTCCTTCAGGAAGCGTTCTAGCCCATTCGGCAATCTATTTTTGGCACAAAATCTAGGCCAAACACAAAGCTTCCTGAGTCCTTTCTGCAATAAAAACTTCTGAAAATTTTTTTTGTAAATATGGTTTGTGTTCCCAATTTTAAAATTATATTAAAATTCCGATCTAAGGCTGTGGATGTGCCTCTGTTGAGAGCAACGTGTTTAGGGTGCACAACGCCCTGGGTTCCAATCCCAGGCAGCACAAAATGAAAAGCAAAACCCATCTGTGCCGCAAAGTAATTCATTATCTCCATTAAAATAATGATATAAAGGATCTCATTAGCTACTTCCTTCCCTGTTTCTCTAAGGAAAGGCAGATTCTTCTTGGAGTGCTTGGCCAGGGGCCACCTAACTGCACTTCCTTTTTTCGTTCCTTTTAGCCTTTTCCCTGGAAAACTTTGACAGGTAGAAAAACTACAGATGAGGTTGTTCAGTTACTGTTAACTACATCAAGCAGGGGGGTTTGCAGAGAAACTCCAAATAGAAAAGCAGAAAAAAGTTTTAAGCGTTTCCTAATTCCAGTGAATGTTTTCCTGCATTCCTATGGGAATTCCTAGTTTACTTTTTAAAAAACAAAACAAACAACAACAAAAAAACACTGACCAAAAGCAACTTGGGGAAGAGAGGGTTTGTTTGGCTTACAGGTCACACTCTGTCACTCGGGAAGCCGAGGGAGGAGGCAGGGACTGAAGCAGAGACCATGGAGGCATGATGCTTACTGGCTTGCTCTCAAGGCTTGCCCAACCTGCTGTCTTACATATCCTAGGACCGCCTGCCCAGGATGGCAGTGCTCACAGTGGGCTGGTCCCTTTCACATCAATCATGAATCAAGAAAGTGCCTCACAGACATGCCCACAGGCCAATCTGATGGAGGCAGTTCCTCAAAGGGAGTTCCCTTAGCTTGTGTCAAGTTGACAAAAAACTAACCAGCACACCACCTGAATGCATGTAATATATAAGGCGTCACAGCCACAGGTATGCAAGAAACTGAACACAGGTTAAAAACAAAACAAAATCAAACAAGGTGACCGGGAGATTAGAGCTGCCATGCAATTTTGTATTATTTTTTTCTCTAATGAGCCTCCAAAATTGTATAAGTAAAATATTTTCTTTTTAGTATTTCATCACTTCTAATCTTTAAAGCATTCCTCTGTAGATTTTGTTAATTTAAATGTTAATGTTCATTATAATTATTTTTATAATTGGAGATATTTTCTGCACAAGGAAATTCAATATTATTAACTTGTCAGATCTCTCCAAGTTAAATAGCAAATGCAGTAAATACCACAACTATATTTAGAATACATAACAAAACTTTGGAAAAATCTGGGAAACATCTGGAGGAAAAATAAGAGTCATTAAGAAATTTTTGGAAAAGATAATTCATTGAATGTGAGGTGTTGGGATGCAAGGAAAATAGTTTTTTTTTTCTTTTAACATACAAAACATATTATGAATCTTCAGTAATTTAAACAATTTGGCCCAGGTGCAAAAAAAGACGTGCTGACCCAGACAGACATTAGGGCATGTAAACTGTTAGGAGTGAGGTGGTAGCTCAGTGGTAGAGCACCTACTACATGCAAGTGGTGGGTTCAGTTGCACCACAAATCATCATCATCATCATCATCATCATCATCATCATCATCATCATGAAGCACGTCAATTCAACAGGGAGGGAAGAAGTTAAGAACATGGTTCTAATTGGTTAGGTAATGTAGAGTGAACTGGGTGTTACATCCCTATTGAGTCAATGTAATAAAATATTTTAAAAACACACAATATAGAAAAATTATAAGAAATTAGCATCAATATTTCAATATTAAATCTTCAATTAAGATTTAAATTCTACAGAGGAGTTAAATTTTTTCTTTTTAAAGCATATGGGTGTTTTGCCTGGGTGTACATCTGTGTATCACTTGCATGCCTGGGGCCCAGGAAGACCAGAAGAGGACATTGGATCCCCGGGAACTGGAGTTAGAGATGATTGTGAGCTGCCCTATGGGTGCTGGGAATCGAACCTGGGTCCTCTGGAAGAGCAGCCAGTGCTCTCACCCTCTGAACCATGTCTTCCCCTCTGGAACATTTTTTAAAGCTTAAGATGAAATAAGGTACAAAATACTAACTGAAAAGATAAGTATTAGAAGCATTTGTGTTAAAAAAAAAAACTATTGTCTAAATATATGGAGCTAAATTAATGGTGACCTTATATAAAAATCAATACACAAATCTACAAGAAAAGCCCCAAGATACCAAGAGATTAAAGTACGTGTGGTGTGTGTGTGTGTGTGTGTGTGTGTGTGTGTGTGTGTGTGTACACGCACACACATTCCGGCAGTTCTACAAATTTTTCAACATAGAGTTAGCATATAACTGAGCAGTTGTGCTCCTTAATCTGCACCAGGACAGATAATAATATAAATTTACTCAATAACTTGCACATTAATGCTCATAGAAGCAGAACTCATAATGCATAAGAGTAAACAACCTAAATATTAACAGATGCATGGGCAAACAAAAGAGGCTATATCCACGTGATGGAACATCATTAGCAGAAGTGCTCACAAATGTTATGATGTTGCTTGCCTGACAACCTATGCTAAGAGAAGGCTGTCCCCAGAGATCCCATATTATGTGATTCTATTTATATGAGATATCCAGAATAAACCACATATGTGAAGACAGAAAATAGACTAGTGGTGCTCAGGTGTATGAGTTGGGGGTGGGGAGGCAGGTGAGGAAGACAGGGTTCATGGGTTTGGGAGTTCCTAGCTGACATGATGGACATGTTCTAGAACTGACCATGGTAATGATTACAGAACTCCAAATGTACTAAAATCCACAGCACTGCATGCTGTAGGGTGAACTGCATGGAACATGAGTTGGATCAGCCTATGATTCTGAATATCAACAGATGGTATATAGAATATCACCATGCTCTCTATACCATACAACCTTACACTATCGTAAGTGGCTTTATTATAATGATGGGTTTTGTTTCTTCAGGAGATTAGGACCGGTCTCATTGTGCAGGCCAGGCTGGCCTCAGACTCATGATCTTCCTACCTTAGCCTGTCCCCTCTCAGCCTCCTGAGTGCTGGGATCACCAGCCTGCGTTGCCACACCTGGCTCAGCTAAGGTTTTCAAGCAGGAAGTTGAATTACAGACGAGACGGAAGCGATAAACATAGGACAATGATCTATATTCTCAGTAGATAAGGAAACACAGACTAAACAAGGAGGCAGGGGCTTCAGAATCTTTTTGTCACCGTGACGAAATACCTAAGATGAACAATGTGAAGGAAGAAAGGTTTATTTTGGCTTGTGGTTTCAGTTGATTGCAGCCATGATCCCTCCACACTATTTTGTGTGTGTGGGGGGGGGAGGGGAGACAGCAGAGGAAGCCATGGGCAGAAGCTCCGAGCTGACGGTGGCTGGGAGGCAGAAACACATGGGCAGAGGTAAGGTAAGAACCTTTTGTGGTGATTTGAAGGAAAATGGCCCCCAAAGGGAGTGGCACTCTTAGGAGGTGAGGCCTTGTTGGAGGAAGTGTGTCACTGTGGGGCCGGGCTTTGAGATCTCTTTTGCTCAAGTTTGCCTCAATGTGACTGCCAGTCGACTTCCTGTTGCCTACAAGATGTAGCACTCTCAGATCCAGCATCACATCTCCCTGCATGCAGCCATGCTCCCTATCATGACGATAACAGACTGAACCTCTGAAACTGTAAGGCAGCCACCCCCAATTAAATGTTTTCTTTCTAAGAGTTGCCGTGTCCAGGCGTCTCTGTGCAGGAATAGAACACTAAGACACCCTTCAGTGGAGTGTCCCTATGATCTGGTTCCCTTCCATGAGGCCCCAGTTCTTAAAGGTTCCCCCACCTTTCAAAGCAGCAGAAGTAACAGCCTTAGAGACTGAGCCTTAAGACTCAAGCCAAACAATTCTTGCTAATCAAAACAAAGGAGGGGCAGCTTTTAAATACGTTTCTCACTTGCTGGAAGTGTGACAAAACATACATTCTCATATAGTGCTGCACATGAATGTTCACAGCAGCTTGAATCACAACAGTAAAAAAACAAGTATTGCTGGATGCAGGGGTAAACAGGTAGGCTATCTCCACACAGTGGAATATTGTTCGGCAAGAAGGTAACTCATAGTGAAAATGGACACAGTCCTTTAGGATCAATTTTGTCAATGTCTATCAAGAAGTCTACACATAGTAATGCTCTGCCCCACTGGTGCTGCTTAGAAAAATGTCACCAAAGAACTTCACTCTGAATATAAAGGGGGAAACATCTATATAACCACTCATTTCAGCTTATCTATAATAATGAAGAAATGAAGCGTCTTAAATGTTTAGTGATAGCAGACTAGGCAGACATGCAGTGGTATGCACACAAGATGAAATAGAACAGCTAAAACAGATTGCATGTTCCTATGGGGAAATTATTAGTACATGATATAAATGACAGTTCAAAATTATATGTGCAGTATCATGAGAATTCAATTTAATATCCCCCTCTCTTGTGTGTGTGTGTGTGTGTGCTCACGTGCGCGTATGTATGTATGTATGTATGTATGTATGTATGTATGTATGTGTGAGTGCATGTGTGTGTGCATGTCACTGTGTAGTCCAGGCTGTACTTGAACTCCAGATCCCCTGTCTTCACATCCCAAGTGCTGACTGGGGCTGTAGTTTTGCCTCCAGTTTTGGCTCTCACGTTCCCCCATCTCTCTTTGTATTGTAGAGTTATCTTTAGTAAGCTACCTTTAGAGTTTCCTAGAAAAATGTCTGAGAAGATAAAACAGAAGCAAAGATGCTAAATAAAGCATTCCTTTAACTCACTGAATGAAATCAGGTGGCTCACACCTCTAACTTCCCCACCAAAAGTCAATTCAGAATCCAAGGCCAGCATGGGTTACAAAACAAGACTTTGTAATTGCTTTCCAAACAATTTCAAATCTAGCTTCCTTAAATATATTTTAAAATAAAGGTAGTAGATAATCTATTTAATTATCACCAAGATAATGAAATAAATCCCGTAGGGCACCCTCCTGGAGGGAAGTTGTCACCACCAGAATAGAGCGCTTCACATTCTTACGAAAACACCCAGGGACTAATGTCTCTATTCATGAGGGATTTGGTTTTAGTTACATTTCAAAATCTTAAAATGTTTCTTTGGAGCACAATAGTCAAATTGGTCATAACACCCTCATGACTGGACTCCAGCATAAAAAACTCAAGAAAGGTAATAAATGGAGGCAGAGGAAGGGAGGGTTTGAATGAAAAGATGTAATTTATAACTTGTGATCACATACACAAGCTTAAGACATTTTAACTTGATTTTTTGGTTGGTTGGCTTTTTGTTTGTTTGTTTGTTTATTTGTTGTGTTTTTGTTTTTGAGGCAGGGCCTTGCTATGCAGCCCAGCCTGGCCTTGAACATGAAGCTTTATTAGATTTTTCAAATGCTGAAGTTTAGTCAGAAGTCATTTCTGTGTATAAAACACCTCTGGCTTTCCCTCCAATCCCATCTCCCCTCTTCCAATTTAGTGCCTTTTTTCTCCAGGCTCTTTCTTTCTTTTCCCTTTTCTTTTTGTTTCTTTCTTTTTTTTGACCAAGTCTCAGAAAGAGACTCTGAGTTCCTTCATTGTTCTCACCTCCAGCAGCCTGTCTGAACTCATCATTCCATAACTTACATTTATTACAAAACAAAACAAATCCTGTATGTGCAAAAGTGCTGTGTGGTTCTTCTTTATTAAAAATAAATTGTTTATTTATATATATTTATATTTATTTATTTATATATTTATATATATTCTGATCATGGTTACTCCTCCCAGATCCTCCCCACCCGCTCAACTACACACTTTATTTCTTTCTCTCTTTAGAAAACAAACAGGCAAACAAAACAATAGAAAAGTGAACAAGCTGGAACAATTTCAAAAAGAAAGAAAAAGCACATCAAACACACACACACACACACACACACACACACACACACACTAAAAACACAAAATCGGAAACAATAATATATAAGCAAAAGACAAGTAATCAAAAATAAAAATGCCCAAATAGCAATTTGAGACAAAAATACCATGGAGTTAGTTTTGTGTTGGCTCTGCTGCTGAACATGGGGTCTACCCTTAAGCGTGGTTAGTATATCCAGTGAGACACCATTGGCCTTTTTCTTTTGCAAGCAGATGTCAATCAGAGTTAGCTTCTTGGTTAAGGATGGGAGATCAGTGCTGAGAACCCATCTGACTTGAACCTGTGCAGACCCTGCACACGCTGCCGCAGTCTCCGTGAGCTCTAATGCGCATCAGCCCTGCTGTGTCTGGAGGACGGTCTCCTTACTATCCTCTATCCCATATGGCTCTCACAGTCTTTCGACCTCCTCTTCTTCATAGCTAGCTCCCCGAGCCCTGAGGGGAGAGGTTTGATGAGGGCATCACATTTAGGACTGAGATCCAACGTACTTCTCTTTCTGCACATTATCTAGTTATGGGTCTCCATGTCAGTTCCCGTCTGTGCAGGAAGCTTCTCTGCAAAAAGCGTTTTAACAGTTCTGTTTGTGGGCAACCAACATTTGAGAAAAACGGAGCAGAAGGAGGAGAGATCGAGCGCAGGATAAGTACCTCTTCACTTGACCTAAGAAACCACGCATCCACGCCCAGCTTGGCAGGCCAGTGAGTTCCCTGATGTCACTTACAGGGCATGGGTGGTAGGTGGCTCTAAGGCAGCCTCGTGTCTGGAAAGCCTCACACATAGGGACACGTGCTGGAGGAGACCTGAGGGCAGAGGAGTTGAGTCTCAGGTGAGAGGGTCCATCCTGACCAGAAGGGAATGTTAGCAGGCCAGATCTGGGTGGTCACAGCTGCTCTGATTTTGGGACTCCAGTGCCTGTGTCATGTCCTAAACAGAGTTCCACAAAGGGATGGGGATATGGTGGACATGAGCTAAGTACAAGGATATGCAAGTGTGAAAATACAGTGAAACTTGTTTTCAAACACAGAAAACCCTTTGTCCTGATGGCTTTCCTAGCCATTGTGGGAAGACTCTGAGAGTTGAGGACATCCTTTCTCTTTCACTGTGTTTTCTTATTCATTCCTTACGTGTCCTTCATATTGATGTGAGAGCAAAGGAAGAACAAAGAATGTTCGGTTTTACACCCAGACCTGTGAGATCCCGTTTGTACCTCAAGCAGTGTATTTTATTACATACATAGGTGTTTGTCATAGGCTACTGTATTCAGTCACATTACACCTTTTGTATGTGTGAGAGAAATCAAGACTGAAGGCTTAGTGGAAAACAAAGAAAACGTTAATGAATTACGAAGGCAGCTCTAATATTGACCACATTTTCTGGTTACTCAATGACTTAATGAAAAACTAATAAAATTTATTTTAAAAAAAACATCATTTGGAAAAAAATTAAACTTTTAAATAGCTTTTGAGCAAAAAAAATATGGACACTATACATCATCTTCTTGATTATACAAAGGGAAACAGGGGTATCCACATCATTGTTAGTTAAGTATAGGTATAAATGACTTCCTTTATGGTTTTTGGAGACAGAGTCTATAACACACATTTGCTTCCAACTTGTGGAAATCTCGTGTTTCAGGATCCCAAGTTCTGGGCTTAGAGGCATGTTCACCAGGCCTGGCCTTTTTGTTTTTGAGACAGGGTTTTACTATGAATGCCCAGGGTGGCCTTGAACGTGTGAATCTCTCCAACGCTGGTCTGGGATTGCACTAATATGCTTGGCTTCACTGTTTATTATTATTAAGTTTTTAAATGAAAACCAAACACATACATTGAAATGTAAAAAGAACAAAGGTAGCAACGACTTAAAGGAGACAGGAAAAAAAAAAAAAAGAAAAATGATACTAGGAAAAGCACAGTGAATACCATGGGCCCCTTTCAGGTCCAAGGCCACAGCCAGGAGCATTTATCAGCTACTGAGGGGTTGAGACTGAATTTATTACAGCTGAAAGAAGTGGTCTCAAGGTAAGTTTATGTCCCTTCTCCCAGGACAGCCCAAATCCAAAGGCCGAGTCCTGCCATCTTGATCCTTCTCTGAAGGGGCTGCTGTGACATCTGCTTCGGAACTCAACTTTTCCCTCTGTCCACCAGTTTATCTCGCTTCCTCAAAGGAACTGTTTCTGAGAGTGCCCCTGATCAAGTCCTACATGCCAGCCTTGGAGCCCCCGTTTCTGGAGACAGCGGATCTGCAGCAGCCAGTGCTGGGAATGGTCCCGGGAAGGAGATCCTAGGACACCATCTCGGCTGCATCACCACTGGCCGGTAGACATGGAGAGCCATCTCTGGTGACAGCTGGGCTTGAGGCAGTAAGTAGTGCATGCATAAGAACAAGCATTCATGGCAGAAGCTAGGATCCCACACTGATGAAGATATGAAGCAGTGGGTACCGAATCTCAGTAAACGGCGAGACGGAGATGGTGGTGGCTAAGGACTATGGCAGTGCCTGTTGCTGATAACAATGGACAGTCTGAAGAGAGACTTTGAAAGGCTGAGGTGGGCTGGAGAGATGGCTCAGAGGTTAAGGGCACTGGCTGCTCTTCCAAGGGTTCTAAGTTCAATTCCCAGCAACCACATGGTGGCTCACAACCACCTATAATGAGATTTGGTGCCCTCTTCTGGCCTGCAGGCACACATGCAGGCAGAACATTGTATACATAATATATAAATAAATCTTTTAAAAAAAAAAAAGGCGGAGGTTAATTAATTATCCCTTAAGGGATAGAACAAACACTAGGCAGCCTCTTTACCACCATATGAAGTGATCAAATCTTTTATAAGTAGACAAAAACAAAAAACCAACCAAACAAACAAAAACCTAAGGGTGAAGCTCAGGCCTCTGTTGTAAGACAAACAGGGTTTAGAAGGCTGAGCTCTGAAGCTAGGCCAATCTGGCCAAACAAGGACCTGCTGGGGAACAGTCAACCATAACACATAGAATTGGGTCATCTTGGGCTCCCACATTCTCCCCAAACTACTCAGTAGGAATGGTCCACTGCATCCTGTCAAAGGTTAGCATTCTCTCTTTGCTTGAAGATGACGCAGATCCCTCTGCCCTGCAAGATCTCATGGTCTTCAGATACAACTCTATCTCCCCACTTAACCGTTAGACAAGTCACAACCTAAGCCACCCTGCTGAGGGAGAGAAGAGATTAGACTCCCAAAGGCCCACAGGACCAAGCTAACATCAGAAGCCATCAGAGTACTCATATGCTTACTGACAACTGATGTTGGTCTCTGTAACCACACAGTAGGTGAAAACCTCACGGTGGGGCGAGTGTTTAACACACTCAACCTACTGAACACCTTGTCTCAGCAACAGCACACCGTACAGTATTGACTGTCCTCCTAGTGACCACCACCACTGCCCAGCATCACCAAAGAGGGGCGAAAGAGAGGGCTCAGTGGTTAAGGAAACTGGCTGCTCTTCCACAGGGCCTGGGTTTGATTCCCAGCACCCACATGGTATCTCACAACCCTCTGAACTTCAGGTCCTGGTCATCTGACACCTTCTTCTGGCCTCTACAGGCACCAGGCACACGAGCTATGCACAGACATCCATGCAGGAAAAACATCAATACACAAATAAGATAAAATAAAGTGAGTAGAGAGCCTGCAAGATGGCTCAGTGGATAAAGGGTAGAGGCGCACACCATTGAGCTAGACTGCTGAATTTAGTCTCCAGAGGCCACAGGGTAGAAGGAGAAAACTGACTCCTCCAAGCAGTCCTCTGACCTCCATATGTGTGCCATGCCATACACACACATGCATCACAGTGTGTGTGTGCATGTGTGTGTGTATGCATGTGTGTGCATGTGTGTGTATGCACACAATAAAAGTGTTAAAAAATAACAGGAAGTAGAACTTTATAGTAGATCTTTAGGAGACTAAGAACAGTCACCCCAGTAATATGCCATACTCAGTCCAGTTGTTTGAACTAAGCCATGGCTCAAGATGGGAACCCAGTAGATTGAAAGACTGGCCCAGTTCCAATCAAGAGGAATTCTGTCACCCACAAAATTCCATTCCCCCCCTCCCAATCATCACAGAAAAAGTTAGCATCCTTTGCATGTGAAACCTGTGGAAGGAGGACATCCCATTCTGGAAGGCAGATGAAAAAGAATTTGAGTAACTGTAGCATCCTGCCTCACTCTACTATTAGAATGGGTACTTTAGCAGGCAAGTGATCAATGCAGCCCTGCCTTCCTGGGTCACCCAGAAGGGCTGGTCCCTAAGTATGTGTCCAGAACGTCCATTAGTGGTAGAAACGCCCACATCAGATCTTTGTGTGAGGCCGTCCAGTGGGAGAGATCGGATGGAGGTTCTAAAACTGCCTCCTCCTTCCCTTGGCTTAGCTTGCAATGAAAAAAAAAAAAAAAAAAAAGTCATATTGCTAGGAGAATAGCATCAATTTCTGCTACCTTTGCAGGAAATGCGCTTGATGTTGCCATCAGATCTCTTTGTATTTTGAATTTTAAAAAATGTGCACTACACAATGAGAGCAGACTGCTGCAGTTTCTATCACACGGGTCTCAGTTGTGCCTGCAGCTGGCATAGTCCCAGCTGTGTGGTGTTGAACCATCGCTCTGAGAAGGAACAGCAGAAGCAGCCTGCACTCACGACAGAAGCATGCACATTCCTAGGACTTGGTAACCAATTCCCTTACCCTTTCGCATAACGTGCTTCGAAGGGAGCCGAGCTGTCCACACAGGCTGCTGAACACCATTGTGGTACACTCTTTTTGTGACATCATGTCAGAAGGACGCATAAGCCAGAAATTAAAGCGCACCAGAGGCTTTGGTATGCAGTCGCAAGGTAGGAGACCCATCCGCTGTAGTTCAGAGAGTCCGCCATGCATTTGAGGGTCTGATGAGCCCTCAGTCTGTAACACCCCTTTCAAGAACAATGGGCAAATCATGTGGGCTTCACACATCTCACCGCGAAGAAAATAGCAAATCCCTGTAAAGCTTTTTGCATACTTCAGCTTGTTTATCTGAGACACAGTCTTGCATGAGTCCCTGACAAGGAAGGATATTGCAGTAAGTCCCTACCTCTTGGGCCACACAACTCAACACATTCTGTAATATGAGGGGCATCTTTTGACGTGGAACGAAGCCTTGTGAGTTCATGGCAATTCTGAACATGAGAGTTATAGTTGAGATGGACCCCCGGAGTTTCGAGCCTCTGTTGCAGATATCAAAGTTGTAGGCATCATGTTCATGTCTCCAGCCAAGGGTCACATACCATTCACCACACGTCTGAGTATCTCACTGTTTTCAGCACTTGGCCAGACGACCAAATGGTCATGAGACTCACCGTTGCCCATCATGAGCTGAGCTCGGCAAGCCTCATTGCCATCCACTGTAAACAGAAAGGATATACCCGGGATCCTCACGGCAAGCTCAGAGGAGGCAGTAAGTAGACAGGTGGTCCACATCTCCAGGTCCTCCATCAGTGTCCTCCACTGCACCTCCCTCGGCTGACATCAGTGGTCAGACTGGGGATGGGAGTGTATCCCTGTGACCAGGCAACAGAGGAGGAAGCTGAGTGCGGTACTGATGTGTCGGGTCAGTATTCAGGCTTGCGGCAAAAATGGGCAGCAACTCTAACGCTGCTTCACTCAGGAGTGACCCAGAAAGACGGCAGCATGGCCAGCACCTCCCCATCTTAGGTTCCAGGTGGTTCTCTCAGGACTGAGAAAAATGGCCCAAGGAAAGAATCTATACAGACCTGTATCTGTTAGTCTCCAAAGAGAACTAATTCTGTAACCCCCTCGGCACACTGGTGTCTCCATCCCTGACCTCAGGTAGAGTTAATGCCTGCTCCTTTTGAAGGTGGGCTCGGCCTACTCTATTTTGACTAATGAAATGAAGAGGTGATAACTGGGCATCTTCCCTTTGGGAGCCCTGAAATCGAGAGGTGGGCGAAAGATAACAAATAAATGAGTTACATTGATAGAAAGAAGAAGCCTTGTGGGATGAGATGTCTAAAGGACAAAGGCGTCTGAAAGGAAGGAACACCGAGGTGCTGAATGTCCCAGTCTCATTGCAACATCTGAGAGCTCTCTTGTAGGAGAGGTAACAATGTTGCTCGGCTCAGCTGGCCCCCTCACTGAGCTGGAGACAGTGAAATGGAAGTCCTTCTAAGCCTATGAGTTTTACAGTGTTTTCTTCCGCAACTAGAGATCACTAGAACAGAACTCGGGGTCCAGAGAGTGAAAACCGCGACATAATGTCTTAGAATCCGAGCGTGGGCTAAAATGGAAATCCTTACAGAGATCAGTAGCGGGGCTTGAGAGGCTGGGATGCAATTGCCCTTGGAGGCTGAAGGAAGGGGACCAACTCTTCTTCCTGTGTACACGGTGGGAACATAATGAGACTGTGGGCCAACTGTTGCCTGCAGAACGTGGGAAACAGAAAGATTCTAACATCGCCTCCTTACAGGCAGAGTGTTGAAAGTGGCAACTGGTTTTGTTTTTAGCTGCCTATGAAAAGCTACTTGAGGAAAACAAGGACTCCCCACCCCCAAGCCCGAATGTGTGGAATCTAGAGAAAGGACAGGACCGAGGATTCGGTGGGTTAGAAAGCAAGGCTGTTTCTCTTGTCTCACCTGTGGAAGACAGGAGCCTCGCCAGTAAGAAAGGGCCTTGGGAGAATCACATGAAGGTCACTAAAGACAGAGTTCATGTAGTATGAACATGCTTCAGCATGATGTCCAGATCCAGGGTGGGACTGCATTGAAATCTTAGTGACAATCACAGAGCCTTTCAGCTGAACAAAAAACGAGTCCTAAGGGTGTGCCTTAGACCCACTCATGACAAGATAGCATAGTACTTCTAAGAATCAGAAAAGGGGGCTGGAGAGATGACTCAGTTCAGATCCCTCAGGACCCACTGAAAGCCAGACGCTGCAGTGCGTATCTACAGTCCCACCGCGGTGTGTATCTACAATCCCACCGCAGTGTGTATCTACAATCCCACCGTGGTGTGTGTCTACAATCCCACCGTAGTGTGTATCTACAATCCCACTGCAGTGTGTATCTACAATGCCCGGCCTCCTTCAGAGAGATGGGTGGGGAAGACAAAAGAAAACCCTGGCTCTCTGGCCAGCTAGCTGGCTTGTGTAATGACAAACAAGACGCCTTGTCTCCAACAAGGTGGACTATAAGAACTGGTACCCAAGGTTGTCTTCTGACTTCCACATGATCAAGCCTCCCCCCCCCTTCCTCTCCCTTCTCCCCCGCTTCCTCTCCCTTCTCCCCCCCCCCCCCCCCCGCCCCACCACTCAAGTGTGGAGTCAATTTCAATTTGACACAAAAGAAATGGACACTGTTTTCAAAGGAACCAATCCACTTATACTGAGAGATGGAGACAGTTGGGGTGGGGAATCCTCTGGGTCGGTTTACTTGTCACACCTCCCGAAACTCCTCTTGGCCGTGACCGTTCCTGAGACTCTCCCTGCTTCTGTGGATTCTGACAATTTGAGTAGCGCTGGTCAAGTATTTTGTAGGAATGAACTTCCACTGGACTTTGCCTGCTTCTCACTGAGAAAAGAGCAGCACTGTGCATGGGTTTGGGGGAAGGCAGCTGTGAGGGATGAAGTGCTACATGGAATTAGGGTGCAGTCTGTTACCATGACATCACCTTTGATGGTGGCCTCGATCACCTGATACATCCTTTAAGCTTAGTGTCTGCATGGTTCTTTAGAGCAACAGAAGTGATAGAAAGAATATATATATATTTACAGGCTGTGGTCCAGCTTGTCCAACAATGCCTGTCTCCCAGTGGCAAGTCCAAGAATCCAGTAGTTCAGTTCATGATGCTGGATGTCTCAGCTGATCTTCAGTAAATGCTGGAATCCTGAAGAGTAGGCTCTAATGTCAGTGAAGGAATGGACTTGTCAGTGAGAGCAAGGACAAGCTGGCAAAGAGCATGTCCTTCTTAGAGCCCACCACCACCAGGTGCGGCCAGATGTAAGGTGGATCTTCCCTCCTCAAAAGATCTGCATTTAGGGTGGGTCTTCCCAGTCAAAGGATTTAAGAAAAATCCCTCACAGGTGTACCCCACCACTTGGGTTTTAGTTGGTTTTCATTTTTTTTTAGATTTATTTAGGCATGTATTTTGTGTATATGGGTATTTTGTCTGCATATTTACACACTAGAAGAGGGCATTGGATGCCACGGGACTACAGTCAGAGGTGGTGATGAGCTACCATTCAGGTTCTGGTAACTGAACTCAGGACTTCTGGAAGGGCAGCCAGTGCTCTTAACTGGTGAGCTATCTCTCCACATCCACACTTGGGTTTTAGTTAATTCCAAATGTAGTCAAGTTGACAACCAAGAACAGTCATCACAGTGTCTACCAAAATTTGAAGAAATTAAATAAAAACTCAGTATAGTATACTGAGTATATTCAAAAATTAGGAATGTTCAAAACTTAGGGAACTGTTTCTCCAGTTCCTTTCCCCTTAAACCTTATGTCACAGAACAGCAGGTACGGGTTTAGAGGTGAAAAGGAAGACAAATTAGCCGTATGGTTTCTCTCAAACTCTACTACATAGATGTTTGCAATACAAATATATTGTAAATGGATGATGTTTTTAATGACAGACCTGTGATTTTTACCTATGGATTGTCTGGATTTGGTTTTGTTCGTTTGTTTTCCTTGCCTGGATACTATGACATTATATTCCTTCAGGAGTTTGCAATGCTATTTTAGTGATTTCCCTCCGACTTCACATATGCAGCTTAAGTATACAACTATTAGCTTATTGGGAGTGTGTTGACTTACCAGCCACCCAGCATAGCCTTCTGAGTGCCATTCAGCCTGTAGTGAGTGCTGGAAGTGATCTCAGCATGTATCTGGACTTGGTTAGTACTACAGAATGAAGATATTAAGAGTCAAATGAAGCTATCCAAAAGTAGCATTTGTTTCCATACCTATAACTAAACACGCACTAAGGTTTTGCAAAGCCAGTTCATCTGTAAATATGTAAGCCATGTTTCCAAAATGTTTCTTGCCATGGTCCCAAGGAAGACAATGTGCTCAGCCCTTGCACACACAATAAGGTCAGCTGCTTCCATGAGAGGGAAGTTCTGTTCTCAGAGTTCCACTTCCGTCCTCATCCATCCTTCCCTCTTTATTTCCTGGCCTCTAACCTCTAATCCCATTCATTCCCCAACAGGAAGAAGAAGAAGAAGAAGAAGGAGGAGGAGGAGGAGGAGGAGGAGGAGGAGGAGGAGGAGGAGGAGGAGGAGGAGGAGGAGGAGGAGGAGAAGAAGAAGAAGAAGAAGAAGAAGAAGAAGAAGAAGAAGAAGAAGAAGAAGAAGAAGAAGAAGAAGAAAAGAATATACTTAGAAACTTAAGATCAAATTGAAGATGACCACCTAGGGCACCTGTCAGATGTGAACCCTCCCGCATCTCACAAAAGCCTTCTGGATGAGGTTTCTGTGGGTGGCTCTTGAACAGCAGCCTTGGGGCAAGGAGGACCCCTAGGTGCAGGCTGCCTTCATGGCCTGACTCTACATGAAGTGTCCTACTCTGCCTTTCTGTTTCTCCTCCATATTTTGCCCAGCCTGTTCCAATCTGCCTCTATTTTCAATCTTGCCCCCTTCCAACTAAATGCCACCAAACTGTTACCTAGAGACCCCAGTTCATGTGAGGATTCCACAATCCCAGACTAATTTCATTTGAATAAAATTGAGCAACACGGTAAACATGTAATTTAATAATGTCCTTCTACATTCTATGAAATTTTCAAACTCCCCACATGACAGATGGAGAAAAATATTAATGAAACTTCATGTTTAAAAAGGTGATTAAATATCACTATTAGTTTTAAATTAAGTAATCAAGTTAGTAATTAGGAGGAGGGTAGTGTGGCAGTGAAGAGCATAGGCCTTTATGCCTGATGACCTGAGTTCAACGCTAACCTTGACTTCAGGCAAGTGGCTCCACTGTACTGAGCTTCAGGGGGCCCATAACTTCAGTGAGTCTGACCTTAAAGGACTGCGAGACTGCAACAATGCCTGGCGAGTAGGTGGCACTCAATGGCCACCGGCCTTTATTAGTGCTATTGTTTGTGTGTGTCCCCTGGCACTCATGTCTTGGAAACTTAAGCCCAGAAGTCTTGTGGGAATGATACTCAGAGATGGAACCCTTGGGAGGTAATGAGAACCACAGGAGGTCATGAGGGCGGTTCCCTTCATGAGGGCTTTGGTGGCTTTGTAAGGAGTCCTGGGCTTGCATGCTTGCCCTGTCTCAGTATGTGATGCACTGTCTGGAGTCTCTGCAGAGTCCAATTAGAAAGAGACCCCCCTGGGGCAGGCTTCCACCCTAGAACTTCTTCCCTATCTCCGTGTTCTTCACAAGTGTAAACGAAGCTATTGTTTTCTTATAATCCAGCGTACAGGATTCAGTTGCAGCAACTCAAAAGGATTAGAATTACTATGTGAACCCAGGGGAAATAAAGAAAACACACACACACACACACACACACACACACACACACACACACACACACACGCAGGAATAAGATTTTTAAATTATTTGTTTTGCTTTCTATTTGGGTGGACAGGGTTTAAGTTATTCCACCTGCCTCAACTTCTCAAGAAACTGGTACTACAGGCAGGTGTCTACTGATGGCTGATACGCTAAATTTTGCCTTTTTCTTAAAACAGGCTTTAATTTTCTATCATCTGTACCCAAGGCAGAAATTATTAGACGAAACTAGTTGCTTTTCCAAAGTAACTATTTTGGGAGGGTTTGGCACTTCGTGTCAGCAAAATATGAAAGTACTTTTCCTTTTAATTTTTTCACTTCAAATTCTCATTTTCAGAGATTTAATTGGGAAAGTATTTTAGGTTTTTTCCCCCGTTTTCAAGTTTACTCCATTTTCTACAAATGTCTAGCACTAGCACGTTAGAAAAAGTGGAACAGATAAATGCACCAAAGACAGAGCTGATTTCTGAATTTACGACCGGAAAGCCGAGTTTAGCAAGCGTCGCTGAGGACAGAGAGGCGGGGAAGGGCTGGGTTTAGACTTCAGTTTGTTGCCTGAATTTGACACTACAACCGTACACACACAGAAAGCGAAGCTGGCCTCGTAAAAACTAGGGCGTCCCTGGGTGGGCTCGAACCACCAACCTTTCGGTTAACAGCCGAACGCGCTAACCGATTGCGCCACAGAGACTTCGGTGCTGCTGGGAGCTCCAGCCGAGGTCTTTATGAGGAAAAATAAAGGGCTCCGCGACTTCTTTTTCTCCCGCCTGATTCTTATTAGAAGCGGAAATTTTATTCCACGTTCTTAGTCTTTTCGAGTCTCCCTTCCACTTCTGAAACGTATTAGAAAATTATGCTTCAAGATGGAGCAGAATTACACGTCACGAGCGGATTAAAACACTGTTGGCTTTTCTCCAACCCCGGTTTGGAAGGTTCTGTTGCAAGAAGATGACAGTTTCTGATTGATTACCTTTTGTAAGGACATTGAAATGTTCAGCTTGTGAGCTGAGTTTTCCTTTTGTTTCTGTTTGTGCCGTTGTTTGCCCGCTGATCTTACGTTACTTCCCCAGCCTCTTCGAGGCCGTTTGATCGTATGCGCCTTTTGTTTTTAGATCCAGGTTTTATGAAAACATATATGCAATCCCTAAATGCGTTTAGGCTTTATTCAGTGCGATTGTCACAGTAACATTTCGTTACAACGTGTCCCAAGGCTTGCGGGCAATTGGTCCTGATTTTCTCTGCTGAGACCTCTACCCCTGCTTTTAAACCACGCTATTGAACACACACCCTCACGGGCTTTTTGAAAATTACAGAAGAAAAAAAGAGGACTTATGATTAGCTGGGCACATTTTAGCGCAGAATCTTTGCTTGCGAACATACTCCGTCCCTGTAAATGTTCCGCAGGAAAATCTTTCCCTCCTGCGAAAATTTACTTGATGACTTTTCAATACTGTTCAAAATCTTGTTTTTGATCCCGCTGTTCCCGCTTCCAAGAAGTAATAGTTTCCACTTGAGAACTTGATATTTCCGTTTTTATGTCACTAAATTACTCTGGCCGTAATCCTTCGAAAAACGATCCACACCGGGACTTACAGAAGTTGTGTGCGACGTGCTTCAGTCCAAGCAACATTTCGAGTCCCCCAAGTGCGTGATGACAACTTAAATTGACTTTAGACCAATTAGCAGAGAAGTTCCTTGAAAGCTTGAGCTGTTAAACAGCTGGGAATTCACACCCAGCCGAACCCCTCAGCTTTTAATGCACTTAAAAATTCTGCATTTGAAACGAACCAGGAACCTTCCGGAGCATGCTGATGGCACACATAATTACACGGTGTGGGCTTCAGACCTTAAGTTTTAAGTATCTGTTCATCTATGCTAAAGTCAGAAGGTGCTGTCTCATTTCCCTCAAACCCAAAGTGAGTGTTTTCCTCGGCTATTGTTCTCCACACTATTCAGTCAGAACAGATTGCAACCTTGTTCTTCACGGCCCTTCATTAAATATTTACTCTCCTGCTGAGAATATTAACAGCGGTTCTGCTCATGCCCACACCTTCAGCTCCCATCTCACCCTGGCTCAAACGTGGCTGTTCTAACATTTTCACTTCTAAAAAGAGACATGAGCCATGCAGGAGAAAAAGTTAATTCAGAAAGAAAGATTAACTCATCGCACACCAAAAATCTGTCTGTGCTGAGTTCTGTTGTGGCTTTAAGAACTGTCTTCCAGCCTGCTTCTAATAACTGTTAACACTTTAAGCAACACAATGGCTAGTTCCAGCAGCTAATCTGCCTTGCCTTTTTGTTTCCCTGCATTTGAGAATACTTCAAAAGAGCATATCCATAATTTTTAATACCGAATGGAATCAGATCATCCTACTTCAGTGACACTGTTGACATCCCTTTGACACAAAGTGCCCACTTAGCCAAGGTGCGAGAGCAGCAGATGCTGCTGTCTCAGTGGTTGCGATCACCTCGTTTAGGCCTTAGTATTTATGCATAACTTTGACAGCTGTAGAAACACCTTTCCCTTAAATTATAGAATAACCCAAGAAAAAACGATTCCCATTGTTTCACCAGCACCCAGGTCTTTAAAATTACTGAAACTGAGCAGGACTGGGTATCCTGTCCCTTTTTGTACACTGGTCACCACTCGGCTGCAAATTTACCTTTCCCAGGAACACGCCTATCAGTGGAGGCTGACTAGCGCAGATTAATGGACCCATATATTTAATTTTCTCCTGGGAGAGGGAAAGAGAGGAAGAACATCTGTGCAAAAGGCCCCACGTGTCTTACCAGACAAGGCAAGCCGGACCACAAGAATTTATGGAGCCCCAGCTACCATGGAGGCGGGGCTTTCAGAAAAGGTTCCAGCTTCCTCCCAGAAGGACAGGTAGCTCCCAGGATCTCTTCTAACTTGGTGTGCTGGATTTTAGTGCTTCTCAGTTACTGAATTTGGGAAGGACAACTAAGTTGTTAAAAAGGAACAATTCAGTTGGAGCTGTGTTTTATTCCACAAGTTGAGAGATCATCCACTAATTGAACTTGGTTGTGCTCCACGGAGCTAGTTAAAGGAAGATGCTGACCAGACCTCTACAGAGCAAGAAAGAACGGAGACCCATGTGAGTCACATTTTACACTGATTTATAGTGATGCTAAGCTGAGCTCTGGGACTCAAGTCATGCTTTCCACTTATGAAAACCTTTCTTGCTGTGAAAGCCAGGACGGGATCAGTTAGTCACTCTAGCAGGCAGCTAGTGGCATATGAGAAAGTGAGGTTTGGAGGCGACCAGTAGGTTCCAGTTGCTCGAAAAATACCCAAGACATTTCAGAAAGGTCTTTGGATATCATTTCTCATTTCTTTTTCTTTCTTTCTTTCTTTCTTTCTTTCTTTCTTTCTTTCTTTCTTTCTTTCTTTCTTTCTTTCTTTCTTTCTCTCTCTCTCTCTCTCTCTCTCTCTCTCTCTCTCTCTCTCTCTCTCTCTCTCCCCCTCCCTCCCTCTCCCCCTCCCTCCCTCCCTTCCTTCTTTCTTTCTTTGGTTTGTTTTTTTCGAGACAGGGTTTTCTGTGTAGTTTTGGTGCCTGTCCTGCATCTCACTCTGTAGACCAGACTGGCCTCGAACTCACAGAGATCCACCTGGCTCTGCCTCCTGGGTGCTGGAATTAAAGGTGTGCGCCACTGCCGCCCAGAATAATTTCTTTCTTTTAAAAAATCATTTTAAAAATCCTGTCACTTGGAGATTTAGGTGAAATTATTCATATAGTTGTCTTCACTGTACTGTTAATAAACAGATGATATACAAGAACAGATAAAGAAAGGCAAAAATAGTGCATTAATACTCTGCCCAGAGTGTTCAGATAACATTAAAATATGGCGCTCGCGCTCTCTTTCTCTCTCTGGTATGTGGAAAAGATCCCAAATCATTTTATAGGTTGTATCACTTCCCAGTAGTCTGCATTTTAACTGTTTCCAGTTAAAGCTGGACATGGGATTGGGGACCTCTAACTGGCTTCAGTACACGGGGTGGGGGTGGAGAGATCTCTCCTGGGAGACCTTGTGGTCAACTCAGTAAACTTGACAAGTTCTCCCTCAACTTCTCTTCACTACGTCATTCAGCAAGGGAACCACAGCCTCTGTCACCAGTGACAACAGAAGAGGCAGCTTCAGACAGCAGCCCTCTGAGGGTCCAGCTGTACAGGGACAGCACCAGTCTGTTGCCAGTGGAGCCAAGCTGGCTTTTCTTTTTTTTTTTTTTTCTATTTTCTTTTCCTTCGGATCCCCTCCTCCTCCTCCTCCTCCTCCTCCTCCTCCTCCTCCTCCTCCTCCTCCTCCTCCTCCTCTTCCTCCTCCTCCTCCTCTCCCCTCCTCCTCCTTCTTCTTTCTTCTTCTCCTCCTCCTCCTTCTTTCTTCTTCTCCTCCTCCTCCTCCTTCTTCGACCATGCAACAGGAGTTTCGGGGAAGGTTATTTAGCATGCTGCAAGGGACAGCAGGATGGTCACTAACAAGAGAATCATCCAAGTCTCACGCCTAGCTTTTTAAAGCTCATCTATTAAAAATTAACCTTAAGCCCCTTGTGCAAGAGGACAACTATAATTCCAACCTTTGAGAGGCGGAGGCACGAAAGTCAGGGACGCAAAGTCAACCTCAGCTATACATAGTGAGTTCCAGGTCAGCCGAGGCTATGAGGGACCCTGACTCAAAACACAAAAGTGAAAATAAATACCTTCTAAAAAATTAGAGTAGATAAACTTTTTTAATTTGCTTCAAAGAAATAAAGCAAGCAGATACAAAAGAAAGAGACTTCAGTAAGAATGAGGGTGGGTATCATACAAAAACCCAGAGTAGAGAGTGGGTTCGGCACAGGGGGCCGGGATGGAGGGAGAAAGCTGTTTGACTTCGAGCATGCCTTCTGCTTATTCCAGTGCCAGAGAATAAATCTTGCTTTGTTTAGTTCAGAGGTCTTTTGGAAAATAAAACATAATTTTTTTCTAAAATGTTAAATAATATGTCACTTAAAATTTAAAGATCTGCTTAAAAACAAAGAAAAAATGATTTAATTAGAAGGTATTCTTTCAACATAACCTCCAACTCTTCAAGTTAATACCAACACTTAGGCAGAGACTGTCAGGTCTCTGTGAGTTCAAGGTCAGACTGGTCTACAAAGTAAGGTCCAGGACAGCCAGGGCTACACAGAGAAACCCTGTCTCAAAAAATTGAAAAAGGAAGGAAGGAAGAAACAAATGAATGAACAAAGAAAAGAAAGAAAAAGAAAAGAGAAAAAATATCCCCCCCCCCCAATCTAAGCCTCTAGTTGTTAAGAAAAGCTCTAGGTACTTCATGCAATCCTGGCGGCCTTCAGGTGGGTACAGAAGATGTGACAAAAGAGTGAGACCAGTGTCCCCTAACCCACAGTATTAGTTCATATTAGGCCAATAAATCTCATGTATGTATTTCCCTACCAGAACCTAAACTCTAGTAGATGTGTACTAAAAATGATACACTGTAGCAACGTATGTGATACACTGAACTACCATTGTATGTGAGATACTGTACCATTGTATGTGATGTGAAGTACCATTGCATGTCACTTGTTAAAATAAGCAGGCCCTGTGATAAATACTAAGGATCATCTCTCTCTTCCACTACTCCATAAGTAGGCATCATTGTTAGGGATCCCTTTGGTTTTCTTTTATGAGTGTTGGTCCTCACTATGCAGGCAAACACTCTACCATAAATCATGCCCCCAAATTATGGTTTAGAATCTAAATTCTTAATCTACAGAGGCTGAGAATACTGTAATCCCAACACTCAGGAGACTGAGGCAGGAGGATGGAGGCCAGTCTGGGCTACATAACAAAACCTTACGTAAAAAAAAAACAAAACAAAACAAAAAACCCTCTGTAGATGTAACCGTCTTATTAAATAAGAAACACGGAACCAAATACAGAGTTCGAAGCCGGAGAGGTCAGAGCAGCAGCTGAGAGCTGAGAGTTAAAACCTCCTGCTTACCCTTCCTGCCGCTGCTGTCCTTCCCCTGAGAAAGGGACCTACTTCCTGTGCATCTGTCTTTTTATTGACTTTCTGTTCTGCCTTCTCATTGGTTGTAAACCCAACCACATGACCTCCTCACCACTGCCTGTCTATACAGACCTCCAGTTCTCTATGGTTGGTATTGAGATTAAAGGCGTGTGTCTCCATGCTGGCTGTATCCTTGAACACACAGAGATCTGTCTGTCATGTGATCTGAATTAAAGATGTGCACCACCACTGCCCGGCATCTGCTATGGTTTGTTATTAGCTCTGACACCCAGGCAACTTTATTTATTAACATACAAATAAAATGACATTTCAGTACAAATGAAATATCACCATAATCCTTGATTATGCTTCAAATAATTTGCCCAAGGCTCCCCCCGCCCCTTGACTCTGCCTAGCTTCTGCAGTCTTGGGTTTTAAATACCCTCCTTTATCTTCTTCTCCCTTTCAATAATTAAGCTCTTCAGCTTGGCATCTGGGCATCAGTTCCTTCCTGAAGACCTCCCTGGCATGTTTACGTCCCCTAACCTCACACTATGGTGGGATTGTTCGTGGACTCACTTAGGTCTCTTCCTCTGCTCAGTTCACACAGAAATGTCACCTCACTAAATCTGTGTGATAATTTCGCACAGTTGTGAAAAATAAAACAACTGTCTTAGATATTTTTCATGGAAAAATCAACATAATTTATGAGTTCCTACTATGAAACATACCATAAAAAAGAGGGTCAGACACCACCAGGGGGACAGCAGGCCTGGTACAGTAGCCAGTACTCAGAGTTCCAGAACTGAGGGGATCTGAAGTTCACAGCCAGTCTAGTCTTGTAGTTCCAGGCTAAACCTTGTCTCAAAAAGCAAAAGCAAAACTAAAAAACTACAGAGGATCTAAGTCAGGGCAGGTGAGAGGATTCGGAGGGGAAAGGTGCTTGCCTCATAAGCGTGATGGTTCAGTCGCTGGAACACCACCCTACCCCCACCCCCACCCCCACCCCCCGTAAGGGCGGAAGGAGAGAAATGACTCCACCGAGTTGTTCTGGGACACCCCTCCACCACACGAGTGCTGTGATGGGCTCACCTGCACATCACACACACACACACACACACACACACACACACACACACACACACACACACACACACAAACACACTGGGAAGTATTTTTAATGGGCGGGTATTTAACAAAGGAGGGAATCCAAATCGGCTACTTGTCCAAAAGCTTTTTAAACTTTAAAGGCTGTCATTTAAGTGACCTCTGTTGTTGATGGTGGTTTTGACATTGTAAAGGCTACAGTGTTTCCAAGTTAATTCATTCACTCCACACTTGATACAATACCGGTTGGGACATAATTCCAAGTCCTTTGCAAATATTTACTCATTTAAATTTTAAAGGCTGGGGTTAGAGCTCGGTGATAGAGTGCTTGCCCAGCACCTGTGAGGCCCTGGGTCCCATTTCAAGGGCCCTGTCCTGAGCTATAATGACATCGTGATACACTTCCCATTATTCATCTGTGTTTTACAGAGTTTTAAAATTCAGGAGTTAAGTAACTCACTGAAGGCCGCAGAGCTGGTGGCAGAGCAAGAAATCCAGACCAGCCATGCTTCTCTAGATGGCTCCAGAGTATCAGGCTACAGTGCCATGTGCGTGTGTGTGCTTGTGTGTGTGTGTGCTTGTGTGTGTGTGCCCTTGTGTGTCTGTGTCTTGTGTGTATGTCTCTGTGTGTATGTATGTATGTGTGTGTGCATGTGTGTGTGTGTGTGTGCTTGTGTGTGTGTGTGTGCTTGTGTGTGTGTGTTGGTGATGAGATTCAGGTCTTTTCCTACTACAGAAGCACTCTGCCTTTGAGCCATGTCTCCAGCCCTCTTTCTTTTTGTTATTTTAAACTACAGAATGGTTCTCACGTACTGTACAACTAAACACTTATTAACAATTTGGAAACTTTTTTAAAACTGTTGCACTAATTTATAAAGATTTGAATTTGACTTGTTTTTAAGAGTCAAAAGTTGCAATAACTAGTATGAAGAATTCTACTAGATTTTGCAAGTGAAGATATGCAATTTTGCTGGATTTCTCTTTTTCTCTTTTACTTTCTCTCAAAGTATTTTCTTGACACATTTGGAATAAATATAAGGAGACACTGTCAGACTCTGTCACACATGCACAAAAAATTTTAATCAAACAAGAAATAACAAAATTGCAAAGACTACCAATTAAATTTCAAGATTCTGTGGCCTAACCACTAAGAAACTTTGGGTTTATTTCCAGGAATCCTTCCATTATGCTGAATCCTTAGTCTAAGTCTACAGATAGAATTAATAAGAGATTTTTCTAGAATCTCTTCACATCAAAATTAATCATCTGAAGGGTGTTGCCTGAAGCTGACAAACAGCTTCCAAGTTATAGTAACATTGCACGTTCTTTAACTGAATGCTCCAATTCAGAGTTGATTTTGTTTTTTGAGACTGACAAAGACATAGGCTGATGCTAAACATAGGGATCTGCCAGTGAACCTCACCCTACACAGCTTCCCGGGTCAGCTGGCGTGGCTAGGCATGTGCCACCATTCCCAGCATAATTGATTTTTTAAAAAAAAAAAAAGATTCCATAAAGCATGCGGAGGAAGAGATTGCCAAGGCCCACATCCTTAACATAGGTAGAGTTACAAAAAGGGGTCCTGCAGGCGAGCATTTAAATTTGTGTTTGTGGATGTAATTTATTTTAGATAGGGTTGGTGGAAAACTCCTTTTTCAAAGAAATGTAGAAGGCAATCTGTAACCACATAGCTCTTGAGTTATTGAGTCATCATTGGAGAACAGGAATTTCTTCTAGGTTGTTGACTGGGCTACTCCCAGGCTTGCGTGCTGGCTCATGGGCAGACATAGAGGTCGTGGGATGGAATTGATAGCCATACTTAGGTCGATCATGGGAGAGCTAGGATCAGTCACCAGGGGAAGAATAGTCACTTCCACAAACAGCACTAGAACAGCTGCAGACCCACATGTGAAAGAACGAAGGGTGAATTCCCAGCCTACACCAGGCACAGATGTTAACTCCAACAAACCAAAGGCCAACGCAGAAAAGCTCAAGATGAGGTATGTCAGAGAAAGCACAGACCTCATGTGTACGAGTGTGCGTGTGTGTATGTGTATATGTGCATGTATGTATGTGTGTGTACATGTGTATTCGTCTCTCTGTGTGTGTGCATGTGTGTGTGTGTGTGTGTGTGTGTGTGTGTGAGAGAGAGAGAGAGAGAGAGAGAGAGAGAGAGAGAGAGAGAGAGAGAGAGAGAGAGACCTTGGGTCAGGCAATGAACGGTTTCTTAGGCACGATGTGAAGAGGAGCAGCCACCATAGAAAAAATGAACCGGATGCCGGGTCAGGGAAACGGTTTGGCAGTAAAAGCACTCACCTCACAAATCTGCAGGCCTGAATTTGGATCCCCAGAACCCACAGACATAGAGACATGAGTCCCCAGAAGCTCGTGAAGCAGAGAAACCCTGTCTCAGATTAAGTGGCAGGTGAGGCCCAGCACTCAAGGTCATCCTCCAACTTCCACATGAGCGCTGTAGCACCCATACAGTGTGATATGTAAGCACACCACACCACACACACACACACACACACACACACACACACACACACACACACACTAATAAATAAATGACATCAAAATTAGAAACTTTGATGCTTCACAAGACACTGTCAAAATAATGAAAAAGTAAAAGTAGAATAAGAGAAAATGTTTGCATTTGTCTGCTAAAGGGCTGAGTCCAGACTAGATAAGGCCACAACAGATTGACAAAAGAAAATAATCCAATTCAAAAGTGGAAAGAGAATTTGTAGACATTCCTCCCAAGAATATATAGAAATGCTAAAAAAGAGACATGCTCCGTACAATTAGTTATTAAGGAAATGCGAGTCAAATGCCGACAAGATGGCCGTTTACTATTGAGAGGATGGCATGATGGAAGAGCTGGACCAGAGCTGGCCAGGGTGTGGAGCGGTCCTGCCATCCTCGGACACTGCTGACAGAGGTACAGACTGATGCTGAACCAGGGTTACCCTAGGGTCCAGCCATTTCCCTGCTAAGACCACTCCTAAACACCAAAAGCACATGAAAACTTAGACCATAACGCTCACAGTAGTATTGTTCATAATCACTTGAAAGTGGCTATAAATTCAATTGTCCATCACTTAATGAATATTCAATTTGGTGTGCCCAATGAATTGAATATTATTTAGCAATAAAAAGGGAATAGTGTACTGAAACATGATGGAAGATGAACGAAGCCCATAATTTCATGCCCACACTTTTTATGCCATGAGAAAGGAACCACATACAGAGTACATATTGTATGTATGATCACACACATGATACACCCAAAGCAGTCAGATTGACACATACAGAAAGAAGAAGCGAGGAATGTGGGGTGGTGGAGGAGATGGATTTTGTTCAGTGTGGATGATAAAATGTTCTGGAATTGGTAGGGAGCTCCTCGTAAAACTTCATAAATATGATGAAGTTGAAAAGGATGATCTTTGCCAGGTATGGTGGCATACACCTTTAATCCCAGCACTGGGGAGGCAGAGTTCGAGGCCAGTTCGAGGCCAGCCTAGTCTATATAATGAGTTCTAGGATAGCCTGAGCTACCTAGGGAGACCCTCTCTTGAGAAAACAACAACAACAAAATCAAAACAAACAAACAAAAAAGAAAAGAGTGAACTTTGTGCTATATGAATGACAACTTAATAATAATAAACAAATAAAAAATAAATATTTACCTTAGAGCGATTTGCTAGTATGGAAATGAAGGTAAAGAGAATTAGATGATTTGTGCAAAGCTGGCTGAGGTAGCTGCATGCAGATTTGCAAATACATTTCCTGTTTGTTTTTCTACATTGCAAATAGTTACCTCTGGCCCAAATCCCCAGATGAATCCATTGTCTGGCTTTCAGCTCCCTGTTGAAGTTTCATGCTAGCAATGTTGGGATACAGCCCTTCCTGCTCACCCTGCGGATGTCACTTTCCTTTATATCTGCATTCACTCTCACGCCCTCAGTAGACTTAAATATCCATCAGTGGGGTCAATATTTATGTTAATCAGTACACACTGCTGAGTACTCAGTACTGTGCACACTATAAGAAATGTGGGTGAGTGCTGAGTACTGTGCACAGTGTAGAAAAATGTGGAGCCCAACTTAGCAAGCCAGGGGCCTGAAACAGTAGGGTGAGAAGTCTTTCATCTACAGGATTTAGTTAGAATCGGATGAATCTGCTCTGGAGGAGTGAGTAGAAGGAAGGGGTGCCGGAGTTCAGCCTGGGGACCGGAGCATGACAACACCATCAGAAACTAGCCAGGCAGCCAGGCAAGGCAGAGGCGCTCTAGGGAGGCGCAGGCAGACGGCTCACCAGTTCTAAATCAACCGGGGTGACATAGTGAGACCTTGTCTTAGAAGAAAAAAGAAACAGGAGAGAGATGACGTGAGACAAGAAGAAAGAAGAAGGAGGAGGAGGGGGAGGAGAAGGAGGAGGAGGAGGAGGAGGAGAAAGAAGAAAGAGGAAGGAGAAGAAATGCATGAAGACGCTTGCTGCCACACTGGAGAATCCGAGTTTGGGACTCACATGATGGAAAGAGAACCAGCTCATACAAAGTCATCCTCTCGTTTCCACATAGAAGTCTTGGTGCACACGCACACACACAGAGTTTGTGTTTTGAGAGGAAAAGAAAGACATCCCAACAGCCCATTAGCAGCTAAGGCTGATATAGAGGCTGGTCAGTGACAAGTAAAGGAAGTCCATCCCTGTCAGACTGTGTCTGTCTGTCCATACCCCCACCTCCTACCTCCTGCTCCTTTCCTTAAATACAGTGTCTTGGTATCTTCACACTTCACTGTTACATCTGTTTCATGATGGTCCCCTTGGGCCTTGCACAGCACGGTTCTGCCTGCCTCTACAGAGTGATAAGTCTCCACCAATGCCCTCCAATTCCTCACCTCCCATGGGCTTCTTCTACCCCGTATTTATTACACGTTCTGATTGACACAGTGTGTGAACAATAGTACATCTTCCCTGCTTCGGCAGGCAAGCCCACAGAGGCAGGCAGGCCCGCAGACACAGCTCCTGCTCCTCTGTGTAGATCTCTCCTTGCCCTCACCGCCCAGGCCCACATGTCACTCAGGACGTGGTATTGCCATCACTCCTTAATATAGTTCAGATCCGAGTGCCTGCTCATTGGTGAGCCTCCTTCCACACTCACCTCGCATCCCTTCCAGTCGGCTACCACTAACCCATGCTCTCCTCACCTCCCATCAGACCTTCAGCCAGCCCACTGGAAACGGTTCGACCTAGAATACAAAACCAAATGTTTAATTCACCAATTGAAAGTACTTCTAAAACTATACCAGGGTTCCCAAACTGTGCACATGTCACCCTGGCGGACTACAGTGAACAAGTTCACCACGTTGCTGTGGGATATTTCAAAGTTTGAGAGAAAGTTTGAGAGCATGCCAGAGGCCCTGGGTTCAATCCCCAGCCACATGTCTCAGACATCAGACAAATAGCCATTCTCATGTCACCTCCAACTAAATGAACAGAACTTAAGTCTTTCTTCCTTTCTTCTTTCTTTTTTGGTTTTTCAAGACAGGGTTTCCTCTGTGTGTCCCTGACTGTCCTGGAACTCGCTCTGTAGACCAGGCTGGCCCTGAACACACAGAGATCCACCTGCCTCTGTCTCTGGAGTTCTGGGATTAGAGGCTTGTGCTACCACAGCCTGGCCAGAACTTAGTATTTCTTTTGCTCTGGAACATCATGAGACAATTATAAAGCCACTGTGACTGCTGTGGATGAGAAAGGCTGGAAATCGGTGACCTACCGAATGTTTTCAGGCTATGCAGCATGCACACATCTGTCCTCACCCACCTTTCCAGTCTCATTTCTGTCTTATATATGCCACACTGTGCCCCTGCCCCAAGTCCACTTAACAGACAGGAGGCAGGCTTGAGTCTCCCAAAATGCATGGCTCAGTCATCTTTGAGAGAAATACAGCCACATGTGTCAGACGTCAGACGAACAGCTATTCTCATATCACACCAAATGAACAGAACTTAGTCTGTGGTTCTCTCTATGGCTGGGCTGTGACATCTATGGGAATACAAGGTCATGGGTGACACAGTCCAGGGACAAGGCCTGGCAGAAATGAGGAGGAAGTAAACCCAGCAGGAAGTCACTTCTGAATTCCCACACCTACAGATTCTAAAGAGGTGGGTTGTCTGAAGTGAAATAATAATAATCATTGGTTGGTTGGCTGGGGATGTGGTTCAATTGGTAGAGTGCTTGCCTAGCATGCCAGAGGCCCTGGGTTCAATCCCCAGCAGCACATTGTCACAGACGCAGTGACACGTGTCTGAATCCCAGAACTTGGGAACTAGGAGGATTAGAAATTCAAGGTCATCCTTCATGTGTACACAGAGTTCCAGGCCGGGCTGGGCTCTAGAAGACCAGCCTCTAAACAAGAAGACTTGCCTCTAAACAAGCAAGCAAAGAACAACTGATTAGGCCGGTAAGATAACTCAATGTAAAGATGCTTGCTATACAAGCCAGGAGACCTAAGTTTGGTTTCTAGAGCCCAGCAAAGGTGCAATAAAAAGAAGCTGCTCCACGAAGATGTCCTCTGACTTCTTTGAATATGCCAAGGTACTGCGCATGCGCGCGCGCCACACACTTGTCGGGGAGGTGGAAAGAGCCGGGTAGGGAAAGAGAGAGATGTAGGTGGGTACATACAGACATAGTAATAATAATAATTTTTTTAAATAATTTTTTGGTGAGTCTTTGTGAATTCCCATGCTGTCAGGCAGAAAGGCGGAGGGGACCAGGCATGTCTCAGCCTCGTCTCACCTCACAGAGGGTCAACATGACGCCAGGGGTTTGTATTTTAGAAAGTCATCTTTTCAGTGGGCAGAAGGGTTGGTTGAAGGTTTGGCGAGAGGTGGGAAGATGGTGGTTAATGCTGACCATCTGGGAGAAACACAGGAAAATGTCAAACGGAAGTCATCCATGGCAATACAGTAGGACGAAAACCATCTAAACAAGCGTGCCTGCTTCTCTTAGTGACTACACCACCACCTTCCCAGCAATGGACACCTGGAAATGGCTTCTTTCTCTCTGCTGCATGTTATCATCGTCCTAATTCTACGGTGTCACGTTCTTTCATGCATACTCTCCCGCTCGTCTCCTCTCCACGCCTGTGGAGGGCTGAGTTGGCCTTCTTTCCACCAGTCTGGTCCACCGTGTATCATGAGGAGGTCTGTGATGGATGAAAACACATCGCGGAGGCCGTGGTTGCATGCCACGAAGAGGCCAATTAAGTTAGAAGCTGAGCATCACTCACTGGGTGCAAGCGTCAGCGACTCTCGAGTTATTAGTTAAAGATGTCTCTGGGCAGCCGTGGCAAAAGCTGGCTTGCAGGTGTTGAGGAGTGAACCGAGAGATGAAGCTGTGATTTCTGCCTAGCCCAGCCAGCCTACTTTGTTCCAGGTAGCCAGGAGGAAGGGTGTCTGGGAGGGTTTGGAGGGAGGAAAGGGAGGGAGGAAAAACTGTAATTTTATTATAAGTAAAATAAATAATTCTTAAAGTTGTAATTGATTGGGCTAATTTTTTTTATATACATGTTACCCAGTTGAATTTTATCATCAAAATGTTTGGAACCTTGGGATTAAAAAAACAAAAAGTGATTCCCTGTATTTTCCACAACACGAATCTAGGCTGTGCTCACTCACATCCAACATATCCAGACTTAAATAACAGTTCACAAACTTGTTCTTGCTAGAGTTTTCTTCAGTGTTTGGTTTTACATGTATGTATTTTGGGGAGATGTGTGCCTCAGCATGCCTGAGAGGTCAGAGGACAACTTGTAGGAGCCGGTTCTTTTTTTCCATCATGTTGGTCCCAGGGATCGATCAGGCGGTCAGGACTGGCAGCAAGTGCCTTGACCCACTGAGCCATCTGGTGCTCACCTGCATTCTCACCTGGTGTTGAGGGGTTCCTTTGCTCACTCTTTGTTGTCAGCTTTCCATAAGTGTGAAGAGCAGGTGAGGGATAAGTCCATTCACTTCTGGACTGGAACTCAGGAAAGCGGGAAGAGCCCAGAACATACCCACTCACCAAAGGCACCTTGGTCCTCAGTGTAACTTCACACCTGTCCCAACTACACTAAGATGGAGACGAAGGCATGGACCTCGGAGGAAATTTAGGATCCAACTGTATGGGGCACTTAAAATTTTTCATTTAATAAGAACAAATGGTCTTATTTAAATCAGTCATTCTCATTAAGTCTACTCAGAAAACAGACAAGCTTACCGCATGGAGATACCACCACAGATGAGTCTCTGCTAATGAATAATCTATTCCTTTCAGTTCTCACAAGGAAGACACTAGGGATACTTCGTCATGATATATGTGGATCCCACCACACAGGGTCATCATTGGCTAGGAAAAAGAAATGTGTCATTTGTTTGTTCTTTATTTGAATGGGCATTGATGTTAAAGATTTTAAAAAGAAAATGTAACTAACTAGCAAAAAAAGTTCAAAGTACAAAGAGTGTTACCATCTTGCCATACAGGCCTCTGATCTTCTAGAAAGAGCCTGCTGCCTCACTGGGATCCTGTCCAATTCATCTTCTTTCTCTTTCTCCAAGAGGAAATCATTTTCTTTTGAAGTCACTATGTATCCTTCCTGTTAATCGCCCTACACTTTTACTTCATATGTGTATGTCCTTACCCACATCTTTCACTTATGAAATTCTTTATAAATTATTAATCTTCAGCATAAGTTATTTATACGGTCTAAATATTAATTCCTTGTCAAGTACATGCCTTGAAAAGACCATCTCAGTTTATCTTTTAATTTTTATGTCTCCTGTCATATTAAAGGTATTTTAAAATTTTAAATATGATGCATTTTGTCATTTCCCCTATGGCTTGTGCATTTTAATGCTTCAAGGCATAATTCCCAGGCTGGAGTTGCAGCTCAGTGTAGTACACTTGCTGAGCGAGGACAGGGCCCTGAGTTTGGTCCTCGGTGTTATGAAAGGAAGAAAGAAAGAAAGAAAGAAAGAAAGAAAGAAAGAAAGAAAGAAAGAAAGAAAGAAAGAAAGAAAAAAGAAAGCAAGAGAGAAAAAGAGGAAGGAAGGAAAGAAGGAAGGAAGGGAGGAAGGAAGGAAGGAAGGAAAGGAGAAAGGAAGAATTCCTTCCCTATACCATGTTTATGAAGAATTTCTTCCATAATCATGATCAATATCCTAAACAATTCTTACTTATATACAATTTAACTTCATTAGTAGGTGTGTGCAGATGCCAGAAGAGGGCATTAGATCACCTGGAGCTGGAGTCACAGGGAGTTATGACCCACCTGAAATGGGTGCTGAGAACCAAATTCAACCTTTGGAAGAGCAGCCAGCACTCCTGAACATCTCCCCAGCCCCATGATCAACATTTCTTTTAAGTTCTCTTTTTCTTGTGTTTAATGTATCTGAAATTTAATTTGTATGTAGGGAAAGGGAAAGATGTTTGCTTTTTCTTATTAATATAAGCTATTGTTTTTTAAATGAGAGAAAATAGAGAAAGATTAAGCATTGTCTATAGTCTGTAAACACTGTTTTCCACTATCCTTGTCTATACACTGCCTTGACCATTTTGAATATTTCTCGTTCTCAGAAGACATGTTCTGGCCACTTTTTTTTTCCAGCAACGGGGATTGCTTAGACTATACACAAGACATCATAAAGACATCTGAGTTGTGCTTAATTTTTATTGCATTGAGCAGGAAGTAACATCTTAATAGATTAACATGACTTAAGTACTGAATTATTCCAATAAATTGAAGAATAAGAGAGACTTCTCCAATGATGCCCATTTTTAGAAAACTCACCTGGGGAAAAGCCAGTCAAACTTCCAGTCAAACTCATTTACCATCTACCAAGAGAAATACATGAGACATCTTCATCTACTGTCTAAGATTCTAAAAGTCAGGTTCTCAAATCAAAAGAACCTGTGAGGCCAATTTTCTCTTCTATAATCTGAAGTTACCACTGTAGGTTTAACAGGACCTTGCTTCATTGCTAAGGTTCTTGCCAAGACCTGATAGTGTTCCCCTCTCTTCATAGGCAGCCTGAAAAGAATGTGTGCTTAAAACCTGATTTTAATCAAAGGCGGTGAATATAAGCCAAGGAAACTATTTTGTTTTAAAGGAAACACTCTGTGATTTCTGCTGAGAACAATTTTCCCTAGATTTTTTTTAAGAGTCTCAAAATTTTGATCTTCAAATATTTCCAGGAACTCCAGAGTCTGTCATATAAAGGAGGAACATCTTTTTTGTTGTTGTTGTTCTGGAGGATACAGAGGGATAGAATAGAATGTTTTTGTAAATGTGTTTCTAGAAAGTGAAATATAGTTGGAAAGATGAATTGTTTTAATTTTAGTCTCTGGACAGAGGTCAGCTTCCCCCTTTGTGATGGAAAGAGGGACTGGGGTCAGCAAATGATCTCATTGCTTCCCTTCACTGGAGATGCTCCTGTCAGCTGGGAGAAAACCAAGGAGGATCCTGCCCAGCCACACCACGTCAGAAAACACCTTCTCAGCCAGACAGTTCAGGAAGCCACGTGTCCAGCTGCAGCCACGTGTCCAGAGGCTTCAAAATCACAGTGCTTCTCAAGGAACATCCCGAGGACCACAAGTTAAGAATATTTTGTATTCAAAAGCAGCAGTCTCTCCTTGGGGCGCCCGGGGGTGGGGTAGGGTGGGGGAGGAGGAAAGGACGGAGGGAGGAAGAAGGGAAGCCATGTGTGTAAAAAAGGGAGCAATTTAAAAGAAAATTTAATCTTTAATCCCCTGGCCACCGTACTGCTCGAGAGTCCCCGTGTTCAGCGGTAAACAAGCACGAACTGTCAACATCACTAGATTCTTTCCAGGATTCCCTTAAAAAATATCATCATTGGAGGACTGTCTAGAAAGAGGATTCCGACTCCTTGCCTATTCAAAACCAGTACAAGACTCCCAGCGGCAATGGAAGAAAAGAAGGAAACACGGAGGAAAGCCAGCCAGCTAACCAGAAACAGAAAACAAGCAAGAGAGGAGGCGAGAGAGGGAGGGAAGAGAAGAGAGAGAGACAGCCACCGAGAGGCAGAGACGGAGAGAGGGAGAGACAGAGACAGACAGAGACGGGCAGGGACAAGGGCACAGAGAGAGCAAGCAGCGAGATCGGCGGCGGCGAGCCCTGGGCAGGCCCCCTCGCCGCGGCAGGAGACGCCAGCGCCCCACGAAGTCCCTTCTGCTGCGGGCGAGCGCTCGGCCCACGGGAGGAGGCCGGTGCCCTCTGCGGTCACTGGCTCGCCCCACCGGCCCCTGGCCGCCTGGGCTCGCACCCGGACGCCCCTTCTCGCCCACACACAGACGCGCAAAGAGAGCTGTGTGAGCTCAGAGAGCGGCCGAGAGGGAATGCACCAGCCACAGACACAAAATGGAGAAAGAGGAACCGAGAGGAGCAGGAAGGAGGGGGCGCGGGAAGGGAGTTTAAGATGAGAACGATCCCGGGTGCCCCGGGTCGGGGGGAGCCAGAAGGAGCACCCAGGAGGCGGAAGCGACAGCACCAGGGGAAGAGCGAGGAGGCCAAGGCAGCCCCGAGACTAGGCCGTTCCGGGTGTCGAGGCTCCATTTGCAGCAGCGCCATATTCGCGAGCCCTTCGCCGTGCTTACTTTGGATTTTTTTTCCTCCCTCCCCCGGCGGCTGGGGACCCGCGCCAGCGGATTTCTGCAGCTCGGGCCAAGGGCTTGGCTGCAGGGCAGGACGCAGGGTCCAGCCGGGGACTCTCGTGCCTGTCTCCACCTTGCAGGGCTGTGGCATGCCGGGTGCAGGGCCCAGCTGGGAATCCTCCTGCCTGTCTCTGACCTTGCAGGGTTAAGGGGTGCAGAGCCTGGTTGGGGACCCCCCAGCTTGTCTCTGACTTGGCTGCAAGAGGGCCTGGGGAGCGGCACCCCTCGGGGTACACGTCCTTGACCTTTGCCCGGTGTGTGGTGGACTCGAGTGCAGGAAGGAGGGGTTATTAGAAGCATCGAGGATAGAAAGAAAGAAAAAGAGGAAGGGCACCCTTAGGGAGAAGGACGCTAGCTGAGGACAGCGGGGCGGGGCGTCCCAAGATCAGGAACCTGGAAGGGACTCGGGGGTGCCCCGGATCCCGCCTGGGGCAGGCGGCCGGCCAGCGTCTGCTGTGCACAGTCGCGACCCAGGTCGCCGTTCGTCCAGGACCCTCGAAGGGGCGACTGTTTGGCCGGCCGGCCGCCGGGACTGCGGGGTCCTCGGTTCGCTCCCCGCATTCGAGGTCTCCAAGCTTCTCGGGGTTATTCTTGGGGTAACTGGAGGCACCCACATGGACAAGTCGCGTCTGCCTCGTGTCTCCCTCTATGTCGCTCTGTAGAAAAGTGCCGCCCTCAGCTTCACGCGCGACTTCTTCACAGTTCTCCCCTCTTTTCTTAACCATTGTCTTAACGCATTGTCTCCTCCTCCAAATCCCGTCTTCGTCGGAGCTAAGGGAGCCCCTGGGTGCCCGGCGTCCCCTCCCTCCTCTAAGGACTCCGGGATGCACGCCAGGGGCCAGGCCGAAGGTGGGAAGGACTCCTGCTGGAGGCGAGGAGGCGACCGCTCCCTCAGGCCCCACAGCAAAAGCCAAGTGGCCACTCGCCATCACCGCCGGGGTGACCGATTCCCACGCCACCCCGGGCGGTTCGGTGGGCTCGGTGCTGGCTTTACGCCTGGAAGGAAACATCTCCAGGCTGGTTACCGTCCTTTCCTGACCGTCTCTGTCAACACAGGGCGATGCCTGTCATCCTCCCCGAGGTCACTGGTCCCTGTCCCCCCACCCCGCGGTCATTTCAGACCCGAGCACAAACGCATCCCAAACTTGGCACCTCCGAGCTCCGGCTGCGCAGACTGGAGCCCTCGAACCAGGATACCCACCGGCCGCTGGCTCGGTGTGCTGTGGAGTTAACTTTATCACCGCGTTCTTAACCCCATTTTGACTTCTGAAACTTTTCTGTTACATTGGACCGTCCATCTTTCACAGATCTGCGTTTCTACCTTCATAGAATGTTCAAAAAGATCTCTTTCCCAAGCAAGAAAACGGGTTTTTTTTCTTTTTTCTTTTTCTTTCTTTTTTTCCCCCCTTCTGTTTGAAAAGTTGCATTACAATGCAGGCTGCAGATTTCTTGAGGCGGAAAGAGAAAGCTCAGTGGCTCGGCTCACAGTGCCGACCAACCGGTTAGGTTCAGGAGAATGAATCCTTCCCTGTTTTTGTGAAAGGCCGAAATTTAAAATGAAACAGCCGTGTGATGACTTCGAGATATTCCCCCAAACTCAGAATAAAAACCTCGGCGGGCTGAAAGGCCCGCTGCGAAATCAGTCTAACTTCTGTTACTGAGATGGATCTTCTTGTTAAGGCTGTAAGATTTTTTAAATTAAATAATTCATCACGGTGTAGACTTTTCTGGTTTGCCAACAGCTGAGGCTTTAGATCCCCCGTGTGTGGTCATGTTTGTTTGCCCTTTCTTGGATGTTCTTAACCAATCTTCTGTGCTTCCCTCTGTACAGAACAGTTTGCTGGTTATTCACCAGGTTTATTAATTTAGTCAGGAGTTTTGTAAAAGCTACATTTCCTAAAGCCATTTAGAAAAGGATGTTTTGTGGACTGTAAATACAAGAGTGACGCTTAAAATAACTGGCTGCCTCTCCTCACAAGGGTGACCTCCTTCTAAAATAGAAGTTGTAGGTTGCATTTTTGATTGATCGAGACACTCTTGAATCTAGTCATTGAATGTAACTGATTAGCTGCTGAGGCCTGCTTTTTCTATAAAACCATTGCAAAACATTTATTAAACTCTTAAGAGAAATGTGAGTTTCTTGTCAGGAGGAAGGTACTGATCAATGTAAAACAAAATCGTCTCATGAATACATATCATTTCTAGCAACATAAGTCTTGCTGACTACTAGTAAAAAAAAAAATCTTTATTTTTGATAGATTTGCCATGTAAAAGGGAGAGCATAAGGCCTGTCCCAGAATTAAGTGAAGTAGAATTTTGAGTAGAGCTCTTACATTTTATTCAAAATCCATTTGGACAACTAGGTGATATAAATTGCCATCAGAAAAAATTTTGAGCAAGATAATTCTTAGGAATGCAAAAACATGAATTCATAAATGTCCATCCAGGATATGACAGTCAATTTCTAAAACACACTCTTTACAAAGGGATGTGATTTTTATTTTTAACATTGTCTATTGGTCTATATGTCATTTAAAAGCTTCCTATTGCAATGTATTACCTACCTGGAAGATATCTCTTTACAATTGCCTGCTTTGTTGTGTTGTGAGTCATAACAGCTTTGACCCTTTGACATATACAATGCTAAGTGTATCTTAAATGGTCCTTACTTAATTCTGTATAATTCAAATTCTAAGTAGCTACACTCCTTACCCCTTGAAGTATATTTCCTTAAATGCTAGATATGCTCATGTATCATCACGAAGAATACATTCAGGTATTTTATATACCAAAATACTGAAAACTAATATAGCTTTATTCTCTGGCAGCCTCTCCCAGCCTACCTTTAAAAAAAATTAAATCTCCTGATTATATCTGCTCCACAGCAAATACTATCAAACAATTTAAATGAATTGAGATATTCTCGTCTCCCTTCCTAATAATCCATGCTGATTCTTAAATGTTTCATGAGAAATTGATATCATTCAAGGATGTTAACAGTTTTAAACTAAAACTATGCAAACACTTGCATTCATTTATCAAATATATAGAATGTATTGAGGTTCAGTGGCATCTGAGCAATGAATATCTTCAGAATAAGTTCTGGTATACAGGAAACTGACTACAGCTGAAGTGGTGGAGAGGGGGAGGCACTGAAGTGATCTCATAGTGTTTGTATCTATATGTTTGTTTGAAAGTAATTTTTGTTTGTTTTCAACTAAAATTACTGATCTGTTTAATCCAATGCTTCAGCAACAGTTAGGTAGTTGTAAAGACCTAAAGAGTTGATCAGTCAACCAAAATATTAGGTTTTCATGTAGTAATTAGAAAAAAGAATTACCCATAAGCTATTGATCTTAAGTGATATGACTGAAAAGTTTACAGAATTTTGCAGAAAAAAAAATGTCTTGGTCATGTTGCTGAATGGCGAAATGTTTAAACAATAAATGCAGTGTTTGTAAAAGCCGGGGAACTTTCATAGTGGTTTCCAGACATTTTCATATGTTGTTCTAAATTGTCTTCACTGTAGCACAAACCTTCTGAACTGTCTTCTTTCAGAGCACATAGAATAGCTGACGTTGTGTGCTATGAATAAGAAGAAATTACTGAATTCTCGTTTGGTAACAGGAATCCAAACACAACACAGCAGTTTCATAAATCAATTGTGTGCTCGGTCAGAAGATGTGAAGCATAGTTAGCTCACTTGCCTCAGCACAGCAGAAGTTTTGTTTCTTCACAGAGTAGGCCGTGAGCTGTGTTCAGATGCTGTCCTAAAATGCTAACCTCTAGAATAAGGAATGAATGTAATGTTTCTCCGCACAGAGCTTAGACAGGAGCCCTCCAATTGTTTGCTTACTTTCATAATTGATTCTCTAATGAGGAATTAATAATTACCTATTTTTTTTAACTAAACAACCCGGTTAAACACACACACAGTTACAAAAGTCATACATTATCTTTATGAATGATATGATATGAAATGAACCCTTTGAAATGGCATCTCAAAATTGTTATTATAATTCTTAATTTAGAATACTGAGCACCGAGTACTGTAGTTTTATCATACCTTATAATACTATGACAGTCCTTACAGCGATACAGAAAATATGGAAATGAAACAAATATATGGATATTTTAAAACCTTTTTTTTTTCTTGTTAGATAAAACAAAAGAGAATTCTAGAAGCCTAAAGTGGGTGCAGAATTCCCTGCTTTCCTCACAGCTGGAACAGGTAAATCCAAGGGCAGTTGCCTTCAATAATTTTGTAATTTAAAAGTGTGTAAAAAAAAAAAAAAAGCAGGTGAAATTCGTACGTTCAGGAGAAAGCTCATGTTCTGTTATCGTTTATATCTTTGAATTTTACAGCAAATGTTGGTGGAAAGGGGGTAGAACATTTGCAGTCAAGGAGTGATTAACCTGAGTGAGAGAGGAGAGCGGGAAGAGATCGGAGGGGACAGAGAAGGGACTGGATTATTGAGCAAGAGAGGCAATTGATTTTGCTTACTGTTTGCCTGGTCAAAATCAACTCACTAGATAATGCCTCATTAAAAATTAACACTTAAATTACCTCTAATCAGCCCATTTGCTGCAGTTTCTTTTTTTCTGGGCAATAAAGTTGTTAGCACGCGTTATAATGGAAAAAAATGAATTAATTAAAGATTTCAGGTGCAAACTTAAATGTAAAATAGATCATTAAATTAAAAGTGAAATATTGGTTTGGCTGAGTATTTGGCAACCAGATAACTTATTTGTCTGCAGAAATCAAATTAACCATATTAATGCTGAATTTCAATTTTATGCAAATGATATGAATAAATATCACAGCCAAATATCACCTCTTAAATCATTTTGGAGTCAATTCCAACGTTTTCCCATTGGTTTTACTATTAACAGACTTCCATGTTGTATGGAACTGTAACATTCTTTAGTTCAAAATCAACTGTTCAGACAGTCGAATGATTGTGTAGTAGTTGAGTTCTTGAGACAAAACCACCAGACTCAGATGTTTTCTTCTCTAGTGAGCTTGCTTCAACCCATTTAAGATCCTATCCTAAAAGCAATCATTATCATTTTCAGGCTAATTCCAAACAAATGATGATTAATGGACCATCAGTAATTACATTTATGTTCACACATTTAAGTGAAAAATGAATTGTTGGTCAAAAAGCTAACATCTTACATGTGTCTCTCCTTCTTAGATACTGAATAAATATCAACTAATTGTTGAATTAGCCACCCTCATAAAAAGCTCTAGTTAATTTATCATTCACTATTGATCGATTTTCTTTGCAACCCAATGAGTTATCTGTAATCCAAGCTGTTAATTTTCAGACTACCTGGAGACCTTTTCTCAACGGTGCATCAATTCACAAGGTGTAGACATCTTGCTGATTTTGGAAGCTAGTTTGTGCTGATTTACGAGGGGATGATTTAGCTTGTACCCTGGGCCCTGATGAAGTGGAGGGCTTCCTCGATATATTCAGGCATTCAGAGAATCTGAACTGTTCTTTGCTGGTCTGCTTCCTGGTTTTATTTTTTATTTTAACAGCCTATGAGCAGTCTGCACCTCCATTTGAGGGGAATCTGGTTTCATATTCTGAGGTGGCAGACTTACCTTTTCCCTTCCACATTTCTGACTTAAACTGCACAAATAAACAGATGTTGGCCTGCTTTAGCAAATCGCAGTCTACTATTGTACAAGAGGCTAACCCAGTGCCGCTCCTTCTGGCAGCCTGACCACAGCCTAACTACCTGACCTTTGTCGAGGACAGGGACCTGTTGGCTGTTTGGGCAGCAGAGCGCGCATGCCTGAGTTGCTAGTGCATGTTTTTAACAGTGCAGACCAGCAGAGAAACACTGTTGCAGTTCTCTGCAGTCAGCCCGCCCACCCCCCACTCCCCCTCACACACACCACACCCCACCTCCCACCCCCCACCCCACCCACCCCCCACCCCCGCTTCCGTCCCCCCAGGTTAATTAAATCAGTGAGGAACATCTTTCCAGTTGCTTGGTCGCCAAAGACTATGTTCAACCAGGTTCTTCTGAGAACTTGACTCATCAGTCCACCTTTAGCTAAAAGGAAATGGAAAAACTCAGGCTGTGGTATCTCGAGGTAGTGGGCCACCCCAGCAATGGCTGCCTAGTTGTCTTGAGAACAGACCTCCAGGTGGTGGAATTCACATAATAAGAAGCCTAGAGCAAGATCCCAGCATCCTTGGCCTTGTCTTGGTCTTAGTGTGTATAAATGGCAGGGAACACCGTGATTCTGTCTACATTGGCAGTAGATTCTGTACTCCAGAGCTGTTGTCCGGACCTGTGATAGCTTTTGCTGAATCGCAGCGTCTCTTTGAAGCAGGCCAACAATCCAACCAGGTGGACCTGGTGCTAGGTTTCATTTGTATAGACTACCTAATAAAGGTTGGCGTTTTAACCGATTGTGTTTCTACAGCACAGACCTCAGTTTCTGGCTGATCTGTATCTACTTCTCTAAAGAGTTCTGTCGTAAATACTACATATACATGGGTAGCAGGGCCGAGTCCGGCTCGTGAGCCTTCCCTTCCTCGGTGGTTTGGTTTGGCCCTCCGATTACCCAGATGGCCCCAGTTGTATTCAACTCAGTGGAGTATTCAGTGAGGCTTACAGTTATCGTTGTCTTTTAAGTCTGCCTTTCTAAAATGTATCTTACTTCTCCTGTCAGGTTTATGAGGAGACTATTATCAAACTTATTTTCCTGAGTGTGTGTTCTGAGCTTCTAAGGATCCACATTAGCCAGCCTCTGTACAGGGTATGTAAAGTACCCCTCGCACAAACCTCTGGGAGGCTGATACATGATGCAATTAATATGACATTTTACAAGGGGAAGGAATGCTTAGGGTGGTAAACCACTGAAGCTGTGGTGAATGTGTGTGTGTGCGCGCGCGTGTACACACACACACACACACACACACACACACACACAAATAAATAAAATTAATGAATTTAAGAATGTAATAATTTTAAAAAAATGAAAAAGACCAAAAGATTTGAGCCATAACAGGCAGATGGGAAATGGCAGGGCATGAGCTTGGGGACAATGCTTGGAGTCCTAGACCACAGTAACGCACATGCATTTTAATCTAAATGTAAAGGAAGCCTTTGAGAGGGTCAGGAAGTATTGCCACAATTCGCTTTCTGGCAAAACTGGCTATACCAATTACATGTTGGGAGATGGGCAAAATATTTTGTGTGTCTTGAGTGCTGGGCATGCAGAGTACGTATTTGCACTTCTCTGTAAATAATTTTTTTCCTGTGCCATTATTTGTAAAACTTTCACTGAAAATCAATTGAAATGTTTATGGTAGTTGGATATGAAACAGATTTGGGAGACAAGGTGCAGCGGGGGAATCCTGTAAGCCAATGGGGGCTTGGAGTGATATGGAAGCCATCAAGACAGAGAAACATAGAAAGAGAGAGGATGTTGTGGAGCGAAATTACCAGAAGCTGGTGACGGATGGGAAGATATGAATTTCAGAGAGAAGGACAAGTGTGTCAGCTTCTCATTGCTATAACAAAAATACCTGAAACTATTTGAAAAGAGAGAAGGTTAGTTTGGGTTTCAGAATATCCTCACGTGGTCTTGATTCCTTTGTGCCGGTGGTGGCCAGGCAGCACTTCCTGGCCGCAGTGGGTGGAAGAAGATGCTGGCGGCTTTACTGTGGGCATCTCCTACTCTGGAGGGCATGCCCCACTTAAGACAGAAGACTTTCCACCAGACCCCGCCTCTTAACTACAATCATCTTCCCAAAGCACAGTGAGCTGGGCACCTAGCAGGAAGTTCCAAGTCATGGCAAAGATGTCCAGGTTTCTGACGAGCATCTCGCAAAGGTGACACCACCTACTGATTTGTAGGCAAAAGGGTTCTGTTTAGGAAATGCGGGCTTAGTTAGATGCCCAAGATGTTCAAGGGCCTGCTAACAATGGATAAATGGCTGCTCAGAGGAGAGGCCCGTGAATGAGGCCTCAGCGATGCTGTCAGCCTACTGGTCACCATAGAGTTGAAAATGTTTAGGGTCACTTGGGAAAAGAGGGTGGAGGGGCAAGAAAGAGATGGGGAGAAGCTTGTCTTAAGAAAGGTAAGCTAAACAGCGGCTGGTGGGAGGGCTCAGCAGTTAAGAGCACTGGCTGTTTGTCTGCTCTTCCTAGAAGACCCTGGTTCAATTCCCAGCACCCATGTGGTGGCTCACAACTGACTGGAACTCCAATTCCAAAGGATCCATTGCCGGCTTCTGGCCTCCTTTGGCACCAGGCACATATGTGGTATGCAGGCAAAACATTTATACATATGAAAAAATTTTTTAAAGTGTACATGTGCTTCCTATAGCACATGTGTGCAGGTCTGAGGACAACTTTCAGGAGTCCGTTTTCCCTCCCACCACGGGGGTGCAGGGAGTAAACTTAGGTTGCCACTGTTATTCACTGACAGCTCCTGTTTTCACTCTTTCCGTATCCTGGGGAATATGTGGGAGCCTTGACTGGCAGGCTGCACAGGGTGCTTCCTCTGTCCCAGTGCTGCTTTAGCGGGATGAGCTCCTTCCCACCCCACGGCCTCACAGTATCAGTACCGCAGGGAAAGTTTCCCTCTGTCCCTGACCATGACCATGTACTCCTCCACCTCCTGCCGAGGACCAAGGACAAACACCGCTCCTGGAGGCTGCTGTAAATCAGGGCTGGCTCAGGTCCCCGTGAACTCGGCAAACAAAAAAGACAGCATGGGTGTTTTGTTTTCTTCTTGGCTTTAGCAGCTGGGCCCACATATAGTTTTGGGAGGCATTCCGACGTGTTCGATTTGGTTTAGAAGGAAATTGGAGGAATGGGAAAAGTATCGCACCGAGGTAGAACGTGTAGGCGCTGCGCAGGGGTCTCCCAGGAGGCAAGGAGAAGCCGAGAAGATCCAGGCAAGGCTGCTTGCTTGCCTGTGGGCTGCACCTACCTCGGGCTGCAGATCCACTGGTGGGAGAGGGGAGAAGGTGACACCTTTTGTTTTAAATGCAAATACAAAATCTTGTGGTTAATCCCAGCACTCCAGAGGCAGAGCCAGGCGGATTTCTGTGAGTTCGACGCCAGCCTGGTCTACAGAGCGAGATCCAGGACTGGCACCAAAGCTACTACGAGAAACCCTGTCTCGAAAAACCAACCAACCAACCAACCAGACAAACAAAAATCCTGCGAAGAACTGCTTTATCTGATAGGGAGGGCCGGCTACCAGGCAGGCCGAGATCTGTGTGAGGGAGAAGTCATCTTTTGTGTGATTAGTTGTTTTCCTCAGTACCCAGGTGACAAGTTCCTGGCATTGACCATTTTTTTTTTCATAAGTTGAAACCTTCTTCATGCTGAATAAAGCGTGTATAGTTGAAACCCTCCCCATGCTGGATACAGTGAGTGTATCTCAACGGGTGTGACTGAACCTGGATGACTTGGGATTCTATTTTACCACATTTCCAGGAGCTTCCTCACATGGTGATCAAATAGTTTCGTGTTATAAGGGACATCTGTTCAGCACTGCAGCAGACCCCTGAGGAAGGAGACTGGAGAGGGGGAGGCGGAGGGGAGGGAGGGTCTGGAACACTGGCAAAGGGCAGCACAGGTCCTTGAGGAAGAAGGCGATCTTCTGGAACGCCAGTGTCCCCAGCCTCCTGGAGCACTGCTGAGCATAAGCTCAGCTGCCCTCCCCCTCCCTAACACAGGCCTAGGCCCACGGAGGAGGTAAACAAAGCCTGCTCCAGGAATTGAGGCCCCAGGGAGCCTCCTGGTCTGCCTCCCTAGCCACTACACCAGCTTGTTGTTGTTGTTTGAAAAAATGGGTTCTGGGGATTGACCTTAGGTCTCCATGGTTTCAAGGAAAGCACTTTAATAACTGGGCTGTCTCCCCGTAGCTCTGGAGAGTGCAGTGGGTAGCTGGATTTTTTTTTTTTGATTGTGTGTGTGTGTGTGTGTGTGCCAGACTGCATCTCTGTGGAGGTCAGAGGACAACTTTATGGAGTTGTTTCCTCCTACCTTTAAACCCCCAGAGACCACCAAGGAGCCCGTTTCCGATGCAAGCACATAAGGGTCCTTTTATTCAGGTTTAACCTGGGCCACTGCACAGCAAATGCAAGGAAATGTGGCTGTGGCCACAAGCCCAGGTGTAGAGGGTTTTTATAGGGAAAAACCAGGAACTGGGAATTGGTAACTTGGGATTGGGTAGAAGGGACATGAGGCAAGGTGATTTTTTTGAAACTATTAGTCTAGACTTTGGGCACAAAACCACATTTGAAAGCATTGGGTTAGACTTTTGGCAGGGAACCACAACCTGCTGAACAGGATTATCTGGACTGCTCAGCAGGATTATCTAGATATCTTCAAGGGCCTAAACTGCAGGCAGGATGTCTGCAGGAGGATATTGCTCTGTATCCGTTCCAGTTGTCATGGCGCATTCCTGAGCCTGTAAAGTTAAGTCTAGACCTTCATATCCTGCCCCCTTCACAAGTACCAATGACAGGACTCAATCATGAGTCCTACCTGTCCAGAGGTTCAAGGGTATTGGAACCTAAGAACCATTAGCTAACAGATTTTTCTAGGGCAGTGACATCTGTATCTATTGCCATTCTTTAAGGCCCTGTAGTTCTGATCTTTGAGTACAACCAGATTATAATCTTATAGAACCTCTTTGGTTCTGCATAAAGAAGGTCAAGTGTCTTATCTTATTGCAGAACCATTTCAGTTAATAAATTTATCAATTGACAACTCTGAACCTATTTTCCTAGTATGTCAATGGGCATGATAGTTAGCCATCTTGCCTCTATGCCAGAGAGTTTCCTTTTGACTCAACATTTCAGCCTTTTCTGAAGAGGGAACATGAGACAATGTATTCTCTTCTGGAATTGCTTTGAGCTGGCATTGGGGCGCCGTTGTCAGGGCCCCAAAAAGGCTGAAAGGCTGGTCAAAGGCTGGGCAATGGGGCATCTGTCAGAAGCATGTGGCTGTCTGACCCCGTAGAGACAGGGGACAGTCACGTTGGCTGGGCTGGTCCATGTCAGCTTTTAGCAAGTCTAGAGCTCACAGTTGTCTGGAGCAGTGGAGTCAGCAACTGAAGCTTAGAGGTGTCTGCCAGCCAAGTGGAAATCTGTTGAGACAAACTTAAACTAGGAACAAAAGTTAAAATTTATGAACTTATTTGGAACCCTTAAGCCCATATCCTTAATAACTGTGAACAGTAGGAGTCCCAAGACCAGGAGAAAGGAAAAATACAATCCTTAGGAATACTTATCTGGGGTCCTTCCGACCTCTGTGAAGTGGATTCAGGTTTTATGACTCTTTTAATCTTCTGGGGCCTACTTACAAAATGAAATAAAAGCTTTAGATACATACCAATCTGTACTGATATCCATATCATAGACAAAGCAGGTAATGGGTATCTGTAAAACAGCAGAAGTGGACTCATACCTTTGAGTCCCAACAAGAACTACAGATTTGGGTTAAAGGCAGGTGTATTTTCCTTCTGCCCAGAGAGCCAGGCATAAATTGAACTGAGATTTTTGACCTGATGAGAAGCATTTTTAGGTTTATATTTAGATATATTTAGATGACATCTAAAATAAATCTAAAATGTTGAGCTTGTGACTGAGCAGGAAGTAGTCATTGCTCTACCAGCTTATCAGAACTCTATTAAATGTTAAGCTCTAAACTGTTATATCATAGAATAGGAGAGCAATCTGAATTTTTTTCTCATCTTAATTCATTTTTTTGTGGTCCTTAAAGCTTAGAAGCTTTTATATCCTCAGACTTTTCTTAGACTTATATCTGAAACTTTATGACTTATTTAAACTTTTATTTCTTAGAACACTTTTTTAAAACATGAGCTAACAAGCTGACTATAGCTTTGTAGAAGGATCTGGTTGTCTGATGCTGCCAAGCTGACAAAGTTGTAGCTAGCTTAGCTATCAGAACTATCAGAGATCTAAGAAGGAAAAACTATATCTGAGTGCAGACCAAGCAGTTTCCAATTCTATCAATGACAGGGACCAGTTCATACCCAGGTCTCCATAGCATTGGAGGCACCAGTTAGAACAGCATCAATCTTCTTCCGCCATCAGGCCCAGAAGGCAGAGGTTTTTTTCCTGTGGAATAGGGACATGGAAGACTGATCTTGATTTGTCCAGGCAAAAGGGTGCAATCAATTCCAGTGTCCTGCTGCTTGTCCACAGTCTGGGCTGGGTCCTGGTGGCAGGCGTTGCATTGGGGCATCTTGCCCTGTGGTCAGCATTGCCATAATCCAGGCAGAGACGTTGTGGTGCCTCATACATAATCTTCTTTGGAGACCTTGGGTTACTGCTAGGATCTGGAAGAATGTCTGATACAATAAGCTTTTAGATCAATATTTAAATGCCATATTCTGCAGGTCTCTGAAGTATGAGGGCTGTCCAGGTATATCTGAATAGACACACTTTGTTTCTAGTTACTTGTTTCAAGCTCAACCCTTAAAACATATGCAAGGGACTGAGTAAACTTATCCCTGTAATATTACATCAGTACTTACCCTGACTACAATTTAAAAAAACTTGGTTATTTATGAGTATTTACTTATGTTCTCTAACAGTCTACAGTAAGTAAATAAGCCTTAAAAACAATGATTCCAAATTGAAGCTCTTCTAGTATCAAATACGAGTTCAGTAAAGAAACCAAAGCCAAACATCAATATAAAACATACATATGCATCAGTTTATCCAAATAGCTTAAGCTTAACAAACTTAGCAAATACAAGGAGGCTAGACAACATTCTTAAGCCTTAATGTACCTTGGGCAAGGAGAAACGTTCTCCAAATCATTGGTTCTCAACTATCAATGCTATTTCATAACTGCAGTTTTGCTGTTGTTGAATCTCAATGCAAACACCTGACATACAGGTGGTCCTAGGCCACTGCTGTAAAAAGTTTTTTTTTTTTTTAATTCCGAAGGGTGAAGACTCATGGAGTGAGAAGCTGTTTCAAGCCCTTTATCAGACTCCTTAGGCTTCATTGCTGCATCACAAGCAATGAACATCCCAGTTTTTGGTTAGCATTTAGAGCTTATGGCTGTGATCCTAATTTTTAGCCTTTTATTCTAAGTCCAAATATTAACAATATAGAGCATTTTATAAGCTGAAACTGTCCCATAGCCTTATAAACTTTTATATTTTAAAAACTGTTCTTAATAAGATTAAGATCACTCAAATGTCTTCTGTAATATCAACAATAAAGTACCTTTTTTACTTTAAGGGGGAGAAAACATGGCATCACCACAATCTGTATAAAGTAAAACCAAGCTTCAAAGTGCAAACAATCCCAAAGTTCAATATCTGGTATTCATTTATAAACCTTTTGGTTCTTTTACTTAGAGGCTTGGATGATTTCTTTGGCCCTACCCTTGGCAGCATATACATAGCTTGCCTGCTCCATTTCATTATGGCTGGTGCTTCTGGTAGTCATCACCTGGCACTGGCATTTTTCAAAACTGCTAAGGTTCACCACTACAACTAGACTCTTTTTGGAACTCTAGCCCTGCCATACATTCGTAAACCTCAGCTGTTTCCTGTGATTCCTTTATGTCTTTAAAACTATTATCATTTTACATGGGTAAATCTTACAAAGTTTAGCTGCCAGAGCAAGGTATATTCCTATGTATAAAAGCATTGAGGTACAGCTTTAATATTTATTAAATATCTTATTTATTAAATATATGTTGCCAGCTATTTAAATTCTCTAGAAGCTTGCTGTTGAACACTTGGTAAAGACATAAGTACTTAGTTGTCAACCTGAATAGATCTTTATAACCTTAGTAAAAGATGGTTGCCAACCACATGGCTGCCTATGAGGTCACCAGCTAAGATGGAGAAAGCCACGTGGTTGCTGTTTAAAGCATGTTTTTTAAACAATAGTTATTTAAACAATAATTACTTGCACACATACACACAGTTGGATCCAAGTTACACACACATACGTACAGTTAAAGCTTGTTTGCACTTATACACATAGTTAAATCCAAGTCACATACTTGTCCACATACACACATACATAAGTGGTTTGCAGAATCATTGGCTATTTTTAAAATGAAAACCAACCAGGATTAACTTTTAAATTCAGTATTTGCAGGTATAAGAAACCACAACAAACAAAGTTCACATCCCCTCCGACTTTCTACAACCTTTCATGGACCCTAAGTCCTTTCCTTTGATCCCTCAGACATTTACGCCAAACAAATTATGCTTTTTTTTTAAGCATAGAAACTCTTACCAAAGTCTTTCTTGTGATTTCCCTCAGTAGTCTAGAATATATTGTAAAACTACAATATTTTAAACAAGAACAGAAATACATGCATATACCATAACAAGAATAATTCTAAATTCGCATCAGCCCTGTACCACAGACAAGAAACTGTTGGTTAGCCTTATAACATAAGTCTCCATAGCTTAGCAACCATAGGCAGCTTAGCAACCCAGGGCAGGTCTTGGGAGCTCCACCCATCAGCATGGGAGAGGAAGAAGACTGGGAAGGCACTCACACTGGGGAAAGAAGATCACTGTTAACCTGAGATTTTCAAGTTCATGAGAGTGGTAGGCTGGAAGGACTCCCTGTCCTTGGCTGGTCCCACAGCCCTGTAGGCCACTCCTCAACTGTGACCCTGGAGGGGCAGTTAGTTCTCCACTAGCCCCTGCCTGGTTCAGGCACACTTTGAGCTCCTAGAGGATGGGGGTGGGGGGCTGCGGGCTCCTGCCAGCTCTGCTCTGCGGCTCTCTGCACAGGTGCCCGCCCAGCCAGAACCTGTCGGCCATGTCTGGGCCCCACGGTGCTCACTGCCCGCCTAGCCCACTCAGCGGCACTCCAGGTCCCTGTAGCAGCCCCTGAGCTGTACAGCCGCTGCCCGCTGGACTCCTCACAGCGCTGTTCCCTGCCGGCTGCCTGCGCTCAGGTCAAAGATCAAGGCAGCCGTGGGGGAGTTCTGTTAGTCTGTCCCAGTTCAACCAAAAGGACCTCAGTCCCTTCTGCTGGCCATCCGACCCCTGAGTCACAACGCACACAACCTCAGGCATAAAACAGCACAAAACACACTTACGTGTGGCCACATTTCTCATAAACTTACACATTCATATAGGTAGGACATTCCAACAGAAAGGCAAACAAAACTTTTTACAACATGAGACAAGACAACAAAACAGCTCTCCTAGCGCCTGAAGACAAAACCAAAAAGACGCCAGCCTCATGCTGGTCCATGGGATCGACCCATGCCACCTATACTACAGATGTGGGGTTCTACTACAGATGTGGGGTTCTCCACCCCCACTAAAGCCACTAACAGGGTCTAACAGGGTCTGAAATGTCTTTCAGTCCCTTGTGATCACGGTCTGTGGTGCGTCCACCCATTTACCGTGCCTGATCACAATCACCAACCTAGGCATGCCACAGAGACAAAACTGAACACAGACAGACACTTAGAGACACACTTAGCAGCCAGTGAGGAACTCCCTGGCCTGAAGTCCCATGGGGTCATGGGGGTTCCCGGCCATGTACCATATATTGTACCCGTTTCGCAAAACCCCAGAGACCACCAAGGAGCCGGTTTCCGATGCAAGCACATAAGGGTCCTTTTATTCAGGTTTAACCTGGGCCACTGCACAGCAGATGGAAGGAAATGTGGCTGTGGCCACAAGCCCGGGTGTAGAGGGGTTTTATAGGGAAAAACCACAAGCCTGGAATTGGCGACTTGGGATTGGGTAGAAGGGGCAAGGTGATTTTTTGAAACAATTGGTCTAGACTTTGGGCGCGAAACCACATTTGAAACCATTGGGTTAGACTTTTGGTGGGGAACCACAACCTGCTGAACAGGATTATCTGGACTGCTCAGCAGGATTATCTAGATATCTTCAAGGGCCTAAACTACAGGCAGGATGTCTGCAGGAAGATATTGCTCTGTATCCGTTCCAGTTGTCATGGCGCATTCCTGAGCCTGTAAAGTTAAGTCTAGACCTTCACAACAGAGGTTTCAGGGATTGACTTCAGGTAGCAAGTACCTTTACCCACTGAACCTTCTTGCCAGCTCCTGAATAGGGTTTTTTAATGAAATGAATATTTTAAGTGGGATTTGGATTTTGCCTTGGAGATGTCCCATATTTTATGCTCCCTAAAATGCTTGCTTTCTTTGGGGATATACATGGAAGTACCATAATTGGTTCCTAATAGTGTAAAAGATAGTAGAATGTGTTAGTACATGGGGTTCTTGCCAAGCTGTTTCCACTGTGGAGCCCCTCCAGAGCCCTACTGTTGGAGGTGTGAGGCAGGGCAGGGGAGAAGCCAGACTCCCTCCAGCTGTGCCCTGTGAGCCTTGGCCGGTGTTGTTTACTCTCTGGCTGCCTCTGGTGTTAGCTTTAAAGGTGTCTCTGGCCATTGCTGTGGTCCAGGCTTCCCCTACCTGCCTTCAAAGAGTAAGCCCTGAAAGTATGGAGAGTGGTGGCCCTGAGCCTCTCACCACTGGGCATGGTGGCCCGAAACTTAACTCAGTTTTACACTCAGCACCTGGTCTCTCTCCTTCAACATCTCTGTCTCCCAACCTTCAAGCTTCATCGTTACTGTATAATTCACTTTTAATTTTAATATAATTTTATATTATATGATATAATTTTAATATTACATAACATTATATAATAACATAGTGTAATATAATATATAACTTTAATATAATTCACTTCAGTTTTCCACGGAAGGATGAGAGGCTTCTGAGTTGCTCGTCTCCCTTCCACGCCTGCTCACGCAAGCCTAGGAGTATGCTAGCCTTGCCACAGGGGCTGGGACATGGTACACAGGGAGTCATTGTAGCGCATGCCCCTAGGGCTACACTTTCAGGAAAGGCAGCGGCTGGTGGATCTTGAGATGCAACTGTGCTCACAGGCAGTGTGCTTGAAAGCAGTGCGAGCCAAGCACTGTGACAGAAGACGTGACAGCCAGCTTAAAAGGCGGGAAGATGTATTCTGGTTCATGGTTTTAAAGGTTCCAGCCCATGGCCAGCTGGATCTGTCGCTCTGGGCCTATGGAAGGCAGAAGCAGGGAGAGGTGAGGGTGTGGGAGGGCTCCTGATGTCCCCTTCAAGGGCACACCACCAATGACTTAATTTTCTCCAACCGGACCCCACCTGCTATGAATTGTGCCACAACTTGATTGTCTTTGGAAGATGGCCTTTGAGGGTCATTAAGGGATGCAAACTATAACAAATGGGTAAACAGAATGCATAAAGCAATCTTCCTTTTAGTGATCTCTTTACATATCTACTTACAATTATATACATATGATATTTTTAGAAAATACATCCTTTAAAAAGAAAAAAAATCCCTGCTAGGGAATGTTTATTTGATCCAGCTGTGCAATGTTATTTGCTGATTGAAGAAGTTAATATATTCATATGTATACAAATATGCACATATTCATATGCATGCGAATATGTGTATGAATACATATCTATTCCAGCCCTTCGAGCAGTAGAAAACAGAACAGGATGGGGATGTGAGGCGTGAGCTTTGTACACCTGCACGCTGAGGGGAAAGAAGTCTTTGGGGAGCTCCTGTGTGCTCCAGATGTGGTGTTCAAAGTAGACGGTAGATACTACTGATCTGCCTCAGCAATACCGAACGTGAGTTCAGCCCGACTCTCCCCTAAGGCTCAGTGGGAAACAGGGGTCAACAGGGTCAAGGGACAACAATACGCTTTTTCCCTTTCTTTCCTCTTTTTCTTTTTTGCTTTCATAGGCACTTCTGCAGCAGTGAGAGTCAGTTTTCCATTGTTCGAGAAAGGGAAAGATGATATATTCCTGTCAGCTGAATCTAACTGCAACGTAGCCGCCGTCTCTGATTTCTCACATCCCTTCATCCTTACAGGCAGTAAACCATCATCAAATCACGGTGGTTCTGTTTCCAAGGTCTATCTTCCATCTGGCTGCTCCCTTCCCTAGACCAGACACTGCAATGGATCCCATATTAGGAATACACCCAGCAGTGAATGTATTAGGAGTACACCCAGCAGTGAATGTAAACAGAAAAGCAAACTGAACCGTCAACAGAGAGAAAGTTGTTCCCTCTTAGCGTCGCCCAGAGGTCACCAGCCCAGTCCTGTTGCAATAGCTCAGCAATGCCACGGGGGACTCAGGCTCTGTCATTCTTTCCTGTCATCCCCGATGTGTTTGCTTTCATCATCACCTTTGTTACCTCACGGTCTCCAGATGGCTGCTAGATTGCCAGGCATTGCACCTGTGCTCCAGAGAAAAGGAAAGAGCAAAGAATGGTTGCCTTTGAAGTTTTACCTGTCTGTTCCTTCGGGAAGCACTTGCTCAAAGATATATCCGATCAGGCAGAGCTGGGCCCATGCCTGTGTCAGACCACTGTTGTGGAATATTATTCTAACTGGGCAAAGATGTGCTGTATTTGTTAATGCTGTGGAGTATTTCTTGAGCTGTGTAAAGGTGTGTTACATTTGTTTATGCTGTGTTTGTCTAACGATGTAAGGATGCGTGTTTAATTATGTAAAGATGTGTTGCATTCGTTTCACCTTGCCTGCCTAAGGCCCCTGACTGGTCTTATTAAAAAGTGGAATGGCCAATAATTAGGCAGGGGAAGGATGGGCAGAGCTGGTAGGGAAAGAGAATACATAGGAGGAGAGATCTAAGCTTAAGAAGAACGAGGAGATAAGAAGGAGAGAGAAAAGGGAGAAAAGGGACATGCCTGGGGCCAGAAGCCAGGCAGCAGGCAGCCAGCCAGACACAAGCAGCCGTGAAAGTAAGATATTCAGAAGGAAAGAAAAGTGAAGAGCCCCGAGGCAAAAGGTAGATAAAGAGAAACAGGTTAATTTAAGTTAAAAGGGCTACCTAGAAGTGAGCCTAAGGTAGGCCAAGCATTCATAATGAGTAAGAAGTCTCCAAGTCATGGCCCACTTTTTAATGGATTCCCCTGCACATGCGCATATGGGCTTATGGAGCTATGCTACGCATGCGCATAGATTGCGCTATCACACAGTACAGGCCCTGTGCATGCCCGGTCATGTAGCTGGGGAAGTGGCCAGTGTCCACGAACTCCAACAAGCACCCCATAAACTAGATGTGGTGGCACATGCCTGTGATCTCAGCATATGGAAGAGGACCTTTAAAAGTTCAAGGTCTTCCTCAACTAGACAGCCCACTTGAGACCATCTTTAAAAAAAAAAAAGGAAAAGTAAAAGTCACATCAGGAGAATAATTAGGTTGTTCCCAGCTCTGCTTTGGACTTTCTACCATGTGTGGCACAGATTTATGAGTAGGACGGAGGTGAGAGACAGATACTCGGTGCTGGCATTCAGGCATCTACCTACAGTGACAAAGAAGTCCCCCGCGCAAGGTCCAGCTGCAGTGTTTGTCACCAACATTTACATAGGATCCACACACATGAAAGTGTTTTAAACACCGACAGACAGCGCTGCCCGGTGAGGAGAGAGCCATCCCCAGAGGGTAGCCGTGATTCAGAACCCAAGCAGCAGGCGCTGCTGCCGGGTCCTCTTTGCCCAGCCTGGAGGCTCCCCAGGGTGCCGCTTCACTTCAGTAAGGTCGTGGGCTACTTTTAGAGCAATTGCGTGGTTCCGCAGATGTCAAGCCAGTTAGAAACAGGCATGCAGAAGGGTTTGTTTTATGACATGCAATAAAAAGCAAGGGTTTGACTCTGCGGTGACGCATCTGCCTAGCGTGCAAGTAGCACCATCTCCAAAACTCAGGGGGAACATTAGCTTCATGGCTTTATAATCAGTGAATGTTTCAAATAATAATCGCCATGCTTATAGTCAACATTATTTTCTAAATCGATTCCTTTAAGCACAGTTGCTGTTCCCCATCTGCCCACAGTGGATGTCCTCTCGACTTTTTGTCGCGTCTGAGCTTGTCCCACAGGAGGCTGAATCATCTTGGGAGCCATTCTCTACCATTCCAACAGACAGGAGCCTTATGAAGTACCTTGGAGAATACCCCCCCCCCCCCCCCCCCCCCGACCACCACCACCACGTCAGTTCTTGGCTCCCCAGTTCCCTCACAACACAAAACCAAAGGCATGATTCTGGGTGCTCAGAATCCTGCTTATGTCTCAGGTTGTTGCTCTCCACCCTGCAAGGTCAAGACGGGACTTAATGAGAGACGTGTCACCTCATAAGGAGGTCCCTGGCTCTTTTGCCTATACTCATCTGGGAGGGTAGGACAGAAACGCTCCTTTCCTGACCTCTTGTGTGGAGACAGGTGAACCTTTCAAGACCTGCCTCTGTCACCACATTCACTTGGGAACCTGCTCTCAGTTCCGTGTTTGTGCCAACACCACGGAGCATTTTGGTGGAGCCTATGTTTAGGCTCTCCATTGTGGCCATCACATGGCACAGAGGAGGCGTCAGACACAGCTGTGCCGAATGGATGACAAGAGGAATATTGATTCCTTTGGAACCAATTCCACAAGTGACTAACTCATGCTAGTAGTTTTGTGTTTGAAAACCAAATCACGCATGGACATGATTCATGTCCTTCTGTCTCCAGGGACCCCAATATTAATATTCCATTTGAAATACGCATGGATTTTAACTCTAAGTGTGACTTCACAATCACAAGAAACTGTAAGATGTTTGTTCTCTGTTTTAAGATAATTTTATTTTTGATTTTATGTATGTGTGTGTGTTTGTACACGTTGGCATGTACACCTGAGTCTAGGTGCCTGAGGGGGCCAGAGGACACTGGATCCCCTTTGAACTGCAGTTACAGACTACTTTGAGCCTCCCAACATGGGGACGGGGAACCAAACTCAGATTCTATGCAAATGTAATGAGTACTCTAACTGAGAAGTCTCCTCAGCCTCAAGATGTTTGCTCTGGCTAACAAGAACTTTTCAATTTTTCCTAATTAATCAGTAACTTATTGTCACCAACTGACGAGTTTGGACCATGAATTCTAAAATCAAAAGAGGAATTATTTTTTCTTCTCCTTACAAATGGAGGCTGGCCTTGAACTCTCTGTCCTCATGGCTCAGCCTCCCAGGCCTGCACACCACACCTGGCAATTGTGAACCTTAACATCTGAGAACCTTATATACACTTTCCCAGTCCAAAATCTAATATAGAACCAAGTATTCAGTGGGTTGACCTCTGACCTCCAGAGGTCACAGCTTTTCCAGGCTCATGATACAAATTTAGCGTTTTTGTAATCTGATTCTTCTGTAATGATGACATGAGTTTAGGCTCAGTATTCACTTTACTGGGGAAAAAAATATCTTCCTTATGTCACTTACCTTTAAACTTAATGGAAGCTTTGCAACCATATTTGAAAACAATGAAGGGCTGAGGGTGTGACTCAGAGGCAGAGGCCTGGCTCCATCCCTGGCTCTGCAAGAGACAGTCCTGTGAAGCTGCCTTGATTTCTACGCTGTGAACTTTGATTTTATCATTAGCCTTATTGTAATTATATATGTTTTACCAAAAGGACTCAGAACTACCTTACGTATAAATTAAATCACACACAAGAATGTTTTCATATTCAAAATAATAAACTTTGGAGCCAGGGAGATGGCTCAGTGGTTCTCAGTACTCATACGGGTGGTGAATATACCTCCAGAACTTCAGTGCCAGGGGATCTGCTGCCCTCTTCTGGCCTCTGCATGCACTGCACACACACACACACACACACACACACACACACACACACACACACACACACAGGCAAAGCAGCAATATACACAAAGTAAAACAATAACAGGGCTGGAGAGATGGCTCAGTGGTTAGGAGCACTTGCTGCTCTTGCAGAGGATCTGGGATCAATTCCCAGCACCCACATGGTTCACAACCATCTGTAACTCCAGTTCCAGGGGACTGGATGCCCTCTTCTGGCTTCCAAGGACCCCAGGCTTATATGTGGTACACATACATGCACACAGGCAAAACACTCACACATAAAATGAATAAATCTAATAAAAATTTAAACAATGCTAAAACATTTAAAGATAATAAGCTTTGTAGCATTTTACTGAAGAATATGGAGAAGGAAAAGCACCAGTTGTGTGCTACCATGCTCGCTAAAGAATCTGTACCCACTTCCCAGCTTAGTGCAGGAATTTACAGCTATGGACATACATTTCCTTATCTTGTAATTTACTCTCACATAGCCTTTCTCACAATCAGTTTAACTTATCTGGTTTTATTATCCAGTACAATAGGCTGACAAAGTCTATACTTAGAAACCAAAGCCCCAGTCCAGACAAAAGTGGATCATTAGACCTTTCTAAAGTGTGAAAATCTGAACGTTTCTCAGGCATCCCTCATTTCTCAGTCCAAGTTAGTGTGTGTATCAGCTGAATTTTCAAGAGAGGAACTCATGGTGTGCTTTCATTTTTGTGTTGCAGAGAAGCCATATCCTTGTAAATCACTTTAAATGGATCAATGATGGGACACCGTAGGCCTTTTGTTTGTGTCTGAACTTTCAGGAGTCTGGTCTCTCCTCCCACCATGTGGCCTCTGGAGATTGGACTCAAATCATCAAGCTTAAAAACAAGTGCCTTTACCTGCCAAGCCACCTCACAGGCCAAATCCTTTTTTTTTTTTTTAAAAAGAAAGAGATTCATTTGTGTTTAACTCAGAGTTATAGAATGTAATAACTCTACTGAACCAATATGACTATCAACAAGTGTCTATTGAATACCCATTACCACTTTACCCCTGTGTATGGTTCTATTATATTCACATATAAATTATGATTGCAATATATATGTGTATGTATATGTTCCTGTGAAGAGATTAAAATTTAGTTGCTTAGTTGAATACATGTTTTAAGCTATAGACACAATTTTTAAATAAAATTAAGGGAAAATGTAAATTATAAATATAATAGAAGAAAAAAAGCAATTGATAGGCAACTGCATGCTCAAGTAAAATAAGAAGTGAAGGGTGAATTTTGTTATTTTTTAAAATGATTTGTTTCTATTTTATGTGCATTGGTGTTTTGTCTGCATGCATGTCTGTGTGAGGGGGTCAGATCCCCTGGACCTGGACTTATAGACAGATATGAGGCACCACGTGGGTGCTGGGAATGGAACCCTGGTTCTCTGGAAGAGCAGCCAGTGCTCTTAACCTCTGAGCCATCCGCTCCAACACCAAATGGTGAATTTGAACCAGCAGTTAAGAGGCTAGTTCAGCAAGAGGCTTTGAGCAAAATGTACTGGCATCTGGAAGGAGAGAACATGGAGTAGCCATGGAGGGAGTCAGTGGACTTCCTACTGTTCACCCTACCTGGACGGAGGGCTTGTTTGGGAGTGGTGGGAGGCACATTTCAACAGAGGGAGGAATTCCCAAGAAAACAAGGCAGAAGAATTCAGATTGTGTGAAGCAAGAGTGGCTAGGGGGATACTATTGTTCATTTCCACAGAGGTTCACAATTTCCTTAATGATTTTTCCCTGTATAAAATCAATGAAAGAACATTGTGAAAAGTTCACATCTTACAAGGGTAAAATACTTAGGAGTTCCTTTTTTCCCTCAGATCCAGTTCTGTACCACAGAATTAAAGAGTTTCTCATTTGTCCTTCTAGAATCCCATTTACATGTGGGAACAGAGTCATATAAATGCTCCATAACACTTTGTATAGTTGACATATATCATATTAAATCTGCCAGACCATAGTGGCAAACTCCTACTGTTCCAGCCCTTGGGAGATAGAAGCAAGAGGGTCAGGAGTTCAAGGCCAGCCTAAGCTACATGACAGTCTGTCTCAAAAACAAACAAGTTATACTAAATCTGGAACATTTTCCACTGATAAAAGGATCTCCTTAAAACGCATTTTTATTTTGTTTGAGATAGGGTCTTCATAGTCTGACCCTGAAAAACTGTGTATGTCTATATTTTAATTTGTGTGTGTGTGTGTGTGTGTGTGTGTGTGTGTGTGTGTGTGTGTGTTCAAGTGCATATGCCCACATGCATTTTTGCAGAGGCCAGAGGAGAACATAGGGTCGATCCTGCTTGATTATGTACCACTTTATTCCCTTGGGACAGGGTCCTTCACTGAACCTGGAGTACTGTTTTCCAACTGAGCTGGCTAGTCAGCAGACCCCTGCAACCCTCCTGTGCTGTGGGATGTTCTGTATGGCAAATGTGTTGCTCTGATTGATTAGCAGTCCGGCAGGAGGAAGTATAGGCGGGACAAGGAGAAGAATAATTCTGGGAAATGGAAGGCTGAGTCAGAGACACTGCCAGCCGCCACCATGACAAGCCGCATGTAAGAAGATGCCGGTAAGCCATGAGCCACGTGGCAAGGTATAGATTTATGGAAATGGATTAATTTAAGATATAAGAACAGTTAGCAAGAAGCCTGCCACGGCCATACAGTTTATAAGCAATATAAGTCTCTGTGTTTACTTGGTTGGTTCTGAGCGGCTGTGGGACTGGCGGGTGAGAGAGATTTGTCCTGACTGTGGGCCAGGCAGGAAAACTCTAGTTACACTCCTGTCTCCCCCACCTATCACCCTGGATGACAGGAGCACACACTTGACGTTTCATGTGGCTGCTGGGATCTGAACTCAGGTCCTCACGCTTGTGTGTGCAGTCAATGCTCTTAACGACGGAGCCGTCGCCCCAGCCTCTGAGAGTACATGTTAGAAGAAAATGTCTCCAGTGACTTAAGTGGAAATATAATTGACTAAGTAATTACAAGCTTCTCACTGGCAAAGACAGTAGTGGAATGGTGTCAGCAAGGACAGACAACACTAAATCAGAACCTCCGGAGGTCCATTTCCTCAAGTTCCATTTTATTATAGTTGCTCAAATTAAATCTTGTTGCCACCTAAAAGAATTAAAATTAGGAAATAAGACAACACTGGAAGGAAAGGGAAATCCAAACAAAAGTAAGAAGAAATTGCTTGCACTATTCAGCTAAAATATATACAAACATGCATACATTCAGGCATCTAGATGGGCTGCCTTTTGCTTGCAAAATGCTTGCTATAAGATAATCAGACATAAACATAATCCAATTCATGTGTTCAGGGAGCTTCTAAGATAACAGAAGAGTTAAGGAATATGCATTAGATATTTTTATTACATTGGATATTTTTGTAAGTGTTACTAACAGAAAAGTAGATATTACCATGGTGATTCACAGAGGTATGACGTCTTCTTCTTTCAGGTATGTGAATGGGGCTGGTTTCATGGAAGAGAGTTTTTCTTTTCTTTCTTTCTTTTTTTCCTTCTTTCTTTCTTTTTTTATTTTTTTTATTTTTCACAAATCTCAAAACATTGTCAGAAGGAATGGTGAGGGAACCCATGTAAAACAATATTTCTTCGGCAATCTGAGCAAAAATCAGGGGTTCCCATTGGAAATAAAATGGAGAGAAGAGGTTTGGGCTCAGGGAGGGTGGGGCAATGGCCATGTTGGCCACATTTGGTGTCTGTCTGCTAATAAGAAAGACATTTGGGTCCTCTGCTTAAGCCGGTTTGGAATGGCTCCTTAGCCGGACTATTCTGGCTAATGAAATAGAAGAATTTCTCAGGAGAGACAGCATCATGTGTCATGAGGTTACCATGGTGTGGAGTAGAAGAGGAGCAATGCAATCTGTCTAGCAGAGGGTAAGCCTGACGGGCTGAAAACCTGATGTGACTTCCTGATGCTGCACCTCCCAAGCCTGTCCATAGGCAGCCCTGACGCTGCACCTCCCAGCCTGTCCATAGGCAGCCCTGACGCTGCATCTCCCAGCCTGTCCACAGGCAGCCCTGACGCTGCACCTCCCAAGCCCGTCCACAGACAGCCCTGATGCTGTACCTCCCAAGCCCGTCCACAGGCAGCCCTGATGCTGCACCTCCCAGCCTGTCCACAGGCAGCCCTGATGCTGCACCTCCCAGCCTGTCCACAGGCAGCCCTGATGCTGCACCTCCCAGCCTGTCCACAGGCAGCCCTGATGCTGCACCTCCCAGTCTGTCCACAGGCAGCCCTGATGCTGCACCTCCCAGCCTGTCCACAGGCAGCCCTGATGCTGCACCTCCAAGCCTGTCCACAGGCAGCCCTGATGCTGCACCTCCCAGCCTGTCCACAGGCAGCCCTGATGCTGCACCTCCCAGCCTGTCCACAGGCAGCCCTGATGCTGCACCTCCCAGCCTGTCCACAGGCAGCCCTGATGCTGCACCTCCCAGCCTGTCCACAGGCAGCCCTGATGCCGAAGCTCTCACTCTCTCCTTCTTCTCTTCCATTCCCCACGTTTCCCATTTTGTTCCCTGGAAACTGCACTTGGACGAGGTTGGCCATACTTTTGCTGCAAATCTTCTATAATGCAGTGAGTGTTGACACACTTAATCTCCTTTAATGTGGCAAGTAATGAGGTCAATTAGCTGGAAAACCTCAATGCAAAGAGAGCCGACAACTCTTATCATTCACCAACATTTCCCTTGGCGGCCATTATTCCTGCATTAAAGGCCTCCTAACCCCAAGGATCAGCCCGCCCCTCACTGAAACTGACCAAGTGCACTTTCTCCTCAAGCTTATTTACTTAACAAAACATCAATATCTAATTAATCAGGCCGAGACTTTAATTTGCATACTCGAAAGCAACATTTTTTTTTTGATCATTAAAAGACAAAACACTTGACATCTACAATGGGCTACAAAGACATCCCCCAAAGGTCAATTAGTTCTGCAACTGGTTATCTAAATATTTAATAGCACCAAGACATGGTATTGAGTGGGCTCTAGCTTGTAAAAAGACTACCTCTTTACATACCATGGCAAGCTTGTGAAAAACAAACACAATGTTGCCTCAGGAGAGTGATTGTTTAAAACAAGATCTTTGCTGTAGTCAGAAGCTGTAATGTCACGATGGTTCATTGTCTCAATGCTTGGTCCCCTGACGGTGGCCCTGTTTTAGGAAGTTGTAGAGGCTTAGGAGGTTGGACTGAGCTGAAGGAAGTAGGTCACTAGGATCAGGTTTGTGGAGTTATAATAACGTTGGCTACTTCCTGTCTTGTTCTCTGCTTCCTGGTTAGCAAGCAACTGGCCTTGTCACACACTTCCACTGCATCATGCTGTCTCCCCAAGACCATGAATTACACCCTCTGAGACGGTGAGACAAGCTACACCTTTTCTCCCTTAACTGTCTCTGTTGGGCTATTTCTCACATCATGGAGAACGTAACTAAGACTTTCCATGACTCTCCCAAGAAGAACGGTGGTGTTCCAGTGTTTTTCCCTCCTACGCTTTTCTTGGCCTCCCTTTATTGCTGAACTCTACTGTTGATGGGCCCCAGAGCTTAGCCTTGGTGTCTGCTTCTTACCTATATTGTTCTCATAAAATCTCTGTGCTTTAAGAAATGTCTTTACGCTGACAAGTCCTAACTTCCTATCTTTAACTCACCCTTGAACTACAGCCTCACGTGCCCTCTTTCCTGCCCTGGACATTCCCCCATGAACACCTAATAGGTATCAAACTTAATGTGTCTTGAGCAGAACTTCTGACTGTGACTCCCACAGCCTTCTACATCTCAACAACTGGCAATTCTATCCTTCTAAAAAGCCCTGGTTAAAAAAAACATCGATGTAACCCATGGCTTTCTCTTTTCCCTCCCAGACCGCTAACTAAACTGGAGGAATCTTACTTGTGTGGCTTTCAAATCCTCAATCACTTCTGTCATGGTGCATGTGGCTCTCCCCAGGTTCCTACATCTCCTGGCTGGTTTCCTTTCATTCCCAACCCACTCATCTCATGTCTATTTGGAATATAACAGCCAGGATGTGCCTTTACAAAAAATCTCCTCAGCTCAGCCTCCCTCAGAATATTCTCATTTTGCAGAGTCAAAGTCTTTCATATTTCAGCGCTTGTCCTGATCATTCTCGGCTCGACACTTCCTTTGCTCCAGCCACCTGACTAGTTTTCCATATTTCCAACCACCGTACTCCCAAACCAGCAAAAGCACCTCAAGATCTTTACCTCTCTCAGTTCTACCAAGAATACTTTCTCAGATGGGCACGGTGGTGCATGCACTCAGGAGGCAGTGGCAGGTGGATCTCCAAATTCAAGGCCAGCTTGGACTACAAAGCAAGTTCCAGGACAGCCAAGGCTACACAGAGAAACCCTGTCTTGACAAAAACCAAAACCAAAAACAACAACAAAAAGAATACTTTCTCTAGACATGCTCATAGATAGCATCAAGTCCTAGGTTTAAAGTCACTTGTCACCTTGTCAGTCAATCTTCATGTGCGTGCGTACATGTGTGCGTGAGTGAGTGCATTCGTGCATGCATGCATGTGTGAGTACCTGCATGAGTGCATGCATGCCTGCGGGCACATGCATGCATGTGGAGGATAGAGGACATCTTTCATGGGTTGGTCCTTGCTTTCCACTTTGTTGAGGCACATCTTTTGTTATTGCTGTTGCACTGAATTCTCTTAGCTATCTGGCCTATCTTGCCTTTCCCTGTAGGGATTACAGATACTCTGCATCACATGTGCAGAGCCTTCCATGTGAACCAGGGATCGAACTCAGGCTTTCAGACTCCAGGAGTATCTTGGTGAGGGTTTCTGTTGCTGTGATGAACCATGACCAACTTGGGAAGGAAAGGGCTTATTTCAGCTTATACTTCCATCATTGAGGAAAGTCAGGCCAGGAACTCAAACAGGACTTCACCCCAGCATCCCACATAGTACCTGCACCTTGGCATTCAGAAAATACTTCCTGAATTTAGTTGACTTTCCTTAGAGAGTGTAGGCTAAACCATCAGTTCAAACCCTGGCTGTTCTGCTTTCTAGTTGTGAAACTAAGGGAAGGTGTTTATTATCTCTGTGCCTAGCGTCTTCCTAAGATAGGACTATTACATAATAGAGTTTTATATTGGGGTCCTGTGGTGGTTGCTCTCCCTTTTAAAAATTATTTATTCATTTATCTTTTTACGTATGTATGCATAAGTGTGTGCAAGCATGAGTACATGTGTGTACCTGTACCTACGGAGGCCAGAAGACAACCTCAGGCGTGATCCTCAGGAATGTCATCCAATTTCTTTGAGGTAGGATCTTTTATTGCTCTGGAGCTCATCTGTTAGGCTGACCAGTGAGCCCCACGGTCCAGCAGGGATGACAAACACAGGCCCGTACTCATATGCACACCCCCCCACACAGATAAAAACACATACACATTATTAAGGTAGATATGTCTTTTTAAAAAGAAAGAAAGCTTGCCTAGCATGTAGGAGGCCCTTGGTTCCATCCCCAGACTGAAGGAAAAAAATGTTAACAAGAAGTTATTTTTCCCAGACATTATATAACACTCTAGAAATGTTATATAATGGTGTTTTTTCCCTTCTAGAGGTATAAAAATGCTTCCTTTTTTTAAAAAAAATACTGTATAATTCACAAGGAGCTTTTTTGTTGTCAACTTGTTTACAATATTGACCACATTAAAGACACTAGGACAAACATGGCCACTTCATTGAGAAGAGAAGTAAGATTCAAAGAGATTAATGATTTATTTGAGAATTCTCTGTGTCTGTTCTATTCTTTTTCAAGAAGGATTAAAATTACGTTTATTTATTTGTTTGTCTGTTTGTGTGTACAAGTGTGGGGATAGCACATGTGTGGCGATCAGAAAACAGCATAAGGGAGTCTGTTCACTCCCTCTACTGTTAGGGTCTGCAGATCACTGCACAAAGACCACCACTCATATATGCAATTAACAAGAGCATTTATTTCTTGAGACAAAATTCCCCCATGCAGGGTTCAGCCATTAAGGAAAAATGACGATGACCTTGAGAGGAACGTACAAACTCCTTTTAAGCACAGCTAGGGGAATTCTGGGGGGCGCGTGTCGTGTCAGTGGGTTCAAACCTAGTGGCAATGAGTCGACGGGATTGATTGGGAGTCTGGGGGGCTTTCCAGCTTCGGGGGTGACTGTCTTTGGTCACCATGAGGTAGCAGGTCATGCTTATCCATGGGAGGGCCAGCCTAGCCCAGGAAACTGAAACTGAGGTCTGGTTTTTTGGCCAGGCTACTTGGGCCCTACTATGAGGTCAGCCCTGCTATAAGAGGGGACAGCCGCTTCACTACCATGTGGGTTACAGGATTGAACTCAGGTCATTATGCTTGGTGGCAAGCACCTTTACCTGCTAAGCCATATTGCCTGCCTGCCTTCTTCTTCCCTCCTTCACTCACTCCTTCCCCGCTCCCCACACTTTCTCAGTGCTGGCAATTGCTTCCAGAGCCTCACACATGCTGAATACTGTAGTCCCTGCCTCTCATACAACCCAGCTCCTGTCTGAGGTCCCATAACTAGCTATTGGTAACTCTAAGGCCAGAAAATGTATTTTTCTAATAACTAAGTCATGAAGGCATTTACTACAGACTTCTATTGATACCCACCACATTTAATGAATGGGTTTAAATTCCTTATAGTGTTTAACAGATATGACTTGTGCTGAGCACATGTTTTCTATTTGCTTAAGGTAAACAATAAGTTTTATTCTTTTGTTCTAACTTATCAAATTAGTCACATGAGTAAAGATGATTCATATCATTTGGCAGACAATAAACCAACGTTGTGGCTGAGGATGTAGCTCAGATAGAGTTCTTGCCTAGCACGTTGTGAGCTCCATCCTCTGCACCGTATAAGCAGGGCATGGTGGTGCACCCCTGGAGTCCCAGCACTTGGGAGGTAAAGGCAGAAAGATCAGAAGTTCAAAGTCATCCTCAGCTAAATAGTTCAAGTCCAGCCTGAGATGTGTGAGACTCTGGAAGAAGAAAGGGGGTGGGGGTGAAGAGAGGGAGGAGGAGGGGGGAGGGAGAGGGGGATGAGAAAAGGGGGAGGGGAAGAAGAAATCTAATCTTTAGATCTTGTTAGCCATAGCTATTTAAGTACTTTTTAAAGATACACAAGTTAATGTAATGGGTCTGTGGTTTCCACTGACGCTTGTATTTATCCTTTGTCCTTCTAAAAGAAAGACACCTTATCCATCTCCCGGGAGTTCTGCAAGATTAATGAATAAAGAGCTTCATAACTTATTTTCTTCTGAACCAGAGAATAAATCATCAGACTATAAGATCTCGTTCTTCCTTCTGTATGTGAGATTCCAGTCTTTCTCCTCCTGCATTTCAAGCATCGGAGAAATTTGACCTTACACTGTCTTTTCCAGAAGTTTGAAACCTTATACTTGAGCTGCATGTGAAACCGGTCTGTGGTCCCAGATACCTGGGAGTTGGAATGATTGCCCGAGTCCAGGAATTTAGGGACAGCCTGAGCAATATATTGAGGCTCTGTCTCAAAACAGAAACCCATGTGCCTCAGTGCTCAATTACTCTCTTCTAACATTTTGTAGATTTAATGAAATACAAGAAGTAGATAATCTCTACATTCAAGGATCTTATTTTTGCGATTGAGCTAGCAAAAAATTCAGCGGTTTCCAAAGAATTGACTTTTTTCTTATTTATTCAGTCACTCTAAGATCACTCGTAGTTTCTCTGAATCCCAGAAAACCTGTTTTCCTAAGACTTGAGGAAGTGTCAGATTTGGGGGCTCTGGCTACATGCACATAGTTCACTTGCCTAGAGTACACAATGCTCTGGATTTGACCCCCTGTAGCCCTCTCCGTCCTCACCCCAAAAATTTTTCCTGGAAAAAAAAAAGATTCATCCCTTTGACTCTTGGGGTCATTTAAGGGAGGGAGTTGCAGCCTTCCTGGCTCAGTCATCTGGGAAGGTGGAAATGACCTTGCAGTCAGGGTTCCTGACAATGCTTTTCTTCACAGCTGCCCAAAGGAAATCATTCTACTTCCGTCCAGGGATCTCCCATCTTCTCTCCACCCTCCACTACTGCTTTCTCTATTTTCTCTGTCAAGCGCATACGGTGAAAACTGTGCAGCTATGACGGCGCCCAGTGCCCAGATCCAGTGAGTATGTGTCTGCACAGCGGGGCCAAGAACACCCCGCCATGACTGCCCGGGCTGCTGGAGGAAATTGTTACTTTTCTGGCACTGACACACTAAGGCAGGAGTCCAAACTTGTGGATGGGCAGCCAGCCACGCTGAGCAGATGGGCACAGGGAAGGTGGCCAAGGAACCGTGTATGCCCATCCAGCATAGGTGTTCAGGACAGGAGTTCCAGCTGAGCCTGAGAGCCAGACTCCAGCTCAGGCTAATGGCTTGTCAGCCTCTGCCTTGTCTCCTGCCGACGGATTGGGCTTCCAGGGAATGGGCAGATTTCGATAGAATCTTAAATTTACCTTTTTTTTTTGTAACAAACAAACAAAACATGAGGATTATGTAAAGTAGACGTTTGGCAGCAAGTGCTTTGGTGGTGTTGTCTGAGTAGAAACCTATTTCAGCGGCTCTCTGTGACTGTTAAAGCTTCACTTAAAGAGATAGGTGGGGTCCTTTCACAACTTAGCCCTGTCTTGCTTCTCACTAAAACCCTTAGGTGCACTCAACTCTGTGCTTTAGTCATTTCCATTTTTTTCTTTTCTTTCTTTACTTTCCTGTTTTTTTTGTTGTTGTTGTTCATTTTGTGTGTGTGGGTGTGTGTTTAAGACAGAGTCTCGTTATGTAGCCTTGGCTGTCCTGGATCTCACTCTGTAGATCAGGCTTGCCTCGAACCCAGAGATCCACCTGCCTCTGCCTCCCAAGTGCTGGGAGTAAAGGTATATGCCATCACATCCCATCTTCCACTTTTATTCTTAAGAAACAGGTCGATTAAAGTAAAATTCCTAACTTTAACAATCTGTTCAATCTAGAAAATGCCTCATCTGCTTTACATTTTTTTTTTTCGTTTATAACAGATAATCCAGAAAGGTACTCAATGGGTGCCTTGAAGTTTTCCTTCAAAACTTCCTGCAGATCAGTGTCCAGGCTAAAAGCTGCTGTGCAAGCCCATAGACCTGAGTTCAGTCCACAGGGCAGACTTTAAAAAGCTCACATCTGTAACCCCAGCACTCCTACAAGATGGGAGGCAGAGGCAGGGAAATCCCCCAGACTGAGGGTCAGCTCTCCTTGAGTATGCAGAAAGCAAGTGAGACCTTCCCTCTGCAGACACAAGAAGAAAACTTACATGCAAGCATTTCTGTAGTGTGCTGAATAGAGTCCTTTGAGCATAGACCCAGGAGAGCTCCACCTGGGTCACAGGGTCGTTCTGTTTTTAGTTTTCTTGAGGAACCACCACACTGATTTCCATGGGCCAAACAAGTTTCTATTCCCACCAGCAGGGTAGAAGGGCTCCTCTTTCCCTAATATCTGACCAACATTTGTTGTTTTTCTTGATGGTAGTCATTCTGACTGAGGCGAGATGGAGTCTCAAAATTGTTTTAATTTACATCTCTCTGATGACTAAGGATCTTGAGCACCTTTCAAACATGTATTGATTTGTGCTTCTTCTTTTGAGAACTTCTTTTGAGTTCATGAGTCCGATTATTAATGGGATTTGTGTGCTTAATTTCTAGTTTTCTATATATGTAGTCTATGTCTTAGTCAGGGTTACTATTGCTGTGATGAGACACCATGACCAAAAGCAGCTTGGGGAGGAAAGGGTCTATTTGACTTACATATCCTGAGTTACCATCCATTGAGGGAAACCATGGTAGGAACTCAAACAGGGCAGAATCCTTGAGGCAGGAGATGATGCGGAGGCCGTGAAGGAACATTTGTTCTTCATGGCTTGCTCAGTCTGCTTTCTTATGGAATCCAGAACTACCAGCCCAGGGATAGTACCACCCACAAGAGGCTGGGCTCTCCCCTATCAATTATTAATTAAGAGAATGCTCTATAGGCTTGCATGCAGCCTGATCTTATGGAAGCATTTTCTCAGTTGAGGTTCCCTCCCCTCAAATGACTCCAGCCTGCGTCAAGTGGTCATCAAACAAGCCATCACAGACTACATATTAATTCCTTATCAGATATGTAGTTGGTAAATATTTTTTGCCCATTCTGTGGTTGTCTCTTTATTGTGGCTAATTGTTTCTTTTGCTGTGCGAAAGCAATTTTAGTTTTACATGATCCCATTTGTCAATTCTTGGAATTGTTTCTTGTGCTATTAGAGTCCTTTTCAGAAAGTCCCTGCCTATGTCTGCATTGAAGTGTTTCCCCTGTGTGTTCCTCTAGCAGTTTCAAGGTGTCAGGTCTTACTGTTAAGGTCTTTGGTACATTTTGGGTTGACTTTTATGAAGGGTGAGAGGTAGACTAGAGAGACAGGCCTCTGAGCATGCCTGTGGGAAAGTATCTTGATTACGTTCATTAAGTGGGAAGACCTAAGCCAGATGTAGTGGCTCATGCCTTCCATTCCAGCACTCAGGAGGCAGAGGCAGGATGATCTCTGTAAGTTCAAGTCCAGCCTGGTCTTCAGATTGAGTTCCAGGATAGCCAAGACTATGCAGAGAAACCCTGTCTCAAAAAAACTGAAAGGGAAAAAAAATATTCAGAGCTAAGGTGCACAAATAAGAGAAAACGTGTGGCATTGTCTTTCTGAGTCTGAGTTATCTCACTTCATCCCATCCACTTATCTCCAAATTTCATTACTTCATTTTTCTTTATGGCTGAATAGTATCCCATTGTATATAGGTACTAAATTTTCGTTATTCATTCATCTCTTGAAGACAAGTAAGTTTCTGTTTCCTAGCTGTTGTGAATAGAGTGGCTGGGCAAGTGTCTGTAGAGGAGGATGTGGACTACTTTCGGCACATGACAAGGAGTGGTATAGCTGGGTCCTGGGGTGGATTTATTTTTAGCTTTTTGAGAATTTTCCACACTTACTTCCAGAGTGGCTGCACCAATTTGCCATCCCACAAATGTAATTTCTAACTGCACTATAAATACTTACCTTTTTATCCACAGATAAATGTTGCTCTCTCCCCTCGTCAAAGCCGCTTATTTTTGCAGCAGACAGAGACCATTACAGAATGCCACATCTGGCCAAAATGAAGAGAACAACAGACTGTGGGCTGTCCAGTTCCCGTGATACATCTACAACACAATCCCTATACCTAAAACCCCGAGAACATTGCAGAAGAGGAAGGTGGAAAGACTCTAAAAGCCGGAGGACCAGAATGTCTGCTGTGAGGTTCTTACACATGTGAAAGGGAAGGTGTAGTCATGAAATCTCAACAATATGGCTCCCTACGCAAGACCTGAACCATGACCACACCAGTTGACATGGCAGTGTGAAGGGGAGAGATCTCATGGGCCCCACTCCTATATTAAGAGCTACAGATAATTAATGACTGCCAAGAGAGAGAATCAGTCTTTCCAGGGGTGAGCCCCAATTGGTTAGCCAATATCAAGTAGTCCACACTAAAAACATGCGTATGAGAAACATTAAATGTACCCATCAGACTGTATTTATTTATTCCTATATGTAACAGTAATAATTAAAGAAACAAAGAGGTCAGGGTGTTGTTCGGAAGGAGGAACAAGACAGGGTATTTTTTTTGCCTCTATATGAATTCTAGGATTTTTTTCCTAGTCATGTAGAGATTATATCTGGGATTTTTGTTATTGTTGTTGTTGCTGTTGTTTGAGACAGGGCTTCTTTGTGTAGGCCTGGCTGTCCTCCTAATACTCACTCTGTAGACCAGGCTGGCCCCAAATTCACACAGATCTGCCTGCTTCTGCCTCCCGAGGACTGGGATCAAAAGGTGTATGCCACCACACTCAGCATATATCTGGGACTTTTATGGGGATTGCATTGAATCTGTAGATTTTCTCTTGGTAAGATACAAATTTTATATTAATTCTTCCAGCCCATCAGTGTATGAAGTCTTTTAATTTTTAGTATCTTCTTCACAGGATTCTAGAGATTTTTAAATGTCTTCCCTGGTTTCTTCAATGACCCAGTGGTCCTTCTGGAGTGTCGTGTTCGGTCTCCAAGTATAGTTTCTCTTGCACTCATTTCTAGTTTTATTCCACGATAATCTGGCTAGACAAAAGAAATTGGTTTTTTTTTTTTTTGGTTTTTTGAGACAGGGTTTCTCAGTGTAGCTTTGCGCCTTCCCTGGAAATCACTTGGTAGCCCAGGCTGGCCTCGAACTCACAGAGATCCGCCTGGCTCTGCCTCCCGAGAGCTGGGATTAAAGGCGTGCGCCACCACTGCCCGGCAGAAGAAATTGTTTTAATTATTGTATTTTTTATTTGCTAAGACTTGCTTTGTAACCCAGGCTGTAGTCTGTTTTAGAGAAAGCTCCAAAAAAATGTGTATTCTGTTTCCCCTGGATGGAATATTCTGCAGGTACGTGGTAGCTCCGTATGGATTTCTATGGTGCCTTTGTACCTCGGCTGGTGTGGGTACCTCCTTCAGTTTTATTTGGTGATCCTCTTATTGAGCAGTCTTCTCCCAGGTGCAGGCTCTCCTGCTCCACTCAGTGAGGAAAACAGTCTTAGCCAGTGTTCTATGGCTGTGAAGAGACACCACGACCACAGCGACTGTTATAAAAGAAAGCATTTAACTGGTGGCAGCTTACAGGTCCATTGCCATCACGGCAGGGAGCATGGCGGCGTGCAGCCAGACACGGTTCTGGAGAAGGAGCTGAGAGTCCTACATCCAGATCGGCAGGCAGCAGGAAGTGAGGCCCTGGGCCTGGCCTGGGCTTTTGAAACCCCAAAGCCCGCCCCCAGTGACACACTTCCTCTAACAAGGCCACATCTCCTCAGTCCTTCTCAAGTAGCACCACTTCCTGATGACCAAGCATCCAAATCTATGAACCTATGGGGGCCATTCTTGTTCAAACCACCACACAAGTCATTATAATAGAAACACCCACTTGAACAAAACAGAATTACACTTAAAATTAGTGAAGGCTCATGAATCCATCACTAATGACTATAACCCAGTTAAGGGAAATGTGCTATGAGTTAAAATTCTTCAGAATAAATGTGGAAATAATAAATGAATCAGATAAAAGGAGGCAGGAAAAGGAGAAAATAGAGGAGAGGCAAGATTAAATACATTAAAGAAATGGAGGAGTGGAGGAGAATGCTATAGACGAGAAAGAGAAGAGAGAGTGTTTGTTTGTTTGTTTGTTTGTTTTGTTTTTTTGAGACAGGGTTTCTCTGTGTAGTTTTGGTGCTTGTCCTGGATCTCACTCTGTAGACCAGGCTGGCCTTGAACTCACAGAGATCCACCTGGCCCTGTCCCCCCACCCCCACCCCCAGTGCTGGGATTAAAGGCATGTGCCACCATCGCCTGTTGAAAGAGTATTTTTTTAAGGAAAAAATAAAAAAGTTTTTCTGACAATAAGAAAGTCTGAATACAAACAGATAAAAATAGAAAGAAGATTTAAAAACAGGAGTGTTTTTAAAACAACAACAAAATACTACTAAAAGTATAGTAAGGATATTTTTAAAAAGAGAAATAAAGGGGATGCAAATGAAGAATAATAAAATAGTAATTTGAAGATATAAATAAAGTTAGATGTATGCATATAGGTGAATAAAATGAAAATATATTTAAAGACACTAACTATTAAGTCAAAATACTGACAGTAGCAAGAGAAGGAAGGAGGAAGGAGGGAGGGAGGAGGGAGGGAGGAGGGAGGGAGGAGGGAGGAAGGAAGGGAACAGAAGGGTGTGTCTTTCCTATGGCGTCTCTTTGGGGCTCCTGTGGTGTGTCTTTCCTAGGCTCACACTGGTTTGGAGCCTGTATTGGAGTGTCTGATGTGTCTGATGTCTGCCGAGGCTGTCTCCACTTCAGTAGCTTCCCTGCCTTGAGTACCAGGAGCTCTGCTGGCCATGCTTAGCTTTACAGATCCTCTCACCCCACCCCCACCCCCACCTCCCCTTCTCTCACCCCCCAGAGCTCTCTCTCACCCCCCAGAGCTCTCTCTCACCCCCCAGAGCTCTCTCTCACCCCCGAGAGCTCTCTCTCACCCCCCAGAGTTCTCTCACCTCCCCAGAGCTCTATCACCCCCCAGAGCTCTATCACCCCCCCAGAGCTCTCTCACCCCCCAGAGCTCTCTCACCTCCCCAGAGCTCTCTCACCTCCCCAGAGCTCTCTCACCTCCCCAGAGCTCTATCACCCCCCAGAGCTCTATCACCCCCCAGAGCTCTATCACCCCCCAGAGCTCTATCACCCCCCAGAGCTCTATCACCCCCCAGAGCTCTATCACCCCCCCAGCTCTCTCATTTTCCCATAGTTCTCTCTCTCTCTCCTCCCCAGATCTTGTTCCTTAGGGAGGCTGATGTTTTTACTGTAGACATCTCCCAAGCGCTTCTCTGTTTTAGAATAACCACAGCACCAGTATCTCTGGGCAAAGGACTGTCTTTTTGTCCTTTCAAGGCCCCTCAGCTATGGATGATATTGTGGAGGGGTCCACCGTGGTGGAGAGGTAGTCTCTTCCCACTGAGTGCAGGCGTCCACCGTCCACTCCAAGGTTATTCTTGGTTGATGAGGCCTGGTCCCAGCCCCGGAAGCGTGTGCTTCCGTTCCTTAATTAGTACTTTCTAACCTGTATCAAACGTCCCCTCACCTGCGTTTTCAGTCTTTCAGCGTTAGGCCTTCCAGGTACTGCCTGCCAAAGCTGTTCCTTACCTTAGGGCCATGGCAGATTAAATCTGGGCCATTCTCTGGCCCCAGAGTAACTCGGTTTTGAACAGGTTCTCGCCCAAGATTGCCGAAGGCCTCTGCCCTGTGAGTCACACAGAGTGACAAGCAGGACTCCTCTCCACTGCTGGCCTGTCCTCTGGAGGACTTCATCCCCTCACCCAAACCCACAACTAGTTCCGAGGCTTGTCAGGGCTGTGGGCTGGTTCTGAAGGCAGGATTCCCTATCTCTAGTCACTAGGGCTGTTTGGGTTACCTTCTGGAAGCTTCTTCGGATTCCCCTCTATGCTGGGGGGTGCAGCTGCTGGAGTTGTGTTTAGGTTTCTTCTCTCCTGTGTGTACCTGGCCTTGACGTATTCACAGAAATCCCACCTGTGGAATTCTCCCTCTCTCTCTCTCTGGAATACAGTCTATGTCTTCTTTTTCTGGCCCATTTCACCGTGTCACATGGAGACAACTTCTTGTCTCCCAACTTTTTACACAGAAGTTTGGAATTATTTTCTTAATTTCTTTATTGGTCTGTTCATTGTTGGTTTATGGAAAATCAGCTTCAACGAGGTGTGGTAGCCTGCACTTGGAATCCTAGCCAGTCACGAGGCCGAGGCAGAGGATGGCTTGAGCTCAGGAGCTCAGGACAAGCTTGGGCAACATAGCAGGACCCCATTTAAAAAAAAAAAAAACAAAAAACACAAAACTGTTTTTGTTGAGTGTTAACCTTTGACTTTGCAGCTTTGGGAATTCGCTTGTTGTCTTTAGTGCTTGTTTTTGCGACCTGAGAACATCTCTGCCTCTGATGTCTTCTGTCATTATAAATGCTTTTGCTTTTTTCTTTTCCAAATTAGATACCCTTGTTGCCTTTTCCTGCCTAATTGCTCTATCGAGAGCCTGAAGCACATTGTTGACTAACAGAGGTTGTAATGAATACCCTTATCTCATTATTAATCTGGGGGACATTTTTCCATCTCTCACCATTGGGTACAATGTTAGTTGTAAGTCTGTCACAAACAAGTTTCTCCTCCTTTGCACTGCTGGTGATTGACCCTAGGGCCTTGTGCACGCCAGGCAGATGGTCTACCGAGGACGCCCTGTAAGTGTGCCCTTCAGCACAGTGAGGAGGTTCCCTCCATGACTACATTTTTGTTGTTTCAATTCTCTGGGTAGCCCTGGCTGTCCTGAAACTCTCTCTGTAGACCAGGCTGGTTTCGAACTCAGAGATCCACCTGCCTCTACCTCTGCCTCCTGAGTGCTGGGATTAAAGGCGTGCGCCACTGCTGCCCGGCTAGTCCTACTTTTCTAACTTGACAGACTTCCTTCCTTTTTCTTTTTCTGTTTTATAAAAGGATTCTGTCAAATGTCTTTTCTCTCTCTTTCTCTTTCTTTCTTCCTTCTTTCCTTTCTTTTTTCTTTTCTCTTCTTTCTTTCCTCCTTCCTTCCTTCCTTCCTTCCTTCCTTCCTTCCTTCCTTCCTTCCTTCCTTCCTTCCTTCCTTCCTTCCTTTCTTTCTTTCTTTCTTTCTTTCTTTCTTTCTTTCTTTCTTTCTTTCTTTCTTTCAATTAACCCAATTGAAACACTTGTGTGTTTTTGTTTTCCTTCATCCTGTGGTATAGTATGCTGATTATCTTGGGTTTCAACCACTTTTGCATCCCCAGTTAAACCTACATGCCAGGTATGGTGGCACATTCTTGGAATTCCAGCACTCAGGAGCCTGAGATGGTAGGATTGAGAGTCTGATGCGTGCTCTAGCTAACTGGTGAGACCCTAACCAAAAACAAAGAGAAAATAATCCACTCGGTCAGTGTATAATTCTCCTACCATGATGTTCGGTTTGGATGGATATTAATTGGCCAAGGGTTTTTGTTTGAACAGCCATAAGGAATATTGTCTGTAGACTCTTCCCTTGCGGTCTGCCTGTCTTTAGCAGCAGAGTACCGGCCACACAGAGTGACTTAGGGTTTCCTTCTCTTCTGTTCTCTGCCAGAGCCTAAAGCGGGTTGGTGCTAATTCTTTAAGTGTTTGGTAAAAGTAATATGGTTCAGTTTGAGTTTTCTATTGTTCAGCTGAGTTAGGCATCTTTTCACAGGCTTGTCGGACAATTTACATTGCCTTTGAGAAAGTCTGTTCCAATGCCAATTGTCATTGTTTCTTTCCTTGACTTACAGAAGTTTTTATGTGTTCTGGAGGCTGCCTTTGTCAGGGACAGTATGTCAGCTCTTCCTCCTCCTGTAGATTCTCTCTCTCTCTCTCAAGCCCTGACCATCGCCACCGCTTTTTTCTCCAGGGTTTTGTTTATGTATGCCAAGCTGGCCTGAATTCCTGATTCTCCTGCATCAGCCTCTTAAGCACTGAGGTTATAAGTAGGTACCCCTATTACATAACTCCTTTTAATTCTCTTAAGGGCTCCTTTTTTATTTATTTATTTATTTTTATTTTTTATGTGCATTGGTGTTTTGCCATGGATGTCAGATCCCCCGGAACTGGAGTTATAGACAGTTGTTGTTGTACCTGTTTCTTGAAACCCCCAGAGACCACCAAGGAGCCGGTTTCTGATGCAAGCACATAAGGGTCCTTTCATTCAGGTTCAACCTGGGCCACCGCACAGCAGATGGCAAGATGTGGCCGCGGCCACGAGCCCAGGTGTAGAGGGTTTTTATAGTGAAAAACCACAAGCGGGAATTGGCAACTTGGGATTGGGTAGAAGGGGCAAGGTGATTTTTTGAAATTATTGGTCTAGATTTTGGGTGCAAAACCACATTTGAAACCATTGGGTTAGACTTTTGGCGGGGAACCACAACCTGCTGAACAGGATTATCTGGACTGCTCAGCAAGATTATTTAGATATCTTCAAGGGCCTAAACTGCAGACAGGATGTCTGCAGGAGGATACTACTCTGTATCCGTTCCAGTTGTCATGGCAAATTCCTGAGGTCCTTCCTGGAACTGAGTACAGCAGGTAGTCTGAGATGGTGGTCCTTTCCCTATGGTAGAGCCTGTAAAGTCAAGTCTAGTCCTTCACATTGTGAGCTGCCATGTGGTTGCTGGGAATTGAACCCAGGTTCTCTGGAAGAGCAGCCCGTGCTCTTAACCACTGAGCCATCTCTCTAGCCCTTAAGAGCTTCTTTTGATGAACAGACTTTTTAATTTAATATAGCCCTGGCACACCCTCTCTTTGTGGTCTTGTGTGGTTGCCTGTTTGTACGGTGAGCCAATCATCTTTGCTCATGGTAATGTCAAAAAGATTTCCTCTGTGTTTTTCCTTAGCAAGCACTATTGTTTTACATGCAGGCTATCTGGAACTTATTTTGTATAAGGGATGAGGTACAGTTTTTTTCCTCTGGCAATATCTAATTGATCCAGCACCAATATTTTCCTCATTGCCCTCCACTGTCACCCATAGTGTAAATCAGATAACCATGCCCACAGTCCCACTGTTGTGTTTCTCTTCTGTCTGCACAGAAGGTCGCCTACCTGCACACAGGAATTACACTGTCCCCACCACCCCAGCAGCCCTAGCGCCTGGCAGTGAATGTCCTCCAACTGTATTCTTCAAAGTTGTCTTAAATCTTTCTTATTTATTTTACTTCATGCGTATGAATGTTTTGCCTACACATATATGCGTGCACCATATGCATGCTTGGTACTCATGGTGGTCAGAAAATGGCATCGGATCCTCTGGAACCGGAGCTACAGATGGTTATGAGCTATTGCGTGGGTGCTGGGAATCAAACCTGGGTCGTCTGCAAGAGCAACAAGAGTTCTTCTCTGTCCCTCCAAGGTTTTGTAACGCATCCTCCATCCTTTGCAAGTCTGCCTTTTTGGAATCGGCTTTCTGTGTCTACAGAGAAGAAAAAGAAACTTGCTGGAATGTTTAACTGGGAGTATCTTATTCCAATGGGCTCTAGAAGTTGAAGGTTAAAAAAAAAAAGTACCTCTAGAACTTAGAGACATGATCAGAAGAAAGAATATTTATCCAGGGGACACTTCATCAGTGCCTAGTGTTTGCCACATTTTCTGCTAGGATGCTGTAACTTGGAAGGGGGCACAGTGGTAAACAAGACGTGCTTGGCACTGAAGGAGCTGGGTGCACCGTTCACCTGGGAGGCTGATGCAGGAGGGCTGGACATTCAAAACCACACAGCCAGGCCCTAGCAAAGAAAAGGGACCAGAACCCAAGAGGCAGCTTCACTGTTCTCTGAATTTGACACTGAGAATTTCTAGAGTTGAGGCAGTGTCCATGGGCTCCGCTTAACAGTGACAGTTTTTCAGTGGGTGATATTAGGCACCCCCTGAGGTACTGTATGGCCCTTTGTCCATGTCCTGCTGATGACACCAGGTACTTTTAAAGCTCTTAGTAGATTTTGCTTAGGAAATAGAAGATACAAGACTACTGGGTTCTCAGCCTGTGCCATTGAGCACTTTAAAGATTACTGTATTTAATTGACATAATAACCCTACCCAACAAGGAAATACATATTATGCCCATTATTTTTTACAAATTAGGAAATTGAGGCTTAATGAGGTTAAGTAATCTGGCTTAAGATCTTATAATTATTTAGCATTGTTAAACACTGAAAGTCAACAGTATAAATAAAAAAAAAAAAAGATTCAGAGCTGTAATTTAACATCAGCAGTTTAAGAAAGTTATCTCACTGTCCTCTGACATGAATATTATTGGCTACTAGAGGAAAATAAGTTTACTACCAAATAAAAGTTAAGGAAAAATTCTCTTTGAAAAAAAATATTTACAATTTATGTGGATGTGTTAGTATGTGCACGTGAGTCTAGTTGCCCAAGGAAGCCAGAAGAGGGCACTGGATCTTCTGGCCCTGGAGTTACAGATGGTGGTAAGATACCACATGAGGCCTGGCAACTGAACTAGAGTCCTCTGCCAGGGCAGTGCGTGCTCGGAATCACTGAGCTGCCTCTCCAGCCCCTAAGAAAAAATTAAGAAAACCTCAATCATCTCTCACCACTACCTTAGCCGCTGTGAGGATTCCAGAAGCTCCATGTAGGCAGGACCTTTAAGGACTCACGTGCCATGGGAATGGTGGATGGAGCTCTTTCTTCGGCTTCTGAATCTCCAAGTGAAGATCTATGAAGGCAAACAACACCAAGCAGAAGAGGAGAGTCAGCACGTCTCCGTTTACCTAGCGCTCCATGACACAACTGAGGACCAATCTGTTTCCCTCCAAAGTCCGGCAAGAGCGTCACATCACTTCCTAATGTTCCTTTTCCCCAGTTCTCATTTCCGCACCATTTGATACAAATTAACCTGGTGACTAATTTTATGTAAGCCCACAGATCCCTGAATATCAGAACGAGGAGGGTTAGAACTGGAAGCACGCCTGCCCTCCCTTGACCTCAGGAAGCCCCTGGGACTCCTCTGCCCTCTCACAGCTTTGCCGTTTCTAGAACATCACACAAACGGAATCATACACTCTGGGTCTGGTTTCTTTCCCCTCACATAACAATGTAGAGATCTGCCATTGCTGATGTGTCAACAATTCCTTCCCTCCCCTTACTACTGATCCACATACAGGATATACCATTTTGTGTCTCATTCACCACGGACTTTTTGACAATTATGAATAAAGCCTGTATAAAGATGTGTGGGCTGACTTTATATAGACATATGGTTTAATTTTGCCAGAATAAATTTGAAGATGTGGAATTGCTGACATAGAATGCAAATAAGGAAATCTCAAGCTGTTAGCCGTAGTAGCCACAACCACAGTGCGCTTCCACCAGGACTGTCTGGGAGGACATTAGAGTCTGTTTCATAAAAACAGGAAACGTGTTGCACACATTACTCCATTTGTAATGAGATAGATATCCTTTCAATAATACATTTAAAAAATCTTGCCGAGCGGTGGTGGCGCACGCCTTTAATCCCAGCACTCGGGAGGCAGAGGCAGGCGGATCTCTTTGAGTTCGAGGCCAGCCTGGGCTACCAAGTGAGTTCCAGGAAAGGCGCAAAGCTACACAAGAGAAACCCTGTCTCGAAAAACCAAAAACCAAAAAAAAAAAAAAAATCTCTGTGAGAAGCCTTAGTTCAAAGGAAGGAATGGTTCTGCCTTTTTTCAGGGGGTAGGGTATATTAGTTACTTTTCTCACCACTGTGATACAATACTTAACAAAAGGAATTTAAGGAAGAGAGGGTTTGCTCTGGCTCACAGTTTGGGGGTGTAGTCCATCATGGTGGGGAAATCACCGTGGAAAGAGTGGGAGGTAGTGTTCCCCAAAGAAGGAATCGGGTCATAGGAAGGAATGACCAGACCAGGGAGAGACGGGAAAACATCAGAGAAAAAACAAATCTTGCATCTACATGTTGAGCATTTGGGAATGGCGATGGAATCATCTGGGCTCCAGAGGGCTTGGGTACCTCCATCCCTTCAGCCCCACTGCCCTTAGCACACGCAGCAGCCTCTTGCTTGAACCAACTCCAATCCATGCACGTAGCTTTTCCTGGGGAATGGCGCTGGCATCTACAACATCGGGGGTCTCCACTGCAGCTCAGGCTTCACCTCCACAGAGTCGCATGGTCCTGCCACACGCTGCCTGTCCTCAGCAGCTCGCTGGAACTGAAATGCAAGATTCCGTGACTCCTTCAGTCTTGCATCTTTCATGTCCCCCAAACTAATACCATGTGGCATGTGGACAAGGCTGCCAGCTTGAGATGGCACCGCCCTGCCTGAGGTCACAAGCACAAGAAACACTTCCCGGGGGGCTTGCTTTCCAGGAGTGTTTCCTTCAGCACTCCCAATTCACGCTCTGTCCTTTGAAACGAATTTTCATTTTCACAGGTTGGACTCTTTGGTGGGTAGGGTATTGTCTTCCAGGTGCTTTCCTATTGTCCCAGTGCAGAACAGGTTTCTCTTTAATGACCAGAGAGCAGGGTTGTTTGTTTGTTTGTTTTTTGCACATTCTCCAGCCAGAATACTGTTTCCTCAAGTAACAGATGAATACTCTCTTAATCTCAGCTTCTTTTTTTCTTTTTGGCATTATCAAATCATTGATTTTTTTATTAAGTAAATTTAAAATTTTATTTAATTAATTTATTTTACATCGCAACTGTAGTTTCCTTTCCCCACTTCCCCTCCTTGCCCCCCCCCCATCTACTCCTCTGTTTCTGTTCAGAAAGGTATCAACAAAACATGGTGTATCAAGTTGCCTTAGGACTAAGCACCGTCCCTTGTATTAAGACTGGGCAAGACCAATGTGAGGAATAGGCTCCCGAGAGCCAGCCAAAGTGTTAGGGACAGCCTCTGCTCCCACTGTTAGCAGTCCCACAAATAGATCAAGCTATACAACTGTTACATAGATGTATAGTGTTGGTTTAAATATTAAGGCAACTCCACGAAGTTAAAAGGGAGGTTTATTTTGTGGGGTAACTTACAAGTGAAGGGTAGGTAACAGGGTCTGAGAAGGGTGAAGCTCAGTCCAGCGGTGTTCTCTGGAGAACTCTGCTCGGTCTAGGTCTAGCGTCCAGGATCCAGGAACCAAGAGAGCTCCCCGCTCCGGATCTCAGGTCTTCAGGGGGTCCTCTCCCGGCTCCGCCTTGTAGGCGTGACCATCATGGAAGCCTCAAAGGGGGTGGTATTTCCAGGTCAAAGCTGGACCACCTACCCACTACAGTAGAGAGAGGGCTTAGGTCAGTCCATGCATGTTCCCTGGTTGTAGTTCAGACTCAGTGAGCTCCTATGAGCCAGATTAGTTTGATTCTGTGGGTTTTCTAGTGATGTCCTTGACCACTCTGGCTCCTACAATCCTCTCTTCAGCAGGTCAATCTCAGTTTCTTATTTGTGAAAAAGAAGTAAGTCAGCCTGAAAGAATTGCTGTGAGGATGCATGCCTCAAACATCAAGCACATGGTGCCCAGTAGATACAGCCCCTCCTAGTCATCTCATGACGCAAGCTTATTTAAAGTCCTAGAGTCAGTTATATGGCATTTCTCTTTGTTTTTCAGGTTATCTGATTTTGTTAAGATTATTATAGCCAGATGTGGCGGTGCAGGCCTTAATCCTAGCACTCGGGAGGCAGAGGCAAATATATCTCTGTGAGTTTGAGGCCAGCCTCTACATAGTGAGTTTCAGGACAACGAGAACTGCATCATGACACCCTATCTCAACACTGCCCCACCGAAGGATTACTATGGCTTGCTATTCTCCCTCCTCAGGTTTTCTCACACGTAATACAAACCAGCAAGGGCTAGATTGAGTATATATGGATACTTTTTTCTTTGAGACTGGTTGGTCTAAAACTCAGTATGTAAACCTAGACTGGTCTTGAACTCATGGTAATTCCCTCCTTCAGTTTCCTAAGGATTGGGATTGTAATACCCTCTAATGTTATTTATTAGAGTAAGCCAATCTCCTTACTTTATAAAAATAAAACATTTAGAACCAAACACAATATGGTTAGTATTTATATTTATGACCCTACACTTGAAAATGGGCATATGATTGAAGCAACATGAACAAGTATGTCCACTTTTGCTATTCCTACTCAACATTCATACTGAAGATCCTTGCAAGCGTATTGACGCACGAGCAGTAGATAAAAGACTTAGAGGTTGGAAAGAAAGGAATAAAACTACCTCTTTATAAAAGACAGAATTATCTACACAGAAAAATCTTAGGGGCTATAAAAACTACTGGAAGTAGTGAATGAGTTCTCAGGAAGTTATAAGTTCATACAAAGCCAGATAGTGAGGTTTATAGCTATAATCACATGAATCAGGAGACTCAGGCATGCTGCAAGTTCAAAACCAACCTGGGCTATGTATTGAGCTCCAGTCTAGCCTAGGCTATGAGATTCAGTTTTAAAACAAACCTATATGTAAGACAGAAATCTCTGTAGGCTTTTGTTGTTGTTTATAAATTAACAAGGCTACTCTACATTAGTGTGGAAAAATCAAATAAAAGAAGTTATCAAAACAACTTAAAAAAGGTTTAGATGATTCACACTCCCTATTTTAAGACTTAATAAATTTATAATAACCAATACTAAATAATATTAGCAAAAGGCTAGGTATATAAATCAACAAAATAGAAGATCCAAAAGTAGGCCCAATAGGTCAACTGACTTTTGAAAAAAGTATAATAATAATTTAGTGTAGATCAGTCTTAAAAGGTGACAAAATTGGGGCCAGAAAAAAATGGCTCAGTGGTTGTCTTAGTCAGCATTTTATTGCTGTGAAGGGACACCATGACCATAGCAACTCTTATAAAAAAGTATTTAACTGGGGCTTGCTTACAGTTTCAGAGGCTAAGTCTACTATTGTAGTGGTAGGGAGCATGGCAGCGTGTAGACAGACAAGGTGCTGGAGAAGGAGATAGAGCTCTACATCTGGATCTGCAGACAGAGAGAAAAACACTGGGCCTGGATTCGACCTCAAAGCCCATCTCCAGTGACACACTTCCTCCATCAAGGTTACCTCTCTTAATAGTGCTATTCCCTGGGGACCAAGCATTCAAACCGATGAGGCTAAGGGGACCATTCCTATTCAAACCACCACATTCGTTAGAAAAGCACTGGCTGCTTTTGCAGAGGATGCAGGTTTAGCTTCCACATGGCAGCTCACAACCATCTATAACTCTAGTTCCCAGGGAGCTGGCATCTTCTACTGGCCTCAAGGGGCACCAGACATGAGCGTGATGCACATACATGCAGGCAAAATACTCACATGTATAAAAAAATATAAATAAATCTTTTTAAAAAGATGAATAACTGAATATCCATATGGAACAAATAATAATAACAAAACACAACTTAATTCATCTTCTGCCATATATAAAAGTTGACTTAAAATTAATCACAAAGGTGAATATAAAATAAAGAAAAGGTAGATAACTTCAAGAATAAAACAAAGGAGAAATTCTTCATGACTTGGTTAGAAGATACTTTTTAGATGCAATTTCAAAAGTGCAAGCCATCATGATAACTGGGCTTACACAATTAAAATGTATTTTATTTGGAAGACACAATAGAGGAATGTGAAAATGCATGCCATGAGATGTCCACAATAAGATTTGCAAAACCTCTAATGAAGGCTGTGTCTGCCGAATCTATAAAGAGCACCCAGACCTCAGTGACACAAACAACCTGATGGGAAGACCAAAGGTCTGAATACACGTTCGCTAATAAAGACTGCATTACAAACAACACAGAAAAGGAGCTCACTATTAGTCACTGGGGAAATGCACATTAAAAGCCTGGTATTAGGACATGGCTATTAAAACAGACAACATCGCATGGTTCTGTCTAGAAGAGAAGGGAAGAGGCAAGAAGTCTTAAAATCACACATGGAAGGGTGTGTGAAGCAGCTGAACTTCCATTTACTACACCACACAATATTGGGGGGGGGGGAATGCTGTGTGGCCTGGCTACTTATGGGAAATAGTCTGACAATTCTTTATAAAGTTAGGTGTGCCCATATTATATACACCAGCAATCACACACCTCAGAATTTATTCCAAAACAATAAAAATATGCTTCCCCACAAAACAAAAACATGCCTCCCAACAAACTAAAAATATCAAATAACAACAAATTCAGCCCACACATCGTTATATAGTTTTTATTCATACTTTTCAGAAAATCGGAAGCAATCCATGTGTTCATCAGTGGCAAATGGAAACTCGAGGTGGTATATCCTGTATATGGGACAGCAGCGAGGGGAAGCAGGGAACCGTCCATGCGCCAGTAGTGGTAAATCCTCAAGTTGCTATGCGAGGGTCAGTCATGACGCATGCAAAAGGGGGCTTGGAAATGTGTTCGAGTGTGGTGTGGCGACACGGCTGCTCTCGTTGGCCAGTGCTCGGGGGAACCGTTCACACTGTGGAGTCGTGCATGGAGCTTGAGCCCAGTGCTCGGGGGAACGGTTCACACTGTGGAGTCATGGAGCTTGAGCCCAGTGCTCGGGGGAACCGTTCACACTGTGGGGTCATAGGGCTTGAGCCCAGTGCTCGGTGAACTGTTCACACTGTGGGGTCATAGGGCTTGAGCCCAGTGCTCGGTGAACTGTTCACACTATGGAGTCATGGAGCTTGAGCCCAGTGCTCTGTGAACCGTTCACACTGTGGAGTCATGGAGCTTGAGCCCAGTGCTTGGGGGAACCGTTCACACCGTGGAGTCATGGAGCTTGAGCCCAGTGCTGGGTGAACAGTTCACACTGTGGAGTCATGGAGCTTGAGCCCAGTGCTCGGTGAACGGTTCACACTGTGGGGTCATGGAGCTTGAGCCCAGTGCTCTGTGAACCGTTCACACTGTGGAGTCATGGAGCTTGAGCCCAGTGCTCTGTGAACCGTTCACACTGTGGAGTCATGGAGCTTGAGCCCCTACATTCCAAATGCTGTGTCCTTCAGTCCACAGTGAATGAGAGATCTCACTGCTGTTAGACATGGTTTCTTTTCTCAGTGCCTTATGGAACGTGTGGCTCTTTGTTGAAGATATTTCAAACAGATTAGAAAGGATCACAAATTACAGATCATTCATTCACTCTCTGAAATAAGACAAGAGACCATCCTAAGGAGAATATGTATGTGTCTTGATTTTGCTTCCCCAGACTTAAAAAAAAAAAAAAGCACATTTATTTATGTCTTGCGTGTGCACGTGCACTCGCTTGCACACTCGCTTGCACATGTGCAGGTTAGTCAACTTGTTCTTCCAATCATGTCGGTTCCAGGAACGGAACTCGAGCTGCCAGGCTTGGCAACAAACACCTTTACCCTCTGATTCCTCTCACCTGCTCTCCCCGAGACTTTCTCGGGGAACACTAACCAAAGCAATTGTTTCAAGAAACCTAGAAGGGATAGAGAGATGGTTCTGTGGTTAAAAGCACATACTGCTCTTGCAGAGGACCCAAGTTCCGTTCTCAGGATCTATCATGGGACAGCTCATAACTACCTGTAACTTCAGGGAGATCCAATGCCTCTGGCCTTCACACACAGGTGGATCTCTGTGAGTTCGGGGCCAGTCTGGTCTACAGAGTGAGTTCTGGGACAGCCAGAGCTGTTACACAGAGAAACTCTGTCTTGAAAAACCAAACAAAATCAAACCAAAACAAAACTCTAAAAGATTCACTTTTGAGTCCCTGAATCCAGTGCCAGGCAGCCCCTAAGATTTTTATTTTAGTTTCTAAGTAGGCACTTGGGGTCCACAAATGGTTAATCACATGTGCAACAGCCATAAACTTAACTGAGAAGCAATCTGTGTCAGTAAAATCAAAATTCCCGATTACAGAACTCTTGCATTTGGTTGAAACGGCATGTATAAAACACACGCATTTTCTCTGAATGCTTTTCAACGGCCTCTGGAAATGATGTCTTTGTCATCGCCACGGTACACTTGAGAAAATGAGACTTAGAGAGAATATCTGTAGCCCAAGGTCATAAAAGAGGAAGCAGGTGGGAAGGGGGCTTGACCCCGATTTCCTCCATTCCTCATTCTCTCCCACCTCCATTCAGTTAGCAAATTCTTACTGGCTATCTATTATATTCCAGGCACTTCCCTAATAAAAGGGCTCTTTATAAGAACAGCAAAGTGAAAAGTATCCACCTATGCCTTTTTTTATAATCCATTTTATAAATCCCCAGAACTTCAGTGGATGCTGAGAAGGCTCTATAGCTTATCTGTGTAACTTTTTGGTGATCTTCACTATTATAAAGATAAAAATTAACTTTTAAAGAAAAGTTAGGGAAATCTTCTGTTAAAAAATGTGATTATACCTTTGGATGAATGCTGTCTAAAAAGGTTCTAAATATTCCTTTTCAATCAATCTTGCTATAACTGATTATGCTATTAGAAAACAATGAGGTTTTAATTAGAACTGAAAATAAACTCTAATAACTAAAAGTTGCCACTTTATATTTCCCTTAATAATAAATCATATAATTATTTGAGCATCTTTAACAAAAATGAGGTAACTTTTCACTCAGAGAATGGTGAGCTATTATAATGCATACAGTTGTATTGGCTACCGTGACGGCTGTTCCTGGTGGTCAGCTTGACGATATTTGGCATGAACTACAGTCCAGAAATGGAGGGCACATCTGTGAGAGTTTCTGCTTCGTTTGAAGTGGGTGGATCCACTTCTAGTCTGGACCTTTGAGGTGGGATGACACGGGCTTTCGACCTGGATCTGGGGGCAGATGACGCACCTTTAATCTGGGCTACACTTTCTGCTCGAAGTCTGTATCAGGATGTGGAAGGAGGGTTTTGCTCTTTGCCTGCTTGTTCTCACCTCGTTAGCACCTCCATTCCTTCACTGAGGTAAGAGCCCACTTCTTCAGGATTCCAACATGGACAGAAGACCAGATGAGACATCCAGCCTTGTGGGACTGAACAACTACTAGATTCTTGGACTTTCTTTTTCTTTCTTTCTTTCTTTCTTTCTTTCTTTCTTTCTTTCTTTCTTTCTTTCTTTCTTTCTTTCTTTCTTTCTTTCTTTCTTTCTTTCTTTCTTTCTTTTTTTGGTTTTTCGAGACAGGGTTTCTCTGTGTAGCTTTGCGCCTTTCCTGAACTCCCTCTGTAGTCCAGGCTGGCCTCGAACTCACAGAGATCCGCCTGCCTCTGCCTCCCCAGTGCCAGGATTAAAGATGTGTGCCACCACTGCCCGGCTGATTCTTGAACTTTCTGTTCACAGCCTGCCATTGTTGGATTAATTGGCCTGCAGTCTATAAGTCATTCCAATAAATTCTATATATAGAATATATAGATTCTATATATAGACTTATATAGGTTATATATCCTATGTAGAGAGACTTTATATAGGATATATAGTCTATATATAGAACATATGTTATTTATATATATATATATATATATATATATATATATATATAGAGAGAGAGAGAGAGAGAGAGAGAGAGAGAGAGAGATTGAGAGAGGGAGAGGGAGAGGGAGAGAGGGAGATTCATCTAAGTTCTGTGATGCTCAAGAATCCTAACACAGCTATTCTCTTGTTACCATGTTTTATATAGGTAGAATGAAGATTTAAAGATTTTTGCATATCTCAATCCCCAGGACCCATTTGGCAGAAGCAGAGAACCCACACCAGTGAGTTGTATCTCCACATGACATGCTGGGCCCACATACAAATAAATAAAAAAGCAAATGTGATTTAATAATGATGGCAGACATGGAGGCTCAGCAATACAACCTTACAGCCTGACTTCCAGGACCAGAACCAGACGAAAGTGGAGTGAGAGAACCACCTTTACCAAGCTGTTCCCAGACCTCCACATTGGCACTGAGCACACCAATGCCCACACAGAGATCATCTACGCTCTTATGCACTAAAAATAAATAAATATTTAATTAAAAATTGTCATAAGCAAAACTGTATGAAATTCTGATGCCAGTTCTACAGAACAGCTTTCTTTCTTTCTTTCTTTCTTTCTTTCTTTCTTTCTTTCTTTCTTTCTTTCTTTCTTTCTTTCTTTCTTTCTTCCTTCCTTCCTTCCTTCCTTCCTTCCTTCCTTTCTTTCTTTCTTTTTCTCTCTCTTTCCTTTCTTTTCTTCTTTCTCTCTCTTTCTTATGAATTTTCTTTCTTTTATTGTTTCCTTTCATTAGAAATATATATTTTTCCTCGCCTGATTACAGTGTCCCCTACCTCTACTCTTCCCAGTTCCTCCCCACCTCCCCTCCCTTCTAGATCTATTCCTTTTCTGTCTCTCGTTAGAAAACACACAGGCTTCAAAGGGATAATAATAAAATAAAATACAGTCAGATAAAACAAAAACTAGCACATTGGAATCGAACAAAACAAATAAACAGAAGGAAGAGAGGTCAAGAGAAGGCACAAGAAACAAGAGACCTGCATGTTCGCACTCGGGAATTTCATAAAAACACTGAACTGGAAGCCATTCGTACACGCAGGGACTCGGTGCAGACCCGGGCAGGCAATGTGCATGCTGCCGCCGTCTGTGAGTTCATGTGAGCTTTGATCACGTTGATTTAGGAGGCTTGTCTTCTTGGTGTCCTCCATCCCTTCTGGTTCTTACACTCTTTCTGCCTCCTCTTCCGCAGGGTTCCCTGATCCCTGAGAGGAAGGATTTGATGGAGACACCCTTTTAGGGCTGAGTTGGAACAGCTTTCTTAAATTAAAAAAAAAATAATTAATAAATAAAATTATTTTTTGAGACAGGGTTTCTCTGCATAGCCCTGGCTGACCTAGAACTCGATCTGTAGATCAGGCTGGACTTGAACTCAGAGATCCACATGTCTCTGCCTCCCTGGAGTGCTGGGATTAAATGCCTGTTACCACCACCCCCGGCTTAAAATTTTTATTTATTTAGATGGATCTCATGTAGCCCAGGCTAACTTCAAATTCTCTACGTAGTTGAGAATGACCCTGAGCACCTGGCCTTCCTGCGTCCATCTCCGCATGCTGAGCTTACAGGAGTGGATCACCGTATCTGCTTTGGGAGATGCTGGAGATGAAACCTGGAGCTTTGCACACGCATAGCAAACACTCAGCCAACTGCGCTACATACTTGGCTTTCTTTGCCGGTGCAGAGACTCCGCTCAGGGGGTTGTTATGCAAAGCACACACTCCACTGAGCTGTACTCATAGCCCTGGTGGATTTTTGTTTTTTCTTTCTTTTTAAAGATTTATTTATTTTTACTTTTTTTTTTTTTAATGTGTATGGATGTCTTGTGTGCTCCATGTGCATGCACTGCCCACATAGGCCAGAAGAGGGTGTGGGATCCCCTGCAACTGGGGTTCAGAAGGTTGTGAGCCACCATGTTGGGGCTGGGAATCAAACCGTTGGTCCTTTGAGAGAGGCCGCGGGTGCTCTTAAAACTGCTGTGCCTTCTTTCCCACCCACGGAGACGTTTACTAAAAACTGCCTTAGGAATCATATTGATACTGTATGTTTAAATCTGACCAAGACTGAATACTATTTTCTAGAATTCTAATAAAGGGAACTAAGAAAAGGCTTGAGCAAATACAATTAACTTGTCTTTAAAGCATTTACGTCAACGGACAGACACTTGCTGGCTGAGGTAAATATTTGAGTCTGTTACTTATGAGACATGCTGCCCCCCTCCATGTGACAGGATGTTTGCTTTCGAAATGACTACTTTCCTATAGTTGCTCTTGATTTTAATTTAACAGACTATTATTATGACTCAGCTTAAACATTAAATGCCACTGTCTCTATAAACAGACAAATATTGATCATAGCAACTTAGAAATAAAAAAATAAAAAATGAATTGCAAATTAATTAAAAAGTATCAGTTTGAAGATTCTCTTTAATCATTGGTTAAAATATCTCACAAAAGATGTATCCTTATATTTTTATTTACATCCATTTTGTTACCAAAACCATCTAAGGTAATTTTCAAAAACTATAACAATGTATGTAGAATATATTTTTCATATCATTATTACTAATAAATAAAAAATCAATATTTCCCAATATTTCTAGTGCATATTGCTAAAAGAAAGACTTAATTAAATTTTTTCTTAGATTCATCTATTTTATGTTATATTTGAGTATTCTGCCTGTATGTGTATATGTGTACCCCATGCATGCCTGATGCCTAAGGTAGTCAGAAGAGGGCATTGGATCTTCTGGAATCCGAGTTATGGGTGGTTGGGATCCACCGTGTGAGTGCTGGAAATTGAACAGATATTAACTGCTGAGCCATCCCTCCAGCCCAAGAAGGACAGGTCTGCAAAGGAGAATGTATATTGTCTAAAGTAATTTATGGAACAAAACCTGTCACTTTCCTTGGTGCCTGTGGTCTTAGGAAACTGTTCTTCATTTTTATCCACAAATACATGTATGACACTATTATTGTTTTAGAAAAATAACAATTTTCTTCTACTATTTAAGAAATACGCCGGGCGGTGGTGGCGCACGCCTTTAATCCCAGCACTCGGGAGGCAGAGGCAGGCGGATCTCTGTGAGTTCGAGGCCAGCCTGGTCTACCAAGCGAGTTCCAGGAGAGGCGCAAAGCTACACAAGAGAAACCCTGTCTCGAAAAACCAAAAAAAAAAAAAAAAAAAAAAAAAAAAAAAAAAAAAAAAAGAAATACATATTTATATATTATACTTGGGCCTATATATGTCATATATTATATAGCATTGGTATATATTTACCTATTATACTCGGGCTTCATTTAAAATTCTCTGTCTTGAGTTAAGGAAAGTTTATGAGGGCCAGGCATGATGGCGCACGCCTTTAATCCCAGTACTTGAGAGGCAGAGGCAGGCGGATCTCTGAGTTTGAGGCTAGCCTGGTCTACAGAGTGAATTCCAGCACAGCTGGGGCTACCCAGAGAAATTCTGTCTCATAAATAAAAATAAATGAAAATAAAAAATTAAGAACATTTCACTGTTTTTTTTTTAAAAAGCAAAGAAAAGCTTATTTCATTTTCTGGCTGTTGAGAAAGCAAGTACCACAAAAACAGATACATCTTTCCTACTGTTTCTTCCCGTGCATTCAGTTTTTTCTCTTTGTTTCATTAGTTTATTAAGGTTTAGAATAGTATGTTGTAATTTCTTCAAATGTTACATTCTAAATTAGAATTGTTTTCTTTGTGCTTCTGGGGATTTATCCAGAGCCGTGTGTTTGCTAAGCAAGCATAGTCCCAAGCCCAGGCTAGAGCACAGGCCTCTGTGCAAGTATTCTCTGTACAAGCATTTTCTGTGCAAGCATTTTCTGTGCAAGTATTTTCTGTGCAAGTATTTTCAGTGCAATTCAGAGTGTCTGGGATCTCTCCTCCCCCCCATACATTTCCACCCATCTGTATTATTATTATTCTCTGAATTTTTTATTTCTTGACCTGGATTTTATAGAGAACTATAAATAAGATTTAAATTATTATTTTATGATGATTTTAAGGTACTCCAAATGATAAAGACCTATTTCTACACACACACACACACACACACACACACACACACACACACACACACACACACAAGCCTGTGGAGTTGAGTAATTACGTAAATACTGCTAATAGAGGTCCAGGTTTCTCATTTCACGGACTAAATTGACTATATAATACAATTCCCCGTTTCACCCTGTTAACAGTTAACAATATTTTCTTGGTATTTTATTACATTAAAAAGATTTTATGGGCCCGGGGATGTAGCCCAGTGGCAGAGAACTTAGCCTGCAGTTCCTCAGTTTGAACCCCAGCTCCAGGCAGGAGAAGAAAAAAGAAAAGGAAAAAATTTTGTAAAATTTGCCTCAACCCAATCCCTTTCCTTAAAATGTGGGTGAGAATGCTTGCAGAGAGCCTTCTAGCCTGGGCTTGGGACTATGCTTGCTTAGCAAACACACGGCCTGGATAAATCCCCAGAAGCACAAAGAAAACAATTCTCATTTAGAATGTAACATTTGAAGAAATTACAACATACTATTCTAAACCTTAATAAACTAATGAAACAAAGAGAAAAAACTGAATGCACGGGAAGAAACAGTAGGAAAGATGTATCTGTTTTTGTGGTACTTGCTTTCTCAACAGTAAAAAAAAATTTTTTTTTTGAAGTTAGTATAATCAGCAAAGGTTGTTCAGAAAAATTCTTTCTATGCAAGAAATTTGAGAAAGTGGAACTACTAAGGTTTCCTACAAATTACTTTTTTGGCTGAACTGCTTACAAAATTGTTTCAAGTCTATGTTTTATTTTGGAAGGAGAAATAGAATATGGATTTTGTTGAAAATAACATATTCATTAATAATCATAATTAAAATATTAAGTTCTAAGCCAGTATTATTTTAAATTGTACATGTATTTCAAAACATTCCAAAACTTTTATTGACTGTTAACAGCAGTCTTGTTGGTAATGTATATAACCTGTTGCTTCTACAGGTTGCTCTAAAGCACCCTGGAAACCTTGGTGAGGTCATGAGGTCATCAAGTCCATCTTCATCAAGCTGCAGAGTACGGACTTGTGATGGAGGTTCTTTGTAGAGCCAAGTTCAAGTTCCCTGGTCACCAGAAGATCCCCATCTTGAAGAAGTGGGGCTTCAGCAAGCTTAGTGTGGATGAATTTGAAGATATGGTCGCCAAACTCATCTCTGATGGCTGTGGGGATCAAACACATCCCGGTTGTGGTTCCCTGAAAAGGCATGCCTGAGGGCGTCCCAAAGTATGCTCATTAATAAATCTCACATCTATTCTGAAAACAAACCTTTTTTTTCTAGACCTTTCTTTGCTAAGCTCTTTAAAAGTCATTTGCATGTTTGTGGGTTTGTTTTTTTATCTGTGTTAGGGATTGAATCCAGGGCCTTGCATGAGCTAAGCAAGTGTTCTGTTGCTGAGCTACACTCCCAGTCTCTTTTAAAATTTAATTTTCTTTTAAATGCTTATTTTAAGTGAGTTCAAAGTACGTTTAACATAGTTTTTTTAGTGTTTATAATGCATTTATTCAAGACATCCTTTCTACATGTAATTTTCCTGCCAGAATGTATCATTTGATAAGTGAGTATAAGTCAACTCTCGCAGTTTATAAACAAGGACAGAGTCTGGACATCTGCATTTTAATCCATAAAACATTCCTTTCCCTTTTCTCGTTTTGTTTGAATTTACCTTTGAAAGTTAAATTCTCTTGATTAAAATAAATGAGGTATTTACACTTTAAATTTTAATATGTGAAAAGCATGCTCTCAAAATACAAACTTTAAAAATTATTGCTATAGGCAACCATATTACCTGGCATAGGCCTGTTTGTTTGTGGTTTTGCTGGAATTCATGGATCTGACTAAAATTCCAATTTCTGAGGCCTGAGAATATTTCTAGAAGCAAAGAGGGAAAATACTGTCAGACAGTCCCTGCTGTGGTTGAGATATGGAACACCTGGGAACCAAAATGTTTCTGAACACCGTAGATGATGACCCACCCAGTTCACCTTGAATGTTACCACGATGCTCTGTGGGAACCAGTGAGCTAAGGAAGTCTTGGTCGACCGTAAACCTCTGATCTCTCTCCTTCCTGCTTACACCCGCTTCCTTACTTTTAATTTCTCTTTTCCTTTCTCTCTTCTTAAAAATCTCCTAACAATGTAATGAACAGGCTGTACTCACAAGGAATTTGATATATTCATCAGCATGAACTTGTCTCCACAAGTCTGTGCTTCATTTTTTACCTCCTTTTAGCTTAACCATGGGTCATTCACAAATGACCGAATCAAAACCCTGCTATAGAGGGCCTTTTTTTTTTTTTTTTTGTCTAAGTGTTTTATTTCATCTATTTTATAGAAATTACTAGATGACTGACCAACTCCTGATTGTCACAGCTGTTCCCTGGTGATGGAAATAAAAACAATGTTGTTTCTGGAGTAAACTTGCTTCTTTTTTTTTTTTTTTTTAAGGAAATAGCAGTCACTTAGGCCACTTGATGAGTTTAAAGACAAATTAGTGTTTCCTATTTGTACAGAAAATTCTGCCCATTCTTTTCTCCTTGGATGGTTCATGAATACTCTTTTTCTCATTTCTTCCTAGTTTCTTCACCTTGTAATTAAAATTTGCCTTCATCGTTTGACAAACGGCATTCGTTCATCCACTTCCTTCTCATGAAACATTTCCTCATTTCTCTTTCACAGCGTTGGCGTCTGTGGCTCATGGATTCCCATGTAACTGAGCTGCTTTGCTTGCTTCAAAGTAAGGACTTGGGCATCATTATTGTTATGTTACCATGTCCCTAAAGGGAAGAAATTATTTACTAATATTTAGAAAGTCTGTCTGAAAGGTCTTTCTTATTTTCTACACTGATTAGTTACAAAGACCTGATACTAAAAATATGTAACTTAATGTTCATGCATGCCCCTTTAATTTTACAGTCGTCTTATTCTTCCTTTAGTAGCTAACAAAACTGTTCATAGCACCATGACAGCAGTCCCCACATGTCGCTTCAGAGGTGCAAAAGATTTCCTGTCACTATCTTGACTATAGAATTCTCTATTTCCAAAGTTTTAACAAAATTAGCATCCTTCTTTCAGGAAAGGCCTTAAGATGTTGCCTTAAAAAAAAAAAATTCTTATCAGCATAATGCTTTGGCCTTTTTGAATCTTAGATTTAATCTATTTAATTTTCCTTGTTCAATTTTGAAGCTATTATACTTTACATGTATTCATTTAATAATAAGAAAATAGTACAAAATGGTGAAAAATCTTATCAAAATGTAAATGAAGCTACTTAGTACTTAATTTCAATGTCTTAAATTAAAATTTCAAGGAGAAAACCCAAAATACTTGTGCAAAATCATAATCCTGGCTTTTTCTGAGTGTTTTAAGAGAAAGTTTTATCATGGATTTCTACTTCTGTGGTTCCATTTTTTTTAAAGTTACCTCACATCTCACTTTTCCTCCCATTTTGACTCGGACCCCATTGAAGTGAACTTGCATTTTGTTCTTAAATCCACATATACAGACTAAGCTAGACCACCTTGAGGAAAACTGTTATATGCTTCTAAATTAATTACTGTAGCAATGGCCATTTTAAAAATTATTTGAGATTTCATTTTATATATTAACTCAAAAACAAAAGCTTTAGTATCTCCTCTTAATACTCAGGTTACTTGAACTCTATGATTCTGAATGTGCACAAACCTGACCATTCAAATCTCTAGGCCCAACTGTGCCTGACCAAGTTAAGATACTTAATAAAATAAATGTGTGTGGATAGTCTTATAAACTGTACTGAAATGCTTTTGATCTAAACTCTTCAAAGGTCATGTATATTAGTTAAATGTTTCTTTCAACTGTCCGGTTGTGGTAAGGTTAGCAGAAAAAAACCAAAAACAATAAATTCCATTTTTATTAGTGAATGTTTCAAGAGTTTATTATAATTAACCATCAAAGACAACGGATTGGGAATAATAAGCAAAATGGTTTCTTTTGTATGGGTAGCCTTTACATGCTCATTGCCTTCTTTCTTCATAGAAAAGGAGCAGGTTGTTTGATGGACCGGAATCAACAGACCTTCTTTCCCATAGTCTGGCAAACTTTTGGATATCTTGTAGGTCTTCCTGAATGTTAGTTTTGACTTCCTGCCCGCAGCTGTCCAATGGCCTCTTTAATCTACAAGAATACTTTCTCTCAGCTTGCTTTGCACAAAAGCAAAAGTATTGGCTCACCTAAAAATTGTTTGTTTGTTTTTTTTTTAATTCATAAAACTAACAAACATACAGCAATAAGGCCTTTGGGGAAGAGATCATAATAAAGCCCTGGTTACTTGCCACTGTAAGGGTAGTGCAGTGGCCAACATTCAGCTGTTAAAACAACAGCCTGTCAAAAGGATACACTGTGCTCTGAGACTCTGAAACATTGTTTCAAATGATGTTCTTTAGTTCTTGAAATAACTTCTAGGTTCCTAAATAGCAAAACAAATTTATCAGTACCTGGTACTTCGATATTTGTAACAATAGAGCAAGCCACATTGTTGATATGAAGATATTTAAATACTGTTATAACTCCCTAAAACTACTCTTTTAAAACGCCCTTTGAGGTCAGATACAGTCTTTGAGTGAGTCTGCAAAAATTTGTCAAGTTTAATGGAAGTTTCAAAGCTGTTTTCAGGCACGGAAGCAAAAAATTTAAGTTCGTATTTGCTCACTTTCAGAATGTTATTCAGTTTTTCTAACAATATAAAATGCATTGGTTTTATGACTGTGGCCGAGGAAGTCTACAGCATGAATTTAATGATCATGGGTCTATACATTGCCACAGTTTATCAAAGGCACACATGTTCATTAAATGAAATATTTAATCCTGCACCTTCACCAAAGAAAATAAAAAGAAATTGACCTATAGTAAGAAAATCCAAATTTTAGCATGAGAAAACATTATGGTTTAACTTTTTTTGTGAGAGCTGGAAATGTTCCCATTTGGGGGGCCTAACACATGAATATATTTAGACAGAAGAGACATATACTCCAACTACTGACACATGGGCAAGAGAGTAATGTGAGGGAAAAACAACCACTGTGAATTTCTCAGCTTTTATGAAGATAAACTCACTACCACTTACTTACTATTCTTTTTTAAAACTGCATTTCAAAAGTCCATGTTCACACATTAATCTTTCCATTTTTGATACTAAAGTTTGATCAGAGTTATCAATTCAAATTCTATTTGAGTGGTAACACTCAGTGGTCACAAAATATATAATAAACACAGTGTTTGGGTGTTGTTAAAATTAACATATAGATGGTTCTGCCCTGTAAAATAAGTATCTTGAAATTTTTCAACTGTCATTTTATGGGGGTTCAGAGTTTAAAAAGAAATAGAGAAATGGGAAGAAAAAAGAGCATAATTAATGGGCATTTGTTTCCTAAAGCCCTAAGGAGACCTCTAAGCCTTTCCTGCTGCTGTGTTCTCACCTAGAGAAGGACTGCACGTGCTTTTCAAAGCTCGCTGAGCCTCGCTATTCAACTTGTTGGAGGTGAAAACATTCCCTTCGCATCCTGTTACTGTGAAGAGCCTTACTGTGCACACGTCGGTGTACCGTGGCACATTGACTTTATTCATTAATAACAACCTTCCCCCCACAAACAGGCACCTAAATTAGGGCAAACAAGAGTATTTCGTGTTGAATCTGGCGTTACGTATTATCGCTCCGGAAGAGTAAAACACATTTCTTGTTCCATGGCCCTTCCCTCATCCTTCAAGAATTGGAAATTTCTTCTTCTTCTTCTTTTTTTTTAGTTTTCAAACTCTCTTGATTAAAAAAAAAAAGTGTCTAATGTATCTTACTTCGCGGTTTTCTTTACAAAGAGCTATTCTTGTTCTCCTAAACCACCTTCGGAGTAAAAAAAAAGGGGGGGGGGGAGTTAAACTTTACACAGGATTTCTCTTTGAAGTTATGGGTACCTGAAAAAGTAATTCATTTCTACTAAAGATCCTGCCGTTCCTAACCGAACTTTACTAAGATAACTATCTCATCATATATATTTATGAAGACTCTGTTGATTGAGTAATTAGAGCCGCGGACGTAATGAGTTTGGGAGCACAGAATGTATATCACTGAGTGCTTTTGAAAGGTATTTATTTGCAGCAGCATATAAAAATTTTAATAATCCTGTCAAATACGTTCATGAATAATTTATTAACCTCCCAATTGTTAAGGACGGCGCGCGCACCCCCCGCTCTTTATGCCGGTGTCTCGGTGCACACAACGCAGGGATCTACTGCCTTATTCCTGGCGTGACAAAGACAAGGGAAAATTGGTAAATTTCGCTGTCCACGGCTTCACAAAAGGGCAGCGCTGCGGGTTAGGCTGGCACGCACTCAGCCCCCCGCCGTCCCGAAGCCCAGCTTCTCGCCGCCGCACTGGCGGGCGGAGGGATCCCCGCGCCTTTCGGCACCGGGCCCGGTGGGGACCGAGCGGGTACGGTCCCAGGTGAGCGCCAAGCGCATCCTATGGGCGACTGCGGCCGCCGAGGCCGAGGCCAGCGGCACCCAGAGAGTAGGAAAGGCCGGGGCGCTCGGCGCAAGGCCCGCAGGGCGGCCGAGGCCGAGAGGCCCAGCCGCCGCCCGAGCTTTGCCCGAACCCTCCCGAACCTCCCCGAGCCGCGGCCCGAACCTCCCCGAACCGTCCCGAGCCGTCGCCGAACCTCCCCGAGCCGCCCGGCCGCGGGCGCGCGCCCGCCACCGATCAGCTGGGCGCGCGTCGGGGAGTCACGTGGTGCGCATGTCGAAGGTCACGGCGCGCTCACAATGGAGCTCTCGGAGTATGTGCAGAGAGGCGTCCAGACGCTGGCGGATCCCGGCTCCTTTGACTCCAACGCCTTCGCGCTTCTCCTCCGGGCGGCTTTCCAGAGCCTGCTGGACGCCCGGGCGGACGAGGCCGCGCTAGGTAAGCGGCTCGCTCGCCGCCGTGGCCTGGGCGGAGGGGCGCCCGGCAGAGCCGCCAGCCCGGCGCCGTGGGCAACAGCCCCGGCCCGGGCAAGTCCCCGGGCTTCGCCCAGCGCTCGGCCCGAGTGTGGGGCCCCGAGCGGGCCCCGAGCGCCGTTCCCGCCCCTGCAGGGCACCTGCAGGCGGCCAGCTCCACGCTCCTGGCCTGGTTTCCCTGCCAGGCTCTTTGTTCCTTTGTAAAGCCGCGTTCAAGTCTTGTTTGTGGCCTAAATGTGTGGGGTTTTCAGCCTTCTCGGAGGCTGCGGCTGTTTTGACACTTGGACTTCAACTGGGGAGGTCCTGTGATTCATGCTCCCTCGGCGGGGCTAGAGGGGGGTGAAAAGGGTCTGTTGCAGCTGGGTCAAATAGCATTGACATTTTTCCACCCTCGAGAACACCTCCGGATCCTGTGACCACTCCAGCACCGTAGTTCAGTGTGTTAAATCCAGGTTCTTCTCCCAGAACCTTCGAGGAGGGCGCATAATGTTTTGTTCTGCAGCCGTTACCAGGAAGAGAGACAGTTTTAAATGTCTGGTCGCAGAATGCGGTTGGCATTATGGATTAAGAGCGTACTTCAAGACAGATCACGTCTAGGTTATGTCCTTAAATGTGTCAACACAATTCAGATCTCTTTGGTTGTGTGCGTCCCCCGCCCCCAACCCCTCACCCCCGGTTTCATACTAGACACTGGGACAAAAAGTATGAAAGTGGAAGCTGGTCTTAAAGCAAAAAATAGTAACCACCACCTGGGTTAATCTCGGAGCGGGCTGTGTGTGTGTGTGTGTGTGTGTGTGTGTGTGTGTGTGTGTATGTGTAAACTAGTGCGATTTTGAAACTTCTGTTGTATATTCTAGTGTATGCCCTCCCGTCAAGCTTCCTTGGTGTATTTATGTCCACGGAACCAATTACTCTAAAATGTCATTTTTTTCAAAGTTGTTCATTTTGAAATTTACACTGTGTAAGCCATCTTCAGTTTCTCCCTTGCTTCCAGTCGGTCCAGCAACCACTGTCCCCTTTTCTCTGAGGCCTGGTATTTTTAAAAAATACTAAGACAAAATAAAAAGGTAATTGAAGAGAGATTGACAGCAGATTATTGATGTATTATTCTCTTTATTGTTTTGCAGTTGACCTTGTTCATCTCATTCATTGACACTTGAATTTTTGTTATCTTTTTTTGAAAGGAAGTTTTACCCAAACCAAAATATTCCTCTTCGGAACAGGGGGTCTAAAGAATCTGTAATCATTAGCAATTAATTTATTGTAGATCACCCAGGCTTGAAACATATCGACCCAGTGGTCTTAAAGCATTGTCATGCGGCAGCTGCAACTTGCATTCTGGAGGCAGGGAAGCACGGACTTGACAAAGCTACTCTAAGGTACTGGCTCTAACTAAACGCCCCTGGGTTGTTAAGTGGTATCTTTGTGATTGTAATTTCAGTCCCTAAAGACAGAGACTAAACCTCGGTTTGTTTTCCCACCCCTCCAGCACTTACCTTGAAGACTGTAAATTTGACCAAGATCGAATAGAAATATTTTGTACGGAGTATCAGGTTACTTACTTTAAACTTTTAAATTAAAAATTAGTCCCCTTTCCCCGTTCTGTTTGCAAAAATGTGTTTTCTTCTTCTTTTTTCCCCCCTCCCCAGAATAATAAGAATTCTCTTGAAATCCTACTGGGAAGGTAGGTACTGTGTTGGGTGTCAGGCTGGGGCACTTCTCACTTGTGGGTAATGAATGGAGTGTGTTGGTGTGAAACAAACCCGGCCCAAAATCCTGGGATCCTGGCCCAAAATAAAGGGGCCAAAGGGCATGGGGAACAATTGAAGTTAAGCTAATGTTTTTAAAGGTGGAGCCCGACTTAATCTTAGATGCTTTTACTCTTTTGAAGATGAAGTTCAACAGCACCTTAAGTTCAGAGTGGGATGAAGTGGATGGGGGAGAGGAGGACATCATTTAGCAGATACTGAAAATTTTTCTGTAGATATTACAAAATTATCCTTGTCTTGCAGTATAGGCAGGTCTCTCCCTCATATAACTGATGTTTCTTGGCGCTTGGAATATCAGATAAAGGTAAAGTTTAACAAACTCTCTATAGAGGGGTTTAGGGAACTTTTTTAAAATTAGGTTAAAGACTGGTGTTTTGTGTTGTTTTAGACCAATCAACTTCATAAGATGTACCGACCTGGATATTTGGTGACCTTAAATGTAGAGGTAGGTATAGATCCTTGTCTAAAAATGAAATGTGTAACAAAAACTTTCCTTTCCTTGATTTAAATAAACAGCACTTTTTCTTCCACAGAACAGTGATTCCAGGTCCTCCCCAGAGATTAGTTTTAGCTGCAGTATGGAAGAGCTACAGGTACAGTATGAGGCTCTTTGAGTATGCTCCTTTCTGTTCAGAGCTGCTGTCTATCTGCCTGTCATCAGATAATGAATGATGCTTCAGGACTCAATGGCAAAGGAGAATGGCAGAAATGTAACATAGACTTCACTTTTCAAAGTTAGATAGGTATATTTCCAGTAGCCTGTATTTGCTCTTCTCATTAAAACTTACTTCTAAAATGTGTGTTCACTACACTTTCCTTCCGTTTGTCATGCATCTGATTCAGTAAAACTGGGCAAAAGTAAGAGCAGAGATTTAAAAATGCCTTTCACAAATTAAACTTCTGAAGTTGTAATTTTAAGCAGTAGTTTTTAAATTACTCTATAAAGGGAAAGTCACATAAGTTCTTTAAACTGTTTATATTGTCAATGTAAAGCTGAAGAATTGAAATTTTCGTTGTTTGATGGATATGACAACGAATTTATTTCTTACCAATTAAATAAAATGAAGATCATCCCTGAAAATTTGGATGAAATTGAATGTTCCAGAGACATCTGCAGTCATTCCAGTTTAAATAATAATGACACTTAAAGTTAGAAAATGTATGTATATAATAACCTTCCTTAGAGGAGTTGTGGACATAATTTAGATATTCTCCGCCTGCAAAAATTCTGTGAGAAATTCTCTTTTAATTAGAACTTGAATAGTTGGTTCGAAGACAAGATCCTGTAAGGGAAGCGCTTCTTTTGATAGTGATTTGCCAACGGTTAAAACCACCTTTAATTTTAGACTCGTTAGGTGTTCTTCCGACTTTTTTCTTGCAGCTGCCTCCAAGTTGGGTGCTTCCTTACTTGTATCCCAAAATTGTGACATGAGCTGTACATCTTTTAGGATTTGGTGGGGAAACTTAAGGATGCTTCAAAAAGCCTGGAAAGAGCAACTCAGTTGTAACTTGGGACCCCAGGAGCCCAGAGGAAAACCAGACGCGCCTTGCCTCCTGCAGGACCCTGCGAGCTGGATGTCATTTTCAGGAGAAAAAGAGCGTCCTTTTGAACTTACGCCACACATCTATTTTTGACACTTTTTTTACACATGTGAAATGGCTAAGAGGGAAACTCTCAGCATTTGAATTTTCAGTATTAAGCATGCATCCCCTCTTTTTGAGCGATCTCAAGCCCTATCACAGTCTCGTACCCTGAATAAATAAGTGGTGTTCCCAAAGAAGGGCGGTCTTCTGTGTGGAGTTTGTGTGTGAATGACGACTGTGTGTGCGAGGCAGAGCCCCTGGCGCTGGCTCGGGGCGCCTGCGGTGCCCGGGGGGGTTAGGCGCCGCGGGAAAGGTGTGCGGGGAGCCGCGCTGGCAGCCGGGCCGGCCCGTTACCTGCGCCCGCCCGCCCGCCCCTGTGCACGGAGCCAGCCCGGCTGCTGCCCGCGCGCGCCTCTTCCCGGCCACCAGCGGGCGGGGCGGCCGCTGTTGTTTCCGCGGGGCCTGACTCGGCGCAGGTTCCGCGGGGCCGAGCGGGGGGCAGCGGCGGCCGGGCGCCCCCGGCGGCGGGCCCCGCGCGGACGTGTGCGCCGCGAGCGGGAGACATGGTGGGGGGCGGGGCGGCGTGCGGGGCCGAAGCGGGCCGCGCCGAGCGGGCGGCGTGTGGCGCTGTGGAGAAATGCCGCCGCCGCCACCACCACTGCCGCCGCCGCGGCCGCGGCGCGCAGCGAGGGGAGGGGGCTGGGCGCGCGGCGCGCAGGGGAGGGGGCGGCCACGGGCCCGACTACACCGACACTAATTCCCAGGCCGCCCTTAAGGAATGAGGGGAGCACGTGACCCGGCGGGGGGCGGGGGGAGGGGGCGGGCGGACTCCGAGCCATTTTGGAGCCGGTGTCAGTTTCCACTCTGCCTTCAGCGGTGCATTTTTTTTCCACCCTCCCCTCCCCCTCCTCATCCTTCCTCCCCTCCCCCGCCCGCCTCCCCGCCCGCCCGCACGCACACTCGGCGCCCCCCGCCCGCCCGCTCGCCCGCCCGCCCGCCTCCCCCACGCGAGTCTGAAATAATAATCGTACTATTAAAGGCAGAGACCGGGCGAGACAATGGGGAGGTTGGCGAGGGAGCCCCGCGCCGGCTTAGCAACACCTCCCAGCCCCGCAGAATAATACGGCTCGGCCCCTCCGCGCGCCCTCCCCCGAGCGCGGCCGGGAGGCGGCGGCTGCGCCGAGGAGGAGGAGGAGGAGAGGCCCCGAGGAGGCGGCGGCGGAGGCCGCGCGGAGGAGGCGGAGGAGGCCGCGCGGGAGGAGGAGGAGGAGGCCGCAGCGCGCGAGCAGGAGGCCGGCGGGGGAGCGGCATGAGCCGAGCGCGGCGGCCGCGGCTGCTCTCGGCCGCGCTCGGTGCCCATTGACAGCGGCGGCGGCGGCTCGCTCCAAGATGGCCGCTTGGCTCGCATTCATTTTCTGCTGAACGACTTTTAACTTTCATTGTCTTTTCCGCCCGCTCCGATCGCCTCGCGCCGGCCGCTCTTTCCGGGTACGTAGGAGGCGAGGCGCCGGCGGGCCGTGGCCGGGGACGGGTGGGGGTCGGGGCGGTGTGGGTGGGAGGGGGGGGCGGCGGAGCTGACAGCGTGGGCAAGCGGCCCGCGCCCCGCGCCCGCGCCCGCCCGCCCGCCACCTCCCGCGGCGCCGGACGCCCCGCAGCCCGTACCAGCGCCGCCCGGCCGCGCTCCAGCCGCTCCAGCCGCCGCCCGCGCCCGCTCGCGCCGCGCCGCCCCACGTTTTAGTTCCCCGCTCCCCCGAGCGCCCCCCGGCACCCTCGCGCCGCACATGGTCCCCGAGAGCGGCACTTGTGTCTTCAGCCTGCGCGGCTCCCGCGGCCGCTGCGCCCTTTGTTGAGAGGTAGACTTTGCTGAAATGGGGACGGGATCCCGAGATCGGGCGCTGCCTGGGTCCAGTGGCTTCCCTCCTCTCCCGAAGAAAGGGCTCTGGAGGTCTTTGAACCTCCAGGGAACGCCCCCATTTTATAGGGACGGGTACTGTGGGGGGCAGCGATCCCGACGAGGTGGGTGTTAGGCTGGGGGGAGCCCGGACAAAAATGTTATTAACTTAAGTTGGAGGGACACTTGTGTGAAATTGGATGGCTGGTAAGATGGCGGTTCCCAGTTGTTTCCAAGGTCTTGTGCATTTGTGTTGGAAAGGGTAAAGTTTTCAAGGTGGTATTTGTTGGGAGTCTTGGGTGGGGGTTCCATGCGTACTGGGGGCGAGCTCTCCAGGAGGTGGGCATTTCAAATTTAGAGCTTTGTTTTGTCGTGAAGACGGTGGTGACTGGTCGTTAGCCTTGCTGAAGGCTCCCTTTCTCTGTCCACTTCTTTCCCCCCCCTTTTTCTTCTTTTCCTTCGAAGACACTACAACTTTCCCCCATTCTGTGGGATGCGCAGAGACTCGTGACTTAGGTCCACTATGTTTTATAGATTTCGCTAAATGTCAGCATAGGTCATGTAGTAAGGGGATGCTTTGGGGAAGGAGTACTAACGCATTGATTACTTATGTTTACGTAGTCATTTGGACTTGACAGCGCTGGAGCATGATCTTTTCCCCAGAGCTTTACAGTTAATAATTGGAAATAAACAAGGAGAGAGACTTTGATCATTCCCAATTGCAATAAAAGGATTTAGTGGGCTTAGTGGTCACGGTTCAATATCTGAAAGAGAATTGAGTGTTAACCCCTTCCCTTAAAGTAGGCAAAAATTCCGGGCATGTTTACCCAAATGCAGATGTATGATGTTAGCTCAACCTATTTTTATAGGAGCCCCCCACCCACCCTTTGGAAACACGTTGTAAAACGTAGTAAAGCCTTGATACTAAAGGATGTAAATGGTTGACGGTATGTGTGTAACCAAGTTGTGAGACTATGCAGTAACATTTGGGTTTTAAATAGAATAGTGACAGATTAAGGAGGATTTTTCAGAGGTTGATTCTTTTTCTTAAGTAAAATTACGTATATATTTTTACCCAGTTCATTTCCATATATCTCCTACAAAAGTGCAGTATTTGAAATAACCTACCAGGGCAAATTATACTCTTGTAATAATATCTTTAAAGCTATGTAAAAGATTGTGTATGCATGTGTAGACACTCAAATACAGTCACATACACACTTTTGTAAGGCAAGCAAGCATTTAGATGTATTTGATAAGTCCATTAATACTCTATCACTGAGCTCTTGGATGTATGTTAAGTGTCCAAATAGGCAAAGTTCTCCCCATGAGTCAAGTCACCCCCAACTTTACCCATACTCGCATTTGAGCAGTGAGCCCCCAAAGGGATTATGGAGTTCATTTGCATTTCTTAGGTTGCAGTCGTCAAGCTGATTGTTAACATAAGAGCTTGCTTCTGTTTTCTGTCATTTGGACCTTACTGGTGTTAGGCCTCCAACTAAAAACTGACAGCTTCAACTGAGTAAGCTATAAAGGCATGTTTTAACTATTGAGTATTTTCAACGTTATATGCTTGTGTTTTCACTAGCTTACTACAGGCAGTTTCTGTGGTGCAAGAGATTGTTTAAGTTTTACTAAGCATTCCAGAAAGTCTTTATTAGGTTGCCAGTACTATCCAATAGGACAAAATGATGAAGAATCAATGTTTGTATTAATAACAAAGTGATAATTGATTAGCATTATGAATGGTTATAGGAAAAGAGGCCAAATTATTTTCAACTGAGGCAGGAGAGTTGCATGAATTCCAATTTAAGGTGAATTTGAAAGGTTTAGTCAAGTTCATGCAACTGAAGTGTTCAAAGATAACTAGCAATCACCTTCTGTTGAGGCTTGACTGTTGTTTTGAGTTAGTATTTAAACTTATGGAATAGAATGCGCCTTCTGTAACACAGAGGGAGAAGGCAGGGCCCTTTGGTGAACTTTAGGATGGGTGGTGTGAGTAGGCTATGGCTTCTCTCATAGGCAGAGCATCAGCTTCACTGACCATCTTTCTAGGAAGGAGCCTGAGCTCTCACCAGAAGAGCTCCTTTAAGCAGCAGGCAGGGTGGTCTGTAATCACTAAGTAGAGTTGAATTTGGATCTTGCCCTTTGGAGACATGATTCCATCCACACCTCCTCCAGCACTCTACTCAGGTTGATGCTATTTGTTGACAGTATTCTAAACAAGTCATTAAAGATGCTCTGATTGAAGTCACTGGCTGCCACTGAGCCACATCCACAGAGAAGCTTGTTTTGTGTTTGGGCCATCTTTTAGTACTCATTGCTGTAATTTCCAGCCACTTGGGGTATGCTAGTTGTTATTTCCCTCGTCTGTATGAAAATTTCCTTAAAATTAAAGCCCCCGGTGCATTTTATTACAAATTATGCAAGTTCCTAGACTTCCATTGCAGACAGCTTTGAGGATGAATTTCAGTCAGGTGTAGAGGGTCAGCCGCCCGAAGTCTGCAGTGAAAGGGTAGTAATTGAAGCTACGTCCCACAGCAGCACACTAGGAATTGGCTTCCCTGATGACTTTCTGGTATGGTATTGCTGACAGTTCTCAACTGTGAGTTTTCTAAAATGTGTCTGTTGGGATTGTCATTTCATCTTGTGAGTATTGTATGGAAGTTAGATGAGAAAATGACATTTGTTTCTCCGTGACCAAGCTTTACTCTGCCTTGAGCTTTGGGAATGGGCTGGTCACATGGCTTTTTTACAGGTTGTCACGATCCTGCCCACTAGAGTAGTTTTTCTTGCTTCCAGGGTAGTCTATTCAAATGGAAGTTTGCCCCTCCTTCTGCCCTTGTAAAACAGATTTCAGTATTTAGCCCTTCCAAAAACTTTGCATGGCTCATCTGATCTACTGGAGGACTTATTAGAGAAGGGAGCCTTAGAGGTTCAGTTCAATAAACGTCTCTGCAACTCGAGCCTTGCCGGGTTGGGGCTAAGTGCACAGTTGGCAATTCTCAAAAGATCTCTAAGTGAAATTTCTGACGAAGCGATTGCTAACAGGACAGACAGAAAAAGGGCAAGATAAGAAAGTAGCTCTTCCCTCCCAATGGATGTGGAAGAGACCCGGAGAGTGTTTGGAATGGCCGGTGCACGCTCTTTGGGGCTGGGACTGCGGTGGCGGTCACCCGAAGATCCGCACCCTACGACCCCGCCCCGCCCCTCCCCCGCGCCCGCCACCCCGCACGCCCGCAGAGGCTCGGCTTGGCCAGCTCCTCGCAGAGTTGCAGCGGTGGCCGGATGCCAAGTGTAAGTGTAAGTTGCTATGGAAACCCCAACAGAGGCGAGTTCCGAATCCGGAGCAAGACCTAGCCTGGGGCACCTCGGGATCCGCCCCTCACATCCCGCCGGTGTCCTAGGCGCCCAGGCCTCAGCGGAGGCCCACGAGGTGCTTCTGTCCTGTGCACCCAGTCCGGAAATGCCAGGGATGCAGGAGGCAGCACGGAGCGCTTTCTCTTTGTGGGGCCTGAGCCCAGCCAGGTTCTAGTTGCTTGAGCTGTCTAAAATATCCCGAAGTTTTTGACTGGAGGACCTGCAGGAAATTCCACAGTAAATTCGGAGAGTTAGATATCAAGCCCTAGTGGCTGGTAAATATCTGCGGGGGCTGCATGGTGCCTGAAGAGTTGCGTGGTGTCTGAGGAGTTGGAGGACAGATGGAAGAAAGAGACCTGAATCCACTCAGCTCCCAGCCCCCACCCCAGACCTTTTCATCTCGCTCCTGAAATGACCTGAAAGGCCAGGAGTAAATTTAGTTGGATCCTTTTACACCATTTCAGTGGAGGTTGTTCTGATCTCATTAGTAAATTCCTTCTGTGGAAACGTTTGGAGAGTCCAGCTGTACAGTGTTAAACGAGTTTTATGAACTACCCAGTGTTTCAGGGTATACGGTTACTTAAGAGTTGTGGAGATAATCTTGATTCTCTTTCTTTGAATTACAACCAATATTTTTGTGTCTTGCAGGATCTTTTATCAGGCAGAAATGCATCGAACAACCAGAATCAAGATCACTGAGCTGAATCCCCACCTAATGTGTGTACTCTGTGGAGGGTACTTCATTGATGCCACTACCATAATAGAATGTCTACATTCCTGTAAGTACACCATAGTCTTCTTGTGCCTGTGTAGTTCACAGCTCATCCTGGTTGTTAAAACTAGCGACATTCCCACATTCCTTAGATGTTAGTACACAGTCGTGGGATTTACTTTCTTTTACATATAGTGATTTGATACTGATTTTGTTACAATTAGGCAGTATGTAGTGTTCAGGGTGTTGATTGGTTTCACTTTTTACTTTGAGAAATACCCTTGTCATTTCCCATCCTTGAATTTTAAGTTCTGATACTGTTAATACTTGAACCTCTACTTTGTAAACTTACAAAACCTTTTTATATTCCTCTTTCTAGTCTGTAAAACATGTATTGTGCGTTACTTGGAGACCAGCAAGTATTGTCCTATCTGTGATGTCCAAGTTCACAAAACGAGACCACTACTGAATATAAGGTAGGGAAATGCTGGCATTTCTTGGTGGTAGTTGTTATTGGAATTGCATAATTCACAAGTGGTGAAGGCATCCCTGTTTTTGCTTTGAAGGATATTTATTCTTGAGTCCTAGTCTGACATGTGTGATTTATAGGGGAGGGGATAGAACTTTAATTTCTTGCCATCTTAATGATGACTGTGTTTAGACAAAGCTCAACAGTATCATCCAGTGTTATAAGGTGTCTTTTCTGTCCTTTAAAACTGAATTAGTTGCCCTTTTTTGTGCATTGCTTTATTGACGTAATGACAGACAAAAATAATTTCTCAATGCTTCTCTATTCTTTTCTGTATCTTATTAGTGAAGTTAGTTACATGAAAGACCCAGTTCCCTTGACTCAATAAATGTGAAGAACTAATTATTAAATATAAAGGACCAGCTGATTTGAAGAACTACTACAGAGACCTCACTGATTTTCTTATCAGTGTACTTTTACACTGTATCACAATAGTAAAAGAACCAAAACACCAAAAATACCCAAAACTTAAGAACATTTCTAGTTTTGCCATATTAATTGATTCTTCCATTTTCAGGTCAGATAAAACTCTTCAAGATATTGTATACAAACTAGTTCCAGGGCTTTTCAAAAGTGAGTAACTTAATTAAATGGATTTTAAAAAATGGTTGGTGTTACCTGTTGGACCAAATTTCTGTATTCCCCTTCTCATACCTTTCAGATGAAATGAAGAGAAGGAGGGATTTTTATGCAGCGCATCCTTCAGCTGATGGTAAACTTTTGTGGGACAAAAGATATTTTATTTGGGGAAGAAAATCTATTTAGTAATTTATTGTGTCTACTCAAAATCACTCCTTCTATCTCTTTATATGCAAAATATTCAGTTTTTTAAAATCAAATTTCAAAATGTCTTTATAGCTGCCAATGGCTCTAATGAAGACAGAGGAGAAGTTGCAGATGAAGATAAGCGAATTATAACTGATGATGAGATAATAAGCTTATCTATTGAATTCTTTGATCAGAGCAGGTAAGTTCTCCAGGAAATGTGTTTGATGGTAAAGTGGTTATTAGCTGCTTGGTCTCACCAGTCACTGTCTTGTCTCTTAGATCTGATCGGAAGGTCAACAAAGAGAAGTCTAAGGAGGAGGTATGCCCACATTACAGAACCCAAGGGGATTTGGGGTCCTTCATTTTATGTTGTCCTTTCCAGTACTTGGGGGCTCATACGATGCTGTTAAATGGCCAAGTTGTGTTGGGAATTTGTTGATTTAGTATTTTCAATAGTAAATTCAAAATATAACTAGTTGAGTGTTTTGTTGCATTTTGGTGTGGATATTAGTACTTTTTTAAAAAATCATATTTAGGCAATTCAAACTTTCTTTTTACCTGAAGGTTAGGAATTAGGAGAAAATGGTGTTTGTAACTGTGCTTCTAGGTGAATGATAAAAGATACTTACGCTGCCCAGCAGCGATGACCGTGATGCACTTGAGGAAGTTTCTCAGGAGTAAGATGGACATACCGAATACTTTCCAGGTACCTACCTCGTGCATTTATGTAGATGTTTACATGTTTCCAGTTCTGATCCTGGACCTTAAAAAGCAATGCAAAGAAACCTTACATTTGGTGGCAAAGTTTAAGCTCTCTCTTAAAATAGCTGGTGAAGATGCTTTTGAAAACATTTTGGATTATGTTTAGATGACAAAAACATAAGAGTTTATCTTTGTCTTTTTATCACTGAATACCTGTAATATATTTCAATAGATTGATGTCATGTATGAAGAGGAACCTCTAAAGGATTACTATACACTGATGGACATTGCCTACATTTATACCTGGAGAAGAGTAAGTGGCTCTCTACCCTTAACCTCTGTTGGCCAGATTCATGTAAAGAATTGAGAGTGATATTTCTTTTTCCTTTAAACTTTGTAGAATGGCCCACTTCCTTTGAAATACAGAGTTCGACCAACTTGTAAAAGAATGAAGATCAGTCACCAGAGAGATGGACTGCCAAACACTGGAGAACTGGAAAGTGACTCTGGGAGTGACAAGGCCAGCAGCCCAGCAGGAGGTATTCCCTCCACCTCTTCTTGTTTGCCCAGCCCCAGTACTCCAGTGCAGTCTCCTCACCCACAGTTCCCTCACATTTCCAGTACTATGAATGGAACCAGCAACAGCCCCAGTGGGAACCACCAATCTTCCTTTGCCAGTAGACCTCGAAAATCATCAATAAATGGGTCATCAGCAACTTCATCTGGTTGAATCCTGAGACTGTTAAGGAAAAGATTTTTCAACCCTGATTTAGATACCTTCAAATCCATTACAGCTTTATAGATGCTAATACATGTGACTATCGTCCAGTTTGCTTTCTTTTGTAGTGACATTAAATTTGGCCATAAAAGGTGGACTATATGTGATGATACAGCATATGGATGTTAATTGAAAAGAAAGATTCTTTCTGTAAAGAATTGGATTCTGAGAAGGCGGGCAAGATTGTTTCTGTGTTAGGAAAGATGTGAAATGGCTTCTGTGACCATTGTTTGGATTTGGAAATGTTCTGCAGTGGGTAGAAACATTGGGCCATAGTTTGTTAATCTCAACTAACATTGTCGACATTACATTCTCTTTGATTGTTCCTGTTCTTATGCTGTTCTGTGGACCTGTAGAAAACAAGTGCTTTTTACCTTGAACTTCAACAAATGGAAAGAATACGCATAGAATAATGCATTCTATGTAGCCATGTCACTGTGAATAACAATTTCTTGCATATTTAGCCATTTTAATTCCTGTTTGATTTTTACTTCTCTGTTGCTCCGCAAAATGATCAAAGGAAACTTCAGTTTTACAATCTGTATGCCTAAAAAGCGGGTACGACCGTTTATTGTACTGACTTGTTTAAATGATTCGCTTTTGTAAGAATCAGATGGCATTATGCTTGTTGTACAATGCCATATTGGTATATGACATAACAGGAAACAGTATTGTATGATATATTTATAAATACTATAAAAATATTGTGTTTCATGCATTCAAAAACAGTTGTTAAAATTCTCCAAACTGGTTCGACCTTTGCAGATACCCATAGTGCACCCCATGTTGAGGCTTACTTACCACCAGCACAGAATTTGTTTTCATGTTGATGACTAGTTTCAAATTCTTTACCACTTAGAACCAAATGGCAGATCATCATAGTTCTGGCTTTTCTCCAATAATACTTTCAAAATTAATGTTTCAGTAAAGAAAAATTTTAACCAAGGCAAATGGAAATAGTGTTTTAATTTTCCTTTGGTTAAAATAGAATTAATGTGTTTTTAAATACTGTTTATCACTGGAATTCTAAAGTAGATTTTTAAAGTCAACCAGCTGATTGCTGAAGGAAAGCATTTTATTTACAACTTTTTTAGTGTATGTGGCATAATAATAATTTCAAATTTAAGAGTTGTTTTCATAGTTAAAGGAATCTGCCTTTTCTGTAATGTCTGGAAATAGAAGCAATTTATTATGAGTTTCTACAGGTATTTTGAAATAGAGTAAACATGTTGAATTTAAAATATGAACGATCCCACCATTCTGTTTTGCTTTGGTCGAACTTAGTGTGTGTTCATCATCTATCGGTTGTTTGTGAGGATGTTTATTCTATATGAATATTGTTTCATGTTTGTATGGGAAATTGTAGCTAAGCATTTCATTGTCTCCAGTCTGCAAAAGAAGCACAATTCTATTGCTTTGTCTTGCTTATAGCCATTAAATCATTACTTTTACATATATTGCTATTACTTCTGCTTTCTTTAAAGATTCAGTAAATGATGTTTTATGAAGCCACAAATACATATATTTTTATTTTGACCTAAATTTGTACAGTCCTATTGTGTGTGTTGTTTCTAATTATAGATGTAAAATTAAATTTCATTTTTAATTGGAAAAATTCAATAAAAGGATATTCATTTAGAAAATAGCTATGATCTTTAATTAAAAATTTGCTATGAAAAGCACAATGTGCATAAGTTTTGGGAACCCTGTAGTGGATTACAAGAGCTAAAACCTAAGGAGAATACATTGTTGTCTTCAAATGATGTTGCTAAGTAAATGCTTTGTTGTATATTGCTTGAAAGCCCAATGAAAGATGTATCTGTTTATTTACAATCTTTGAAGCAAAAGTTACCACTGTTTGCCAATTTTTGGTGAATTTAACTCATTTTTCTAGGTTTTTCCTCAAGGTTTTCATGATGTTATCTAGGACAGAAGACATCTCACCCTCTATGATGGACTTACTTCTGAAAGTGCTTGTTAAAACATCAGAGGCACTTAAAGGCTTATTCGGCAGTGTGTCATCATACTTGAAAACATTTCCATTTATTGGATCTGGGAAGAGGCTTTTTACCCTTACTCAATTTGAAAATTGCTTAAGCTTAAAAGATATTTCAGTCAAAAAACTGTCTTTTAATAAAACAAGAGAAAGATGAATCTTGGTTTGCTTCTTAAATGACTAGTCATTACTGCTCTTAACACTGAGATTTAAAACCTTTCCAAGTCACCACTTGAAAAACCTTCACCTTAAGAAAGTGAAATCTATCAAGTCTCCTAAATTTGTAATTTACCAAATCAGGGTACATGAAAAACTGACTTTAAAGTTTGACTTTTACTCCTAAATGTATTCTAGAATCCTAGAATACAAAGCTAAACCAAGTAGTCTACAGAAAATGCCTAAATTGATCCCACAGATACTTAGCTTAAAGGTAGAAAGAGAAATGGGGCCCTGCTGCTGTTGTGTCAATAGTGATCTGTCTTGCTTTACACATGCATAACACTTTCCAAGTGCTTTTTACCTCCTAAATTGCCGGCCGTTAATTGCACTGAGTAGAAAAGGGTTGCCCTTCAGTTGACTTAACTAGTTAAGCACATTGCTTCATTTCCATATGCGAATGTTCAGATGGTAGGTTCTCAGGAAGTAAAATACAACGTGAGCAAACTGGTGGGACCATTCTTTCTTTTCCTGGTTCTCCAAGGGTTGAAATTAAACTAGTGATGTCTTTCATTACACTGTAATGTTTGTGTGGGCCTATCAAAAAGTTTTTGTTTTTTTTTCCCTGAAGCCTTTAACAGGAACTTAAATACCCACATGAAATAGTACTTGTACCGATCAGCAAGAAATGAAGATGCATGATTTTATTTATTTATTTATTTTTTACGTAGTTTATAGCTTTAGACGGAATAAGATTCAGAAGTACGCTGCACCAGGAACTCAGCATCCTGGGGTGAAGGAAGTTGTTTTGCTTTTTCTCCTGTATTCTAAAGGTTTGATAGACACCTTTGCTCCTACTGCACCAGGAATGACAGAAGTTCTGATGGTGCTTTCACCAGAGATTGAAGCAAACAAAAAGCTCTTAATCAAACTGCGTTTAAAATACCTTGGCTTTCCATCATTTAGATCTGTGCATCTTCTAACACCACACAAAACCCTTCTCAAAAATTGCATATCCCTTTAAGACACCTAATGGAATGGAACACGGACCGCCCGGCTCTAATTAAAAGCTCTTGAGTTAGATACACATGTACCTCTTAAGGAAGTCTCTTCCCATATAAAATGAACAGTACAACAGGTGGTTATTTCCAAAACTAGCTTAAAAAAAAAATCCGACTCCTGAACCAATAACAGCCCTCTTCCGAAAAATATCCCCTGAACTCAAATGGGACCACAGGATCAGGTTCTGTGTAAGGAAGAGAAACAAGTTATCACACATTCCAGCCTCCAGTAAACATGACTTGAGAAACAGTCCCGCGAAGTCCTTGAACCAGAGAATCGCTCTGCAAATCTCAAGATCACCCAGCTTTGATTATGAAAGTCTCAGAAAAATGTTTGCACAGTCTAGTGTTTCCTGTTTCCGCAGTTAATTTTTAAAACGTTTTTTTTCTTTTGGTTCCTGAAACGGATTTCCTTTATTTGCATCAGTTTCTTTTTCTTAGTGTGTAATTTCTGGAGGTCTTTGTCACACGAAGAACTTTACTATAACCGCCTTCACCAGGACGACGACATCAGAAGTCATTTATCATTCCAGGGATCTTACAGGTTTTCTGAAAACGTTCAAGTGGAAAACTCATCCTGAAATCTCATTTAGTCCTCTGAATAAATAGTAAAGCACTCAATAAAAACTTGAATTAAATTACCTTTTCTCTGACCCTCGCCATAAAAATACTACTTCCAGAGATTATCAGAAGAACTTAAAAAAAAAAATAAAGCTGGTGTTCTCTTGGTCCTACACGTCAATAAAAATATCCCTTCTTGGCATTAATTTGGGGCTGTCATAAAACCCTAACTTCCAAATGGTCGTGATTTCGAGGTCCAGGCAGGTTGGAAGATCTCCAAGTCTGCCCCAAATCAGCTAGAACCCAAGCTGATAGGAGCAATGTGACTTAGAAAGCTATGGACCAGGATAAGAAGGAAACGCGTCGAAAATCGGGGGGCAAGCAACGTTAAAGAGAGCTGCAGATGATTGAGAGTCTTCCCGTCCAAACGCCCCGGAAACCAAGGAAGGTAGTCCAACCAAGGCAAAGAGTTGCAGACAATAAAGCCGGGGACCAGGGTGATTGTCTGGATTGTCGCACCTGTCCCCCCCCCCCAAAAAAAAAAGTTTCCAGCGCGGGGTGGGAAGGAGCGGGACGCCTGAGTTAATAACCACGCGTGGACGGACGGCCGGGCTGCCTTCCCCATCAGGAGCAGGCTGGAGAGGAAGCGTCCCTCCGCCCCTGCTCTGGGTTCGATCTTCGAGCTGCACCCCGGGCTCCCCCAGGTCCCAGCCGCGCCGCGCGCTCCGCCGCTCCCCCCACCCCGCGGGCGCGGGCGAGCACAGGCCGCGCGGGCGGGGAGGGGGGGAACCGGGAGGCCATCTTGCGCGTGCGCCGCTCGCCTCGCGCCGCCCTCTGCCCCGCGGACGCCGCTCCCGCCAAATTTGAAAGTGAGCCGGTCAGGCCCCCACCGGGCTCGGGCGGCCGCTGGACCCCGCGGGCCGGCGGGCTGGCAGCACCGGAGCCCCGGGGCCGAGAGGCGGCCGCTGCCGGGCTGCGGCCTCGGGACGGGGCTCCTTCTCAGGCGCCGTCCACTCCCCAGGGCCGCGCTCCCGCGGGCGCGCGCGTGGCCACCGAGGCTCGAGGCGCCGGCGTCCGGCGTCCCGCGTGGGCCGGGGGCTTCCACCCGGGGGGTGGTGGTGGCGTGACAACCGCCTCTTCGTCCCCTTCCCCTCGGCTCGCCTCAGTTGCACAGCAGCTCTTTTCTCCCTCGACGACGACGACGATGGCGACGCGGTGTCCCTGGAGCTTGGAGTCTGGGGGTTTTGTGGGATGCGAAGCCCCCCGAGGTCCCCGCGGGTGGCGGGGAGGCCGCTGTCTGTGAGCGTGCCGCTCTCCCGGATGGGCGCCGGGATGGACGGAGGGCAGCGAAGGGGAAGGGAGGCGAGGCCCGAGGCAGCGCAGGCTCCGGACAAAGGGTCCCCGAGGGCGATTGCGCTCCCCGCAATGGGTCGTGGGGCCGGGGACGCGGGGACGGGACGGCGCCAGCGCTTGCCCGGACCGCAGAGAAGTGAAAGTGGCCTGCCACGGGCCACGCGGGCGGGCCAGCCCCCTCTCCGGGGCAGCGGGCTGCAGGGACCGCCATTTGGTGACGGCGGCACTCGGGGTTTCTGCAGCACGCTGCATGCAACGTCCCGACTGGCCAGCGCACGTGGCTCTGGTCCTACAAATGCAATGCACACCCCGCTCCGGTGTAGCGAATGCAAATTCCGCGCCCCCATTCCTGCTTTTCCTCCTCTAGGGCCAATGCACCGCCCTGCCTGGCCTGGGGGACCTTGCCTCGGCCCTCTGTACCCAGGGGCTGGTGTGGCAGCCAGGGGAGCCCAGCTGTCCTCTGCCCCGTCCGGAAGATCGTATTTCTTCTCCGTCCCTGCCGTTCCCCCTCCCCGGTGCTCCCGCCTCACACCTCCGAGGTGTGAGAAGGGGAAACGGGAACCCAGGCCTGCGGGGACAGAGGCGACCCAACGAGTGTCCGAGTGTCCGCCCGGGGTGGGGAGAATGACGCGATCGGGGTCACAGCCCTACGTGCAGCAGCCGATCCCCCTCACCCCACCCCCGTGGCGGCGTCTCGGGGTCTCCATGCAGACCCCCACCCACCCACCCCCAGCGAGAGTCGGCCACCGAGTGGAGAACAAAGGGCGACTGGCGCGCCACCCGGGGCCTGGCGGGGCGCGGGCGCGGGCGGCCACCCACTGAAGGCGCGGCCACCCGGGGCGGGCGCTCGGCCGAGCCCGCCATCCGCTGTCCTTCAGAGGCAGCCGGGCTTCGAGGCTGGGCTGCCATGTTGCTTTCCCGGAGGGCGCCAGGATTTTGACGCCCGCACGCAAGCAGGGCAGCGCCGCGGCCGAGCGCGGAGGCCTCCGGCTGCTCGCGGAGCCCAGCTGCAGTCCGGGGGTGCGGAGGGCCTGGGGGGAGGTGGGGGACTGGCGGGGAGTGACCGTCCCGTGGGCGGCCAGGGCCGAGCACCCGGCGCGCCATAGCCGCTTCCCTTTGCCACCTTCCTCCCGCGGCTGCGGGCTGCGCGCTCGGCGGAGACTCGGTTGCCAGTAGCAACCACACGACGGCGATTCGCAGCCGGGACCGTCGCCGCAGCCGCGGGGACCGCCGCCTCCTCGGACGCCTCGGGGCTGAGCATTTGAATCTGGGGGTGGCCTTCGGTGACAGCACTCTCCCCCACCCGCCACCTCATCCCGCAGGATCCTCGGCTGGGCTCCAAAGCCAGCGTGCGGGGCTTCGCCCTGCCCCCACGGCAGACAATAGGGACAGCTGCCAGCGCACACTGCTGCGCAGGGCGGAACCCACACCTTGGAGATGCCCGCGGTTTCCTTAGCACAAGCCGTAGGTGCCCTCTTCTCTGACTTAAGTCAAAATCCCTCTTCAAGGGCCAGTTAATTGGAACAAGGATGGTGTCAAAGAAAGCGACACCAAGATGGTCACTACCTTTCTAGCCACACGGACACAAAGCCGTGCTCACTGTGTTTGCTCTTGGTGAGGGGTGGCTTTCCCACACGCATAAACACACCTCTGGGTTTCCTTCTTTGTGCACCACGAATATTTAATCACTTGCCACGTTGCCTCCAACACTGCAGGCAGGGGCTTGGTTCCTGTTATTTGTTAAGTCCATAGAGCCCCTCACCTCCACCGGATTTCATTTGATGAGCCACAGCAGCTTTAGTCAGTGTAGACCGAGGAGTTGCATAAAGTGATTGATAAGAAGTGTCGCGCCCCACCACCACCACCGTGTGTGTGTGTGTGTGTGTGTGTGTGTGTGTGTGTGTGTGTGTGTGTGTGTGGTGTGTGTGTGGTGTGTGTGTGTGTACGTGCGGGGTGGGTGTGAGTCGGGGCTATGTTTTTAGGACGCTAACTTTGGAAAACAGAATCTTAAGTGTTTCACACAGGTATTACTGAGGAAAGGTCTTGAAAGTATCTTGCTAAGTGTTTTACTTAACTACTATTATATAATCTACATTGCCAAATTTCTTTGGATCTTAATACTTGTTCTGGCCTTAAGTATCTATTATATTTAGCTGAGTGGTTTTTATGGGTTGAAATTTTACCTAAGTCGCAAATGAGCTGGCATTTCTAAGTTCAGAGTTCCTCAGGGACAAGCACCTGTCTTATTTACCTTTGTATGCTCTGGAATTCTTCTTACAACTCAACAGACATTTGTCGGATTTGCAGAGGAAATCCACTACCCTTAGTAGAAAACAAAAACTTAGTATTAGAACACAATCTTAACTATGTTTAATGGACTCAATGAAAAGTTCAGCATCTTTCCCAGCTAGTGGTATTAACCAGACACCCTCATCTACACATATTTTAACTTAATTATAGTTCAAATGTGGTGGGTTTGTTTTGAAACATCTGACAGATATTTCTGGATTCTAAGATACCCTGTACATAAGAATTTGTAAAATTTTTCCTTTCTCATCCAAAATGTCTGAAATTTTGCTTAAGTGGCCATGGACAGAATTTTAAAATTGCTTTTTATACTTTCAACTAACGTAGATAGGACACTCACCAAACTGTCTACAGTTTATGAGAAAGCTCAAAGGACTAGGAGGGATATTGTAGATCTGCTAAGACAGAGCACTTTGAAATGCCTATGCAATAAACGTTAAATTACACTAATAAATGCTTACAATGTCTTTATCATCTACGATGGTAAAATATATTAAAATGACTCATGGAAATGTTATTAAAAGTAGTTCACATTCAAGCCTTACAAAATGTCAAGTTCATTAAGATAGTTTACTTCAAAAAAGAAACATAGCCCTCCTTGGTTCCTAGAGGCAAACTAAACCTGTATTTTTACCAACCACTCCCAACTCCCACCATCCCCTTAAAAACAGGAAGGCAAGGCTGTAGTGAAAAGTTCTTTTCTACCTTCTTTCCAAAAAGGAAAGTGCCAACAACTTGCTTGGGGCCAACTTCAAGAGATTATCTCCCTTTTTCATTACAACTGGGTCTTGTGAACTGAAGGGGAAGACCAAAGAGCATTCATATTCCTGTGAATTCTCGCTTTTGACTTGAATAATGATGGATTTTATTGTTATTTATACTGAAACCTGGAACACTGTTGCTCTGGAGGCTACACCCTTAAGGCTGAAGAACTTGTATGAAGACTCAAAACCAAGCAATGACTTTTGACAAACCATACACGTACAAACGATTCTCAAAGAAACTGGAGCAGTTACATTTCTATAGACTCTTGCCATTCAAATTTTGACTTCTTTCCAGCTTTTTAAAAACAAAACTCCTGTGTTCAGCAAGTACACTTCCCAAATGTCCAGGGATGGATCACAAAGAGAAGGTACAGAGGTACACTTTTAACTGTTCAGGAATCAGACAGATTAGTGTTATCAGTAATTAGCTCATGGGAGTGACTTTTGCTTTGAACGATTCATTCCAGTTTGTTCCCCAGTGAAACTGAAGACCTCATTTGGGGCAAGCCTGAGAAAATGTGTTTACCAGCTGTTTCTATATACGCCTCATGACAATTTTCTTAAAGTATTTTCACTTGGGTTTTCTTCAAACTCATCATTTTTTTTTTTTTCCTGAGGAGAAAGAGTCTACCAGATTCAATGAAACTTGCTTAGATTTATCAAATGATCATTCTGATCAAAGAGTTCATTTATTAACATGCCTCCATCCCTTTGGAGAACACATTTTTTTAGGAAACCCATTACAACAAAGTAACCTTACACTGGGTAATTTGAACAACCTTTAATTTAGGCTTTGGAAAATGCATTTTCATGAACTTTAACATAGTACATGTAGTCTTTTGAACTTAAAGGTGGATACTAGAGCAACCCAGTTTTACTGTTATCTTGGTCTGCAGTGGGTTCTGGGGACATCCTTTCCCAGAAAGATAACATGGTGCCAGTCACTTGGCACTCTTCTGGAGCTTCTGCCTAAATGTGCAACATTTTACCAGAGGAGCGCCACATTTAAAAAACAACAACAAAACCAAAACCCAATGCTTTCTATCCTGTTGTGCTACAAGAAGTCTCTCCACTTTGGGCTCACACATCTTGGTATTGCCAAGATTTCATCAGCTGTTTCTCTTTGGGATATGTCCATTAAAATGCTGAAATTATTTGGAAACTTTCAAGAACTTTATCCCTGCTTTGTAAAAACAAAAACAAAAACAAAACAACAACAAAAGATAAGCAATTCCATATTGTTTTACCAGGAGAACAAGGCTCCCAGAACAGAAAGCATTCCTTCGCAGTTAAGACGACATTTTTCTCATCAATGGGAAAGGTAATCATATTTCTTTCATGTGAACTATCTTTTGTGTTATTTGTATAAGAACGTTGCTCATCGGTATAAAATTAAATATGGGTTAATAGTGAGAAGTAAATTTAAATAATTCATTTTAGAATATTCACGTTACTTCTGAAACAATAACTAATAATAGCGCAAGCATGTCCTCTGTAGGAATGATATGCAGTGTTATGGGTTCCTTGAATTCACTCGACATTTCAGCGGGGATCACTGACCTCTCTGACCATTTCTCTCAGAGGAACGGGGACCTGCAGAGTTGATAAACAAGTGACGCTATTTTTACTGCAAAGGTTTCAGAAACCTCGCAACCCTTTTCTGTACTTTTGCAGTGACTTTCAGGAGTCAGCGCACACGGCCAACGAGTTTCCGAAATAATCTCGGCACAAGACATTTTGGCTTGGCACTATTCAGAACCGCAAAAGTTAAAAAAAAAAAAAAAAAAAAAAATTTTTTTTTGGAACCTCGCACATGCGCAGTGAGGTGCAGCTGCTCCGCCACCCCACTCCTCCGCCTTCCCCTTAAATAAGCTACTGTGTGGCGTCCCCGCCCGCCGCTGGGTCCCGGTGTGCGCCTGGGGTCTGAGGGAGCTGGCTGCGGGGGGACCTCGCCGGGTCCTCACACAGCCCTGGCCCGGGTTCCGGAGCCCTTCCCCACTTTCCCCGCGGCTCGGGAGCGTCCGGGGAGGAGACGGGCCGGGCCGGGCCAGCCTAGCCGCCGCGGGCCGTCTCTTGGCTGCGGCCTGGCCGCTGGGTTCCGGGCCGGGCCGGGTCGGCGGAGGCCTGCCCCGCGCGTCCGTGGCCGCGCTCCCCGCGGGCGCGCGGCGGGGCGTTGGAGCGGTGACTCCCGCCGAGACCCCTCGCGGCCTGCGTGGGAGGCCGGGCCGCGGAAGGCCAGCGAGGCCTGGCTTAGCTCAGCCCCGCCGGCTCCGAGGCCTGAGCGCGGCCGGCCGGAGGGCAGAGTGGGGAGCCGGGAGCGGAGGCCGCAGGGCGAGGCCGGCTCCGCGGCCAGGCGCTTCCGCACTCCGCTGGCGCGCGCCCTCCCCTCCCGGGGCCCCGCGCGCTCTCCGCCCTGCCGCCCGCGCGTCCCCGTGGCCTCAGGCTCGCCTCACCATTTTGCCCCTGCTCCCCGCCCCGCTGCTCTCCCCTGGGCCTGAGGTCCTGAGGATGCTCCTGGGAGCTGGAGAACTTGGGGCGAGTGATAAAGTAAAAGGAGGCCGGGGCCTTGCCCTCGACCCAGCGTCGCACGCAGTGGCCAGTCGCGGGCAGGCCCCTCGCTCTGGGGACCCGGTGGCATAGGGTAATCCACCGGTCGTCCCCCCTACGCCCCATCCCCGGGTCTGTACCTTGGGGACCAGCATTTGAGCGGTGCTTGTGCTCGGTCCTTGATGCCGGGGTCGTCTCCGGTGAAGCACCTTCCAGCATTGTCTCTTGTGTTTTGTACAGTAATAATAATAATAATAGGAATTTTTAAGCACGGGAGAGCAAAACCCCACATGATTCCTAAGAAAAGTAAAAATTAAACAGCAATAAAATGTGTGAGACACAGGGTTTCTTGAGATGGCGGTGGATAATCTCAAACGCAGAGTGCTCACTTTTCTCTGTAGTCATGCTGGCTTTGGAGCAACTTTTAATTAAGAAAGCTTGTGTAAGTAAGATGCATACATGCGTACACGACGCAGCAATAATTTGATTTTGCTCTGCATGTTACAGCATGAGACATATTACACTGTTTGACTTCTACTTTTAAAACGTAGATTTTTTTTTTTTAAGTAATCATCACTGTGCTCCTTGGTGTTTTGGGGGTGGGGTGGGGGGAAATGAAGTCATCACTCTGATCATAGCTTTCTTTGGGAGTGGACCAGATGCCTTGAAGCTCTGCATCCACTGAGACACTTCCAGGGAAGCCATGTCTAGCTGCATCTAGGTCTTTCGGACTAGTTAGTCACTGTCACCTTGATGTTGTACTGGCCTGAAAAGCACTAGACCCTTAAGACTTATGAGGCCGACTGTAAAAGACTTGAGAAGCAAAGGCAAATTTGACACAATAAGACACAACCACAACACTTGCATAGAAATGTCAGTCTTCCGATTCATAGGGAAGTGTCCACATCTCTTTTTTTGCTCTGCTGGCAAATTTGCTGGCACAACTGACTGGTCAGCTCAGACCTAAACACAAGATCGCGATGCTTATCCTTCAATCAGGGTCGTATCGTAATTCAGATAGTCTACGTTTGCTTTCTTCATGATAGATAACATTTGAGTCCACCAATTTGGCTCTGGCACACACAGTACTTCTATCTTTAATTGAAGCGTGGAAATGTGAAGCTACTTCAATGATTTTTTACACTTGATGTTGGCAAAAAGGATTATTGAGGTCTCACAAGTTGACAAATGCCATTCAATTACCAATTGAATACCTTTGAAAACTGCTAATGTGTTTGAATTAAAGAGATTTCATGTCTCTATAAAACAGACAATCCTCTGTTAACAATAAGAAGTTTTTCCTTATTTACGTTTCAGATAGTTTACCGTTCCCTACTTTACCCAAACTCTCTCTGTCTTTGCTCTTAAGACACAGTATCTGGAGTGATTTTAGACCTGAAGTCAGTGTTAGGCGTACACGTGCTGAATTAATAGAGGTTGTATCATATGAAGAAAGAATTAATTTCTCTTACTAGACTTGATACTCTGGAAGACAGGCACATTCTCTCAAGAGCAGAGTGTTGGACACACAGTGATGCTGTTGTGTGCCAGGCTCAATAGAGGAACAGCTGTACACTTCAGAGACCTCAACAGGTTCCTAAAAATGTGGACGTCAGTCTATGGTTAGTATATAGAGAACTTTACCTTTAAAATTCAGCTAGGAACTGGAAAGCAGACCTGTGTTGAAATTAGCAAAGCTTTTAGGCGTGAGTAGCATACAGCTCCACAATAGTGGGATTTGTATGGATTCTCAGAGGAGATTTGTAAAGAGAAACGGAACAAGGTTTAAAAACTGGTTTTATACTTTGGGGTTTTCAGTCTCATTTTCATAAATAAGTGGAGAATGATTTTGAAATTGTATAATTAGCCTTTTTCCAAAAGGAGGCAAAAACTTCTGCACTTAATTGAAACAGTTTTTCAAGTTAATATTTCATTCCAGTCAAATGCATAGTTTTATTTAGTAAGTATATGATATACCTGTAAATGCAGCTGGTGCTTTAAGAACAATAATCTTAGTTTGATAACATTTTGAGTAGTTCTTCACTTAACCAATAGTCTAGAGACTTATATGTGATCTTGGAACATTCATTTAACTATGTGATTAGAGAAGCATTTTGTTTTAAAGTTAATAAATTGAAAATGGGTCAGAAAATATAGAGTAGCTTTCTTTTTAATTACAGTTATCTCTTTACTATATTTTATATTTAAATTATCAACAATTCCCACTTATGGGAATAATATGATCATTAGGTTACATTTCTTCATTGAACTTTAATGACTTTTGGAAAAAGATACTAGATAAAAAGATGTAACTTATTTTTAATACATATAACTTCAGATATGAAATTGGCATCCTATAATGTGTTTCATTAGGGCAATACATTCTATTCATGGGCATTGTTCATGACATACACAGACTTTCTAGTTTAAAATACTCTTTCTACTTAACTTTTCAAACCGTGTAGCATCCCATAAGCAGATTATTGAGCTCTTAACAATTTTAAAGTAGGAAGTACATAGTAAAGCACCTACTAAAAATGGAAGATGTAGCAATTTAGGAGTTTGACTTGTTTAAAGACTGAAACTAAGCAATGGGACCCTTTAGATTTAAGAGTTTTTGTTCTTCAAGATGCAACAGGGAACTGAAAAAAATAAAATTAGGACACTTCATTAGCAGTTTGAATTATTCACTCAGGGTTTTCCTCTACATCTCTACATGGGAACAGACACTTCTACTTTGAAGGCCCTGTTGGGAAGAATGTAAAAGACCACTGGGAAACTTTTACTTAACTCAAAGAATTGTGTGGCTGGCTTCTGAGCTGCAAGCAGCAAAAGGCTTGTACCTGGCCTGATGTGTGAAGCAGAGAACTCCACACACTTCTCCCTTTCTTGGATAGGTAGTCCTTTTCCCAACTTTCTGGGGATTGCACAGACTACCAAGACTCCTTCAGACAAGATTTTTTCAAGTGACTGCAGAAGATTCCAAATGTGAAAGCTAGTGATGTGTGTGCTTCCTCCTGGGGAGGAAGAGAGACATCAAGGATTTCCGGTCTGCCACTATTAGGCAGCAGCTGTGGCTAGCTGCCCACTTGACACCTGGTGAAATGGTAGTTTCAGAGAGAGAAATATTTAAAGTTGACACTTGTCACTGAAACATTTGGTGCAGAATTTTCAAAGAGTAGCTAGAACTGATGGTGAGCTACAGTGCTTAAATCTGGTGAAAAAGAAACGCTGAGGAGCCCAACTTAGGTAAAATAGTCTTTCCAGGTAAAGGTTCTTCTTTTGGAAATGTCACTCAGCAACAAAATGACTCCCGAATTTAAAAGAAATTCTTTTTAAAAAAAATCTTATTGAAATAAGGAGACAGCAAACTTGGTAGTAATTAGGAAAACCTGCAAGATTGGATATTTATCGTATCTTTTTCCTTCTCTGCTTTCACATGCACTCTAAGTGTCCTTAATTGCTGTTAATATATTGTAATTTAGTGTGTGAACACAGTTGCTGTGACCCTCCAGGAATTCGGAAGTCAGAAATGTCAGGTAGGTCAGAGAGCCATTAAGAGGAACACAGAGTAACTTGAGGTTGTGCTGCCAGAGTTGTATTGATCCGATGTATCTATCGGAACTGACATCGGGTCCCCCAGCGTCCTTTTCTCAGCGCCCAGCCCGCGGCAGTCGGGGGACCCTGCCGCTCTGGGTGCGTGGGTGCCGACCGAGTCCTCCCGGTGGACGCCTGCGCCCCGTTCCCGGTCAGCAGGGAAGTGACACCAGACAGGGCGCGACGTGAGTCCCCGGTTCCCTCGGCCGCTCCTTCTATCATGGTTGTGACGTCACGCCCGGGACCTACCGTTGCCACGAGACGGCTGCGTTCCGGTTCCGGTCGGTTGCCCCGGAGCCTGGGTACACACAGCAGTCCCGTCGGAGGCCGAGGGGTCGCGGAGAGCGGACTCCACGCGCGAAGCCATGAGCCAGCGGCAGGTGCTGCAAGGTAAGGAGCTGTGGGCGGGCGCCCCGACGGGATGGCGCGGCGGGCCGGCTGCTCCACCTTGCCTCTCTCCCCAGTGTTCGAGTTGTACCAGAATGCCCGGACCCGATTCGTGCAGATGGTGGCGGAGCAGGCGACCAGACCTCAGAACATCGAGACACTGCAGAATGCGGGTGAGCCTGCACCACGCATGGCGTCTTGGCCCCACACCTCATCCCGCATCCATCCTCGGTCCTCCTTACCACCCAGCGCGGGCCTCACCAGGTCCCGGGTCCCCCTTCTCGCCCCAGCTGTCAGCCTCCTCGCCCCCTTACCGGCTCAACTTTTGGGAGCTTTGGGAATGGGCTTAAGTGCTTCCAACTTCCTCCGGACCCTCTCCTCTCCGCGGGAACTTGTGGGTGAAGCGGAGAAGATGGAGGAGGCCTGGTACCGTTGTTTCCATCTTCGTTGCAAATCGGCCAGCCAGATGAACTGCCTGGAAGTCATTTTCCTGGATGGGAATCAACCCTAAACCAGACCCGTTTATCCCGATGCCCTTTCTCGACACTCTTTGATCACGTTCGCTTCCTAGAAGCGGAGAAATTTCAGGCTATTTTCGCAGTTCTCCTCTTGACGTTAATGGAAGAGGAGTGGTAGTGGGCTTGGATCTTTTCCGAGAGATTCGAAGTAAGTAAGGACCTGGCTTAGTGAATTCCACGAGGCATCCATCCTCTTTTCGCCCCTTAGTCTGAAAGGGAGGGTGGGAGAGAGGGGAGTTCACTTTTGGCGATATCAGCCCTTATTTTATCTTCCTGGAGGGAGGAAGGGAGAGAGGGAGAGAGGGAGGAAGGAGAGAGAGAGAGAGAGAGAGAGAGAGAGAGAGAGAGAGAGAGAGAGAGAGAGAGAGAGAGAGAGAATATGAATGAGAATGAATGAATGAATGAATGTTGGGAGAGTGCCTACTGGTAACCACAGCCGCTGAGAGTTCAAGAGGGCACCAGCCTTGCTCAGAGGACAGCTTTCCACAAGAGGCAGTGACTGAACTGTAAGCTAGATACGACTCATTAGGTCTTAAGAAATCCTTAGTTTATAGGATGCGATCTTTAAGACTAGTTTAAAGAAACACATCATTAAAAATAAATGAAGAACAGATTGTCATGGCCACAGTATTTTAGACAGTGTTTACTCTGGGTTTCTTTGTGGAAACACCCTTCTACTTATCAGATACTTTCTTTCCTCACTGGGTTTGTGAGCTGTTTGTGGTTGTGATAGGGAGCCATTTACAATGAAGAAAGTGTTTTTTTAAAAAGTCTTTAAATATCTGAGAGACAATTATAGGTGTATGTGTAGTTGCAGGGGATAATCCAGTCCTTTTATTTAGCTTCCTCCTGAGACATCTTTCAAAAGTTTTGGATGCGGTTACAGTGAGGATGCTGATGCAGATATTCCTTGATCCTAATTCACATCTTTCTAGTTTCTCTTGTTTCATCCTATAAACTTTTGTCTCGAGGACCTCTGTCATAGTCAAGAGACTTTGATTATTGCCAAAATCGTTTGTGTTTTCCTTTTAAATTCTAGAGGAATTAGTGTGTTTGTACATGCCATGGTGCATTGGTAGAATTCAGAGGATGGGTTAGGAGGTCAGCTCTCTCCTTCGTCTCCTGGGTCCTGGGTATTGAACCAGGTTGTCAGGCTTATCACTAAGTACCTTCACCCACGGAGTCATCATGCCAGCCCTTATATTGTCCTTTTCCAATCACGACTACTCCCTGCTGTCACTAATCCCTGGGCAACCACTGAACTAGTATCTATTTCAAAAATGTTGTCATTGTAGAACTCATTTTGTTCTGTAATCGTGTCATGTAGATTTATTTTCTTTGTTCTGTGTGCAAACATTACATTTATTAGGGCATTTTACATTTTAAAAACAGTTACTTTATTTTTTCTCAGTCCTACTCAATGTACTCTGTGAATGGATGCTTGCTGTTTACAAGGATTTACTGCTTGGACACTATGTACACAGGGAAATGAATACTTTTTAAATGAGAAAATACTTAGAAAAATTCTGAAATATTGAAATGTATATAACACTGAAGATATAGAGTGTCTTTGGGGATTTTAATGGCAAATTCCCTCTTCTCATAAGAGTACGAGGTAGAATACATTGTATTTTATTTGTTTTGTTTTGTTTTTCTTTCTAAGACAAGGTTTCAGCTTTGGTGCTGAGGTTGGCCTTGAACTCCCTGTCTCAAATGATCCTCCTGCTTCCTTCTACCAAGTAGCCAGGGTTATGCTCCAAGTATATGAGGAATTTAATTTAAATTAGCTGACTAAGTGATCACCAAGCTACAGAGGCATGTGACTCAGACTTGACATTCTGCACTTAGGTTTGGCTTGTGAAGAAATGAATACAAAAGAGAAATGTTAGTCTTTTAAAATTATCTACTTTTTTAAATTATTATCTTTTTTTTTCTTTTTTGGTTTTTCGAGACAGGGTTTCTCTGCGTAGCTTTGCGCCTTTCCTGGAGCTCACTTGGTAGCCCAGGCTGGCCTCGAACTCACAGAGATCCGCCTGGCTCTGCCTCCCAAGTGCTGGGATTAAAGGCGTGCGCCACCAACGCCCGGCTTAAATGGCATGTTATGAGTTTTTTTCTGGGGGAACATTTTAAACATTATTACATTTATTAGATCTGAAAATCCTTTTAGTAATTTAAAATCATGAATATCCCTGTATATATATTACTTTAGTTAAAAATAACCTACAAATTTTATTATGAAACCTTTTTTTCCCTTACTATTGATTTAAACATGCTTTGGAGTGTGTGCATTTTATATTACAGGCAGGCTTTCATCAGACAAGTGCCTTCCCTTTGATATTGTAAGGTATGGATGCATTTTACCTTTGACTTTGACACATGGCCTATGTATCTGGCAAGATTTTGTTTTTCTCTTCCAACCCCAACATACTCTGTAATTAGACATGCAGCATGGATCCAGGATAATAGGGAAAACATTTTCCATATAGGCATAATGAGAAAGACATTCCCTTGCTAAAAATTTTAAATCATTGTATGTGAAAGCAATATTAAAGGTAAAAATTATTAATGAACTTTGATGTTAACTGTTTAAAGAAGTTCTCTGTTTATGTATTTAGGTACTAGTGGTTATAAAACAATAGTGAAGCTTGTCAGCCTTTGAGATCTCCTTGGGAACCACTATGGGAATGTGAATGAGCCAGCCTTGACAAACTTTAACAGATAAATCCCTGGAGGTGTGAGGGAGTGGGGCTGATAGTGAAAAGAAGCTGGTCTCTTAGGGAGCTTTAGGCTCTCTGTCCTAAACAGTCTTATCAAACCAGAAGCTCTTTAAAAGTATACAGAGAAAAGTCTAGGATCCCCTAGGCACTGAGAACCAAGATAGCAGTTCAAAGAACTGGACTGATAATCTGCCTGGATCCAGGCAGGTTCACAGAGCATTGTTTCAAGCTCTGGGCAGTCAAGTGATCTATGATTTACTGACTGTGAGAAGTAGAAGGGAACAAGAGGTGAATTTGCTATTTATTGGTTGACTTTAAGTCTATGATGAACACTTTATTCTTTGTTTTTTGGCTTAGATCATACTTTGTATGAAGTTCTTTTCAGTGGAGCAAACACTGGGATTTCTGCTGAACAGTTACGCCGATCCTAGGAGAACCCAAGGCTCTATTCTGGAAAGAATACTGGCCTTGCCTAAGAGCTAATGGGATGGCCTGCAAGGATACAAGCTAGGGTACCCTACTTTTCAAAGAGGGTGTTGGATTTGCCATTTGCCTATGCTTCTTGCCAAGATGCTCATTCAGTATGACTTTTTGAAGATTTATTTAATTTTGTGTGTATGAGTGTTTTGCCTGCACTTATGTATGTATGCACACCGTGTTTAAGGCTGGTACCCATGGAGATCAAAAGAGAATCCCCTGGAACTGGAGTCATGGGCGGTTGGATGGTTGTAAGCAAGACCTCTTCATCTCTCCAGCCCCTCAATGTTAAATCCCTGGCTTGTTTGAGTTCTTTCAAAAGTCCGGCTGAAAAATAAGTGATATTTGTACATGTGTACATCTCTAGGGAGGATAATCACTGCCTACTTTTCTAGACATTCTGAGTTTTATGCCTGTCAAGTCAGTCATTGTCAATGTATGTGTGGACTATATTGTTTTTCCATAGAAATGTTTCTATAGCAACATACATCTTGTTAAAGTCATCCAGGCTGGCCTTGAACTCACTGTGTATCTTAGGTTTCTCTGGAACTCACAATCCTTCTGCCTCAGCTCCCCGGGTGCTGGCATTGCAGGTGTGCACCACCACACAATGCATAGAACATGTGTTTTTTAGAAAACCGAAGTCTAACTTTAAAATGAAATAGATACCTGTCAAAGAAGACATTGGCCACCTTGTCAAAAGAATTTATCAAAAGATACAGTTATTTATCCCAGAGTTACTTGTTAGTTAATTATTTATTATATGTCAAGTTAGCTACTCTATATATGGTATTTCTGGTAAAAAAAAAATTGTTCCTCTTTATTTTGTAAAATATTCCCCCTCTTACTGCCAGGAAACTTGTGTTCAGTCCCCAATGTCAACAATAACCTTACTCTATATCTCACATACAGTTATCAATCCCCTCCCCTGATACATAGCTATTAATTGTTGCCATTTTAAACACACCATTTTTGTGGGTGCTGTGGATTGAACCCAGGGCTGCTAACATGCTGAGCATAGAGTGTGCCATGTATGCACATCTTTTAAAGTAGAGCAAACTGTCTAAACAGTTGAGAAAAAGTATGTGAATAAGGAATTAACTCCACGTGCAGACTGTGGCTGTGTGTGTGTTTTGCTGCATGTTAAACCCCAGTCTCATGTACGCTAGCCAGGTGCTCTCCCGTTGAATTATGTCTACCCTAAGCTTCAGACAGATTTTTAAAAAATTATTTACTTTATTTTAGCGTGCACTGGCGTTTTACCTGAGTGTTTGTCTGGTCTTGGATTTCAGACTGCTGTGAGCTGCCATGTGGGTGCTGGGAATTGAACCCGGGTCCTCTGAAAGAGCAGTTAGTGCTCTTCATTGCTGAGCCATCTCTCCAGTCCCTCAAACAGGTTTTTCTAATGAACTGCCTTACAAATATTTTCTTTGCAGATATTACCCAAGAAATAAGTAGCAGCAGCTAAGTCCCTTGGGTACAGCTCTTTTTATTTAGCATTTTGCCTTCTCCCTAGATATTTTAATCATCTGAAGTTAATCATATATATCGAGTAAGGAACAATACATGGTAAAAGAAGACAAGATAAAATCAGTTTTTTAATTCATTTTACATACCAACCATAGGTCTCCCTCTCATCCTTCCTCCCACTGTCCCCCAGCCTTCCCCCACCCCGTCCCTCCTCCAAAAGGGTCCCCTCCTCCAAAAGCGAAGGGGTTCCCATGGGGAGTCAGCAAAGCCTGGTACATTCAGTTGAGGCAGGACCAAGCCCCTCCCCTTTCATCAAGGCTGAGCAAGGCGTCCCACCACAATTAATGGACTCCAGAAAGGTGTGGTGTAATTTTTAAGGGAGGGGACAGTTTAAATGGCCAGTGAGAGTTCCCTAAAGTTTTATGAATATATAATTGCATGATTGCTATACTTGACATTGTATGCCTAACCTGAAAATACCTATTAGCAAAGAGAGAAAGTAGCACACTAGTTTGCACAGTTGGCTCATTTGCCATTAGTGAATATTTATTGCATGCACAGGTGCCAGATGGACACTGAATATATGTGCAGATGATGTAAACATTAAAAGGAACAGTTCTTGCTCTTCTGTGGCTTATTTGCTAATGGATATAGGTTATATATGTAATATATATAATAGTTATGTAACTATATATTACTATTGTTTTATATCTATACATTACTATTTATTTGAAGGACACCTAAATTAAGGATGCATCTTGGTATAGGTATTACCTCGGGTGAATTTCTAGAAGTTAGCCAGATTGAATCCAGGGCCCTGCACATGCCGTCACTGAGCTATGCACTCTGCCCTGAAATAACATGTAGGCTCTCTCTTGAAATCTCATGGACAGATGGTAGTGGTGTTGATCAAGTCAAAAGTGAGGTAGATACACTAGGAAAATTAGGGGAGCTTTCATTTAATTAGTGACCACAGAAGATAATTATAGTAATGCTAATGGCAGAGTAATATCAATTAAAGAGATTGAACCCTTCAGTGTCCTCTGTAAAGTTAGCACATGAGCCACTTTTCATTGGCCAGTAGACTACGCGATGGACAGTAGCAGAAACAGACCACATAGGCTGGTGCTATAAGTGGTCTCTACCTCAAGGTTTAAAATGAGGATTTAGTGGGTTGGTATCTGCTTGTTTCTTAGAGATGTGCCTGACACATGACAAGACTGTGTTTGTTAAACAAGAAACACATTTGTAATAACTTCTGCCTTCTCAGAAGAGTCACTAGCTGGTCAGCAAGTGTCTGTGGCCTCTCTCCCACTTTCCCAAGTCTCCTCCTTCAGCAGTGACACCAGGTGTGGCAGTCCCCCACTCAATGCTAATTAACTGTGAGCATCAAGCAGATCTCAGCAGGTCTTACAGCTAATGAGAATAAATAGAAAAGATAAAAATGAGCAAGTTTTGCTCCTGACTGTTTCTTGAACCATTTGCCATTACAAATACTCTTTGTAAAAACAATATACTTTTTGGAACTTGTTTTGACTTTTTAAGTAAATGACAAGACTTTCTGTGCTGGAAGGGCCATATAACATCTTAAATCGTAATAACTATGACAATGAAACTAGTACTAAGTTATGTATAATAGTACTAAAACTATGACAAATATACTAAAATTTATGAGTAATCAAGTGCAGTTTAGTGGTCAGAGACAATAATCATAAAGTTCAGAAGAAACTGTATGAAGGCCACAATTTTTAAAATGCAAGAAAGACTTAAAACAAAAATAAGCAGTGTGCGGCCTTTGCTGCCACTGAAGGCTATGTGGTGGCATGAGGCCATGTTGATGTCCGTGGCCTCTGTTACCACCGAAGGCCATGTGGATGTCTGTGGTCCATGCTGGCCCATGCTTCAGCCAAGGGCTATGTTGGTGTCCTGGTCTGCCCTGCTGCTGGAGGCCATATTGAGATCTGTGGTCCATGTGGCAGCCGGATGCAGTGTGGATGTCCATGGTCTGCTCCTGCAGGAGGCCATGTTGATGTCTGTCATCTGTGTTACCGCCAAAGGTCATGTTGATGTCTGTGTTCTGTACTGCAACTGGAGACCATGCTGAGGTCTGTGGTCTGTGCTGATCCTGGAGGCCATGTGGATGGGTGTCCGTGGTCCATGCTGTCACCAGAAACCAAGGAGAAGTCCATGATCCATGTTGCCACTGACTGTAAAGGGCAAGGACACTTTTGCAATGGTCTCGATGACTGCAGACTCACAGTTAAGAATGAGAGACAGAAGACTTCTGTGTTGTGGGGTATTTGTACACTGTGTGAAGCTTGGGAATGTGGGCATCGTGTTCTCTGTACTGCTTCCTGCTATCTGGGGGGCAATGGCATCTCTAGGGGACTCTGAGAAAATTGGGATAATGGTCAAGTCCTGGGAGAGCTAGCAATATTATTTTTTGTTTAGTCTCTGTGTAATGGGAAAATGCAGGGCTTATCTGAAGTCTTGGCTGGAGTAGTGTGTGAGACTGGACCATTTCAGCTAGCAGCTTTGAAGTTGTTCTAGATGCAGAATTTTGAGGAAACTGCAACAGAGGCATTCTGAGAAACTGGATCACCTGGGCTACTTGTCTTCATTGGTATTTGGTCCTTTTTTTTTTTTCTTTCTGAAAGCACAAACTTGTAAGGGTAACATGTATATCAGCATTGACACAAGTATGGACTGTGCAGTGTGCACAAGTCAGTAAAGATTTTTTTTTTATTTTGGTTCTATGTTTGAGCAGGTAAAAGGTATCTGTCAACATTATAAGTCTGTTTGGACTGTATAACCAAACTGTAATTAAATCTTTATCCATGTTATATGAAAGGATGGCATCATCATCATCATCAATCATGAGGGCTTTGTAGCCAACAAGATTTATCATATCTCATCCAGTTGCAGAGCTGTTCCCATGTTAAGGGATCAGCATACATGTCACCTGTCCTGTAGTCTTTCTTGGCTTTCCCCCTCATATCTGCAGACAAGATCCTCAGGAGTTCTCCCCCAATCAAAGCCGATCTTTATTAATTTTAAAGAGAACCATAACTTTTTGTTTTCTGTGGAAACAAAGGCATAACCTCTCCCCCAATGCAACACATTTTCTGACTTCCATTTTGCAGTTAAGATGTTCTTAAAATATATAGGTTGGTTTAATTTAGCCGTTTCCATTATCCAATGTCTCTCAGCAGCTATTTGTTTTTTTGTACATTAGCATTTGAAAAGTTCAAAGTCAACAAAGCACCATACAGGATCCAGGCACCCTATTATTTCCCATCTTTATGTGGCTTATTTTTTTTATATTACTTTACTGTCTCTTTAAAGACTTTATTATTTTTTAACTATTTACTTTTTCTATTGACTGTCTATACCCATTTTTTTTCTTTATTCAGCATCTAAACATATTTGCAAACATACTGTACCTTTTTAGAGGTTTTCTGTGTCTGGAGCTGGCTTGCAGCATTCTTTGGCCACGTGAGACAAATCTTAAACTGACTTGTCATCTGCCATGAGGCTCAGCCTAGCACATGGCTCTGGTGCATGGTACTGGTGGCTGGCTCCAGCCCTCATGCAGAGGCCAGGAGCAGCATCTGTCTCTGTATGCCACCGAGCACTGGGCTGCCTGAGAGACTGCAGGACTAGGAATCCACATCTGGCTTCTTGTCCAGAACTTTTCTTAGCTTTCTCAGGCCCCGTGTTTGGATATTTGAGCCTCCATGTTGTATGCCATATGTAGTCAGATTTTTTTCTTTGGGCTACCAGCTCACAAATAATAACAGGGGAATTTTTTTGGTTTTTTGAGACAGGATTTCTCAGTGTAGTTTTGGTGCCTGTCCTGGATATCTCTCTGTAGACCATGCTGGCCTCAAACTCACAGAGATCCGCCTGGCTCTGCCTCCTGAGTGTTGGGATTAAAGGTGTGTGCCACCACTGCCTGGCCATTTCCCCTTTTTTGTCTAAATAAAAAGGAAAGGTTTTAACTCTCACATAGTAAAACTATATACAATAAGAACAATCATCAGCTAAGAATTACATTTATAATGTTTAGTCCGTTTTGAGACTAGTGGTTGTTCAAAAGTGGACTCAACAATCCACCCTTTTATCCCATCATTTCTATACTATATCCCCCCCTGCTCCCTTCAGAAAGAGATCCCCAAATCTAATCTCTTTGTTCAGATCTTTTTTCTGACCATGACCAATAACAACTTGTAACCAACCCCCTAAATGATCACAAACATCCATAACCCACCAAACAACCAAAATCCACCCTATAGGCTATATGCCAAGCTTTCATAGTTAATAAGAAGACTCCATGTCATTATTTGGGAGCTGGCTGCGGGGGACAGAAAAAGACTCATTCCACTTCTGTGACAACCTCCCCCCAGCCTTAAAGAAGAAAAGAAACAGTCTAGACAAGAAGCCATTGAAGAGAACACTTAGAAATGACCATGGGGATGCTGAAGTGCGGCTCTCCTCAGCTGACGGCTTCTGGCAGAGGCCGGGGTTTGCTTTAAGGGGCCGGCCACTGGGAGCTTGACCAAGCCCCAGTGAGGATATGGGCAACATCAATTGGATTTGTTTTTGTTTTCCTCTTCTTCTCTTATTGGGGGGTCATCACAATGGTGGTAGTGGGGTCACTGGGAAGTGAGTGTGATCGGGTACATTACGAGAAATTCCCAAATAATCAATAAAAACATATAGAAAGAACAAACAAGCAAGCATCGAAACAGGCAAATTATTATAATGAAAAAAAAACAGTGAAGGAAATGAGAGCATGTTGTGCATTAATCAGTGTTGTGAAACTAGTTTCAGTAAAATATAGCCACTTAAATATACGAGCTTAGAGGAATCCAAATTACCAAACTACTAGAGGGCTGGAAAGGTGGCTCAGCAGGCCAGAGCACTCGCTTTCCTGGTTGAAGACCCGGGTTAGGTTCTCATTACCTGCATGGTGACTCACAACCACCTGCAGCTCCAGTTCCAGGGAATCTGATGCGCTCTTCTGGCCTCTTTAGGCTCTTACATGTACATGGTACACATACGTCCACCTAGGCACACATGCACATAGAGTAAACTTGGAAAAATTAGAATAAGGTTTACTAACCAGTTATCCTAGAACATGCTTACAATAGAAAAAAGTGGATGGGTGTTTTGGGGCCAGCGTCAAGGGTTTGAGTGAGCTGCATACTCGGAACTCTGCTAGGTAACTTGAAGAATGGAACATACCTCACATAAACAAGGGACCGCAGAACATGCTCAGCCGTGTGTCAGAGGCGGCTGCTGCTTTTCTACGCAGTCAAGCCCCGTCGTCCAGTGGTGCAGCAGGATTTAAGGAAGTGGCGTCCCCAGCAGCACACGACCTGAATAGCCATCCCCAGTGCATCTGGGCATTGGTACAAATCATTGACTTATGTACTTCCCAGAGTAAGTGGTGCAAATGTGAAATGACTTCCCACCACACTTCCAGTAAAATCAACTGGAAGCTGGATTTGGCCTACAGCTCAATTTGATCTAGCACCAACCAACCTTTCTAGCTTTATCCCTTGCCTTATGGCCCTTCTCCACTCTTGTATTTCAGGGCGATAGGAATTTGTCAGGACTCAGCAACCACAGATCCATCGCTCCTCCTAGCCAGAGACACAGCACTGTTGCTCATCCCTCCTGCTTCCTCAATTGTCTCCTTAGTTTTTTGTTTCCCTGCTGGGTACCTTCAGTTCCTCACATAGCTTCCTACTTGTCCTTCCAACCTCCCGTGTGGTCCTCTGCCACCCTTTCCCCTCACTGTCACCAGAGAGGTTTAACATTTGATCCTGTTGCCGCTTTCCTGCTGGGATAAAGTTCAAAATACTCCAGTCAGTGGGAAGCTTGAAGACTTCGTCTGTTCTCTCAGCCCTTTTCTCCCGCCTCTGTCTTCCCGGGCTGTAGTCACCATGCATTCTTAGCTGTCCATTGACTTCGACAAGTACACATTGTGGCATATGTGTGTCCATATGTGCAGCACACCTACACACACACACACACACACACACACACACACACACACTAAAAATTAAAACAGTTAACACTTATTTCATATTTTTCTCAGTCAAAAGTAGATTTAAGATATTTAAAGAAAGCTGGTGACAGAGAACCTGAGCAACAATGGACACCCCCTTTGCTCTTTCTTCTCTCCGTTCCTTTTAAAAGTTTTGAGAGAGAGAGAGAGAGAGAGAGAGAGAGAGAGAGAGAGAGAGAGAGAGGAGAGAGGAGAGAGGAGAGAGGAGAGAGTGTAGTGTAGTGCACGTGTGAGGTCAGAAGACAACTTTCAGGAGTCACTTTTCTCTTTCCACCATGTGGGACCTGTAGATTCTGTTAAATCCCGAGGCAGGCACTTTTACCCACCCATCTTTTTCTTTTTATTTTTTTCTTTCTTTTAGAGACAGGGACTTGCTATGTAGTCCAGCTTAGCTCCATTACAACTGGGGACCAAGTTTCCAAACATTTTGAGCCTGTGGTGGCTCTTTCAAACCCCAATGCTTCCACTTAGAGGCAGAAGTAGTACTACTAATCTGAGTATGAGCTGCCATGCCACACTTTTATTTATTTTTAAAAGCCATGATCTCACTGTGTTGCTCAAGTTGGCTCCAAGCTCTATGCTCACAGGAGACAATTCTTAGCCTCTTGAGTAGCTGGTTCTGTTTGTGGGCCCCACCTCACCTGGCTGAAAGACTTTACTATGACATAAGTAGACCAAAGGCCTATTAGCAGACCTTTTAAGAATAATATTAACTTTTTATTACAGTGATACTTTTAAATATTATTATGATATAGCTTCACAACTAGAAGAAAAAAATTGGCAATACTTAAAAAAAAAAAAGTAAGTACACACCTTTAATTCCAGCACTCAGGAAGCCTCTGTGAGTTGGATCTCTGTGAGTTCAAGGCTAGCCTGGTCTACATATCAAGTTCTAGGACAACCAGGCTACCTAGAGAGACCCTGTCTCAAAAAAGAAATGAAAATAAATAGCAGATAGAGGTAGTATTTCTATATATATATTATATTATATGTATTATCTGTGTGTAAAATGAAAATAATTTTGTCATTGGAAATAGTTATTGTTTCCTAATGATTTCTATGCAGCATTGACATATAGAGTTCAAGTAATTTGTCCTACATTGCAGTATAAGGGGTTGACCGACAGCGTTGTGATTATTAGAGGCTGTGACCCTCCCTTGACTATTCGGGTGTGATCGCATTCTTTATCATGACAGGATGCCTGGCGGAGTGACTTAGAGGAGAAGAGGCGGGTTGTGGCTCACAGTCTCAGAGGTCTCCATCCTCTGTGCTGGCGTGGTGACAGGAGCAGCTCTGTCCTTGCCAGTGTCCTTGTGTCAGGGTCTTGCCGGTTTGGAGAACAGGGCGTTAGAGCTAGACTAGAAGCAAAGGTGGTTATAACCGTCAAACACCTGCTCTTAGTGTCCTTCATCTGACAGCTAGGCTCCATGTTAAAGGTTCCATAACCTCTCAGAACACCACCACAGCTGGGGACCAAGTTTTCAAATATTTGAGCTTGCAGATATATCAGACCCCAAATCAGAACAATCAGTTTATTTAAAACTTAGTTTACAATTAATTTTTATAGTCAGCTTGACAGAACCCAGAGTCACCTGGGAAGAGGGATTCTCAACTGAGGGACTGCCCGGATTAGACTGGCCTGTAGCCAAGTCTATGAGAGATCGTCTTGATTGATGATCAGTGTAGGAGGCCTCAGTCCACTGTGGGAGGTGCCATCCCTAGGCAGGTGGGTCTGGACTGTATAAAAAAGCTAGCTGAGCATAAGCCAGTGAACAAGGAAGTAAGTACACTCCTCTGTGGCTTCTGCTTCAAGTCCTGCTTACGCTCCTGCCCTGACATCCCTCAATGATGGATTGGGACCTTGGAGAGTAAGCCAGATAAACCCTGCTCTCTCCTAGGCTGCTTTTGGTTAGTGTTTCATTACAGCAACAGAAAGCAAAGTGGAGCATTTGGTCAGAGAAGCATCTATTAGCAGTGGGCAGCAGCTAACGCAGACTCATAACTGATCAAAATGCTGAGAATAAGGGACTGCCCAGTGCTCGGTCCTAAACAGGACATCTATGTCATATGTTACACCCACCAAGGTTTAGGGACAACGTGGCAGAAGGGGGCAGAAAGGACATGAGAGCCAGATGATGAGGAAAGAGTGTTGTAAAGCAAAACAAAACAACAAACAAACAAAAAGAACCTTCTGGACATGACTTGGCCATTGTTATACTCATGGGCTAACAGAAGCTGTAGTTACTGGTAAAAGACTGCACAATACTGAGCCCCATGGACATTTCATCATGAATAGGGAGGGGCTTATGAGGCCCCACCCCTTTCTGAGGGACTATTGGCGATTGGTTTTGCTGGAGGGATAGCATCATCTTACTTCAGTGATGTAGCCATTGATATGATACCATGCGCCAATAAATAATGCCCAACCTTGCTCATGCAAATAGTCCTAATTTAACCTAGTGGGTCACACACACAAGACATCAAAACAGGGCAGAGACGTTCTGAGATGAAAGGGGGACTTTAGTGGGAGAGGGAGGACCATGGGAAAAGGTAATGGGGCGGGGTGGGATGAAATGACCAAAATTCATTTTGTATGTGTATTAATTATCGAAGAATAAAAACTAACTTTTAGAACTGTTCACAGGAAATGCTGGTAATAGCGTTAGAGCCCCTCATTAGAGGCTTGAGACCAGAGGCTGTGACCCCCCAATGGGCTCTTACTTCCATGCACTCATTGTGACCCTGGGGTCCTCAGGGACAGTCGGGTAAGAAGCAAGCTGCTGTTTTTTTTCTTTCCCTACTTCCTTCCTCACTGTCTCTGTCACTTCCCTTCTTCCTTTAGTGAGTGCTTGTTTTTATATCATTCCTCCCATATCTGTATATTTGGGGAACACACCCACCTACCTACCTATCCCCCCTTCTCTGTCCTCTGTCATATGGTTCTGTGGATTAAACCCGGGGTCGTAGACACATTAGGCAAGTGTCTTAGGGTTCCTATTGCTGCCATGAAACACCGTGACCAAAAAGCAAGCTGGGGAGGAAAAGGTCTGTTTGGCTTACACTTCTCCATTGTAGTCCGTCACTGAAGGAAGCCAGGGGTGGATCTCAAACAGGGCAGGAACTTGGAGGCAGGAGCTAATAGTGAGGCCATGGAGGGGTGCTGCCTACTGGCTTGCTCCCTGTGGTCTGCCCAGCTTGCCCTCTTACAGAATCCAGGACCACCAGCCAAGGAACAGCACACCCACAACGGGCTGGGCCCTCCCCATCAATCACTGATTAAGAAAATGCCCTGCAGCCAGCTCTCTGGAGGCGTTGTCTCAGCTGAGGCCCCCTCCTCTGAGGTAGCTCTAGACTGTGTCACAGAAGACCAGGCAGCCCAGTGAGTGCGCTACCACTGAGGTACATGTTCCACCTCAAACTTAGAATAACGGAGTCTCCATGCCGGTGGGAAGTTCAGAACACATCCAGGTAAAGAGACGTGCCTGAAGCTATAATTTAGGAGGTAGACATTTGGGGCAATATTTGAAATTTTATTTTCTTCTCTAATAAAAAGTTACCTTTCTCAAGGTCACTTATTGAAAAAAGTTATTCAAGTCAAAGTATTTCAAACTGACTGTCCTATTTTCTGTAATTTTGGAGGTTTAAAAAATTTGCATTGTGCTTCTGTTTAAAATAAGGAATTTAGAAATATTATGATATGGCAGATAAACTGACATAGAAAGTGAACTCTGATTTGGCACAAAGGAACAGAAGAAAAAGAACTACCAACCATTTATTGGCTTTGCATTTTAAAAAAGATGTGTGTGTGTGTGTGTGTGTGTATGTGTGTGTTGGTATGTGTGTGTGTATGTGTGTGTTGGTATGTGCACTTATGTGCAGAGTCCCCTGGAGATGCAGTTACACGTGTTGTAAGTTGTCTGATGTCACTGGGAACTAAATTTAGGTTCTTTGGAAGAACAGCAAATGCACTTAACCTTTGAGCTGTCTCTCCAGCCCTGGCTTAATATTTTATGAGCCAGATGTATTTGAAAAAACGAGGAAAACATAAAAGGAAGAAAATTCCTTTGACCATGAGGACTGATGAAATAAAAACTGAAAACTCCCAAAGTTGGGAGATTTGTAGTTGGTTAGTTGTAACTAACAAACCGTTAATAATAAAGACTTATAATTGAATATTATAACCCTAGATAACAATTCACTGTAAGCTTTTTAATTTTTATTTATTTATTAATTTTAAAGACAGGGAAGGGTCTCACCGTGTTGCTCTGGCTGGATTGCAGCGTGCTACGGAAACTAAGCTGGTTTCAAACTCACAGATTCTCCTGCCTCTGCCTCTGTAGTGCTGAGATTAAAGATGTGCACTACCATGCCTGGCTATTTTTCATATCCCTAACAATTCAGAGTTCTTGTGGTTTAATTTAAAATGCAATCCAATATGAATAACACAGTATTGACTGTTTTCTCAATTACATATTTCAAAAGATGACAAGCTGTTGCCTTCACATACATATGTCAAAAAGAGAAAAAAAAAAAAGAAAGAAATGCCAGATTCATCTGGAAAAAGAAAAAAACCCCATAAAACCATGTTGTGGTTCTTAAAAAACTATTTTAAGCAACTTTCTGGTTGTGGACTCAAAGGTGCACTCATTGTGATACTTTACTGTTTATGCTGTTGGCCTCTTTAATAAAACTGTCACATATTTATTATAAATATGTCAAATGATATTTGACAAGTCAACCCAATGAAGAGATGGGCCAAACACTTAAATAGACATTTTTCTAGGAATGACGTATATGTGACCAGTAAGCACGTGAGGAGATGCTCATCAATCTTAGCTGGGGGAATGCAGACCAGCCACGGTGAAGTACCGATGCACCCCCAATAGGATGGCCACCATTTTGAAAAATGGAGACTAACTGATGGAGAGGGTGCAGAGATGCTGAGCCCTTTGTGGTGTAGCTGCTATGGGAGACAGGTAGTTCTTAGCTGGTGATGGTTAAATAGCACTGTAATCAGACAACACACTCATCACATACTTAAAAACAATGAGAATGGTAAGTTTGCCATTTGTATTTTATCATAGCAAAACAGAACAAATACTGAAGTATTAAAAAGAAATATATATATTTTTAATATCCAGAATCTTTCCAGAAATAACCCATGTCAGCATTTGGTAACTATTTTAATCCTTTATTCTATGCTTTAAACTTTTGTCGTGAGACTTCTGATGCTCTCTGTATTAGAAGGTCTAGAAAAAAGAATAAACAGCATTCATGAACGTCGGGGCCTGGTTAACACAGATCCCGAAGCACATGTGAGCAGGCAGCCTCTCCCATACAGGCAGCTGTGGTCTTACAGAGCATGGTCCAACCCAGCCAATTAAAACACAGAAATAATAACCAAATGAAAGTGGAAAACTAGGAAGACTCACAGGCTGTGTAATCAAATCCATCTTGACGAGCACAGTTGTTTCCAGCTCGTGCTGTGGCAGTGCTGTTTTTGGTCTGATTTTGTGTTACTGTAAACGCTATTTTTTTCTCTTTCAAATATTTCTAAATATAAAATGATACAAGACTATTTGGCAATATTCGAGTTTGTCTATCACAAGAATATATATAACACATATGTAAATACATATATATCTTTATAAAAACTATTATATTTTTATTTACTAATTTTGTGTAATGTGTATGTGGGCGTCTACGTACCACAGGGTACATGTGGAGGTCAGAGGACAACTTGAAGTAGTTGGTTCTCTCCATGTGGGTCCTGGGGATGGAACTTAGGGAGTTAGGCTTGGTGGCAGGCGCCTTTACCTGCCGAGCTGCTGGCCCCCACCAGGATGTATTTTTAAAGAATAAATGTAGTGATATGAAATTTAATAAATGTGTATGGTAAATAACATTTAGGAAGTCAAGGGGCACTTTGCTCCAGTTTGAATGCTGTCATTATCCCTTGTAACTTTAGACTTAAGTAGTGACATTAAGGCAGAAGTAGCACATGGCACTTGGCTGGCTTTAGACAGTAAGATAAAGTCAGTAGGAAGAGTTGAAATGTCCTGTAAGGTAACCATAAAGCATTTGTTATTGGGTTCCCTTCCCCAGCCTCCTCAGTTCCCAGGACACCTTTGTTCACTAATTATCAATAGAGAAGGTCTGAATTCCAGATTCATTCCACTAGTTCCTAATTGTGGACGATATACTTAGTCATGCCCAGCTTCAGTTCTCCACTGGTGAAATGGACATAAAGAGAGGGCCAAGTTCTTAGGTGTGTCGTGAGAGTTAGGTGAGTTGATATAGAGGAAGGCTCCCAGAGCATGCTTTGCATGAAGCGCCCAGTCCATATAAATGACTCACTGTGGTGAGGATGGCCACGTGGCCATTGTGTAGTCAACCCTGGCACAAATATTATGGGAGAGCTAGTGACACATTATGCTTCCTTAGCACAAGGATTTGCTTAAAGATCCACTTCTGCTTTTGTGAGTGTGAGTACTGGCCAGGCACAATGACTCTCCTGACTCTCAGGTCTGAGATAGAGCCTGAAAACATTTTCTGTAATAAAATGTAGTTCAGCCAGAAAAAAAGACCAAATGGAACAAAGGACTTGGAATGATCCTTGAGAGAGGGGACTGGCAAAGGTGGTGGATGGGGGGCGGGGCTCTGCCCAAGATGCTCTAACCTTTGTCCACAGTCCTCCTGATGACATCATCGGTGTTTACCTCTGAGTCAGAAATGTGAATTCTCATCCAGCTCCAGAGCCTGTATTTCCCACTGTGTTAGTAATTTTGGTGGCTAGCATGATTTTGTGTCTTGACCAGTTAGATACCTCTGTAAGTATCCAATTAGTTTTCACTGAATACTTGTGTGTGTATGTGTATGTGTGTGTGTGTGAGAGAGAGAGAGAGAGAGAGACAGAGACAGAGACAGAGAGACACAGAGAGAGAGAGCTTTGAACTCATGATTCCTCTGCCTCAGCCTTTTGAAAGCAGGGCATTACATACAGGTGTGTACTACTATGCCTACCTCACTTTTGTTTGTTTATTTACTGATTTTTGTTTTGTTTTTAAACCTTCATTTCCTCACTGCATATGTGTTGAATCACATGTTTTGCTTTTTAAATTAAAATTTTGCTGAGTTCTGGTTTTCATACTTTAACTCAGGTATAATGTCGTTGCTGAGGCCTCTTCTTCTGGACGTGGTCCCAACGATTCAACAGACTGCTGCCTTGGCTCTGGGGAGGCTGGCCAATTATAACGATGACTTAGCAGAAGCAGTCGTGAAGGGTGACATTCTTCCACAGCTTGTCTATTCATTGGCAGAGCAGAATGTAAGACTTTTTAAAAAACTTTTTTTTTTCCTCTTGGATTTAAAAAATTGATAACCTTGGCACAGTTGTAAACTTGAAGGCATTAGAATTACTAGGCTGTTAATACAACCTTGGATTCCTATGTGTGCATGAGAACATCTTTAGGGAATTTTGCTTTGGGACTGATATGAGGGTTTGTTTTTTTTTCCATTACTTTTAATTTAAGAGGACTATGCAAAAAGTTCAGGCGATTAGACATATGCAGCGTTTCTCTTCACTTCAGAGCTCAAGGATCCACCTCAGGGAAGAGGCTAGCACCCTGGGAAAGAACATGGCTGCTTTCAGCAACCCTTGCATGCAGGTGAAAGAGTGAGAGACAGCCCTGAGGGAGAGACTGCGTCACATGGAAAGTTTGAGAAAGTATTTTTCCGAGTAAACAAGCATTCTAACTCTTTTTAGAACACTCTCTGGGGGCTGGAGAGATAGTTCAGTCCATAAACTGCTTGCCCCATTAACACCAGTACCCATGTTTAGTCTCCAGAATCCATGTACAAATGGCAGACATAGTGTCACATGCTTCTAATCTCAGCACTGGGGATGAAAGGCAGGAACATTAGGATCTCTGGGGTTCACTGGCCAGCCAGTCTAGCACAATTGATGAGCTGGGCCAAAGAGGGACACTATCTCAAAGGAGCAGAAGACTTTCCTAAGGATGACCCTGGAAGTTGACCTCTGGTCTACACACACACACACACACACACACACACACACACACACACACACACACACTCATACACTCATACATGCATGCACGCACATGCATGCACAGAGCACTTTGGTGTTATTCTATGTTTCTCTGACTATTTGGTATCTGTAAGTAGAGTTTTAGACTACTCATTTCACTCTTAGTTTATCATAATGCAGTATGCACCTTCTTTTGATGACGTTAAGACTAGATTCCTACTTATCTAACAAAAAGATAAAAAGAACTGAAGAATGGGCAGAGAACTTGAATAGATACTTGCCCAAAAGAACATCTCCAAATGGTGAACAAACAAAGAGAAACTTGGCAGCATTGGTAAGAGGTACAAGTTAAAGGCATGGTGTGGTTTCACTTATCATGGTGTGGCCCACTTATCAGGATGAGCATGACAAATATTTTCAAGGAAAATTAGCAGTGTGGTGATGATGTGGAGAAATGAACCCTCGGCTGTTGCCGGAAGGAATATGGAATGGCATGATTGCTATGGGAAGTAATTCTGCAGGTGTGCAGTGAGTCCAGGGTTTATGATGTGGACGAGCAATTCTTCTAGCTATGCATCAGAAAGAACTAACTGCAATGCTCACAAAAGTCATGTACAAGTGTTCAGAGCAGCATGGCTCTCCGGGTCTGGAGGGAGAGCAGCGCAGGTCCATCAACAGATCAGTGAGAAAACAGAATGCCATCCACCCTATCCCCACACAGTGACTGCTGCTCTGTCAGAAAAAGGAACTGGGACTGATAAGTATCACACCATGGATGACTCTTAAATCATTATTCCAAGTGAAAGATACCACACGCAAAAGACTGCATAGTAGAATTTATATGAATATACAGAATATGCAAATCCATAAGGCAGACACGGACTCCTGGGTGCCAAAGGCCGAGGGAGGGGAAGCTAAGGAGCAACTTACTTTTTTTTTTTTTTTTTTTTTTGGTTTTTCGAGACAGGGTTTCTCTGTGTAGCTTTGCGCCTTTCCTGGAACTCACTTGGTAGCCCAGGCTGGCCTCGAACTCACAGAGATCCTCCTGGCTCTGCCTCCCGAGTGCTGGGACTAAAGGCGTGCGCCACCACCGCCCAGCAAGATTTTACTTTTTGTTTTTTATTCTTTTGGTTATAGGAATAAGAACATGAAATGTGAAACATTAATAATGTACAGGAGAAAGTGATCAGAAAGTGTAATTAGGCACTGGTAGTTAGCAGATAGCTATTGATAACTTTACATTATAAATTGGTAATTCTACAGAATAAAAGTCAAATTAGTTTAAGATAATAACAAGGAATGTTCCAACATTATTTTTATGATTATAATAAAGTAGTCTTAAGAAAGTTATTTTAAAAGTCTACCTTACTTTTGAATAAATTGGTAGAGACTGGGTTTTTTTTTTTTTTTTTTTTTTTTTGGTTTTTCGAGACAGGGTTTCTCTGTGTAGCTTTGCGCCTTTTCCTGGAGCTCACTTGGTAGCCCAGGCTGGCCTCGAACTCACGGAGATCCGCCTGGCTCTGCCTCCCGAGTGCTGGGATTAAAGGCGTGCGCCACCACCGCCCGGCGAGACTGGGTTTTTGACATAATTTTAGAAACAAAAGGAAATATGCTGCATTAAAACATCAGTACTAGCATAGTAATTTTTTACATTAACATGTGCCACTGTTTAAGATATAACTTGTTAAAATGCACTTGGTATGTTTTCTTTTCCTACTATTTTTATTGTTTATGTTTTTAGCCTAAGTGACTAGAAATCTTTCAGAGAAGGTAGTTGGCTGTTCCTTCTTTAGTAGTGTGGTGGTTTGAACGGCAATGGCCATCTTAGGCTCATATCTAAATGCTTGTTTCCCCAGTTGGTGGAACTGTTTGGGAAAGATTAGGAGTGTGGCCTTGTCGGAGGAGGTGTGTCACTGGGGGTGGGCTTTGAGGTTTCAAAAGCCAGTGCTAGCCATTTCCAGTTAGTTTTCTGTCTGCCTCCTGGCTGTGGATCAGAAGTGAGCTCTCAGCTGCTGCTCCGGAGTCATGCCTGCCTGGCTGCTGCCCTGCTGATTCTGACCCTGATGATCATGAACTATAACCTTTGAGAATCATGAACCCTTGATGAAATTCTTTCTTCCATAAGTAAACTTGGTCATTGTGTCTTCACAGCAATAGAAAAGTAACCAAGACAATAGTTAGTATAAAGAACTCAAAACTGGCAATGTCAAGTGGGACATTAATTGGGTTTTATATTAATAAGGATAGTGAGATCAGCTGAACATGGTAGCACACACCTTTAATGTCAGCACTCAGGAGGTAGAGGCAGGCAGATCTCTATGAGTTCAAGACCAGTGTCAGCTATGTGGTACATTCCGGGTCAGCCCAGTGCACACAGTGAGACCGTATCTTAAAAAACAAATAAGCAGGCTGGAGAGATGGCTCAGAGGTTAAGATCACTGCTTGCTCTTCCAAAGGTCCTGAGTTCAATTCCCAGCAACCACATGGTGGCTCACAACCATCTGTAATGAGATCTGGTGTCCTCTTCTGCCCTGTGGAAATATGTGCAGACAGAACACTGTATACATAATAAATAAATAATATTTAAAACAAAAACAAATAAGCGATGAAACCAACAGAGAATTATGAGATCATCTCTATATTATTTTAGTCACATAACAACTGTGTGGTAGCCACCTATTTCCTGCATGTGTAACCTTTTAGCAAATGGAGAGAAACATGTTACTTCTATGCTTCACTTTCAGTTTTTTATTCCCTGGCCAAATGAAATTTATATACAGGGCGTACTAGACATATGAAGCAGCATTCACAAGTCACACAATGGCTGGCTTGTTTTTTATCTTTAAAAAAAAAAGCCTTTCTAGGATAGAAAAATAAGATATTCTATTGTTTATCTTCTTTTTATTTTTATTTTTTAAGCAGGAGAAGTTTTAGAAGTGTGAATGTTTTATCTTAATGCCTGTGATTGCTAGGTGTATCTTGGAGCATAGCTGTTATTCAGGATGATTTGCTGAGGTCAGGAGAGCTTGCTGTGCTTGGAGGTTGAGAGGAAGTAAAGGAAAAGAGGTGGTCAGTGGACGGAAATATTCTAGAGTTCCCAGGAGCCAAGCAGAACCTTTCAGTATCAAGCAGATACAGAAATCCCATTATTTTATGAATTTGCAGAAAGTGCCATGTTTGTATTTGATTTTATGCAATTTCCAAATGCATGCTTCAGAGTAAAACATTTGTAGCATAATTTAAACCTTGCCTCTCCTCCAGGTTAGTTACTCAACAGAAGCAATATCAAAGAATCAGCTGTTCGCATTGTTTGCGTTCAGAGGCACTGTGCTTTACGTTAATGCCATGTTCTGTGTTGCTTCCAGGCTATTTTAGATTCTGGGTTTGTTCTCTTCTCCCTGTAGTGTGTCTACAAGAAAGCAGCTGCCTTTGTGCTGCGAGCAGTTGGTAAACACTCTCCTCAGCTGGCACAGGCCACAGTTGACTGTGGCGCCCTGGACTCTCTGGTGATATGCTTGGAAGATTTTGACCCTGGAGTCAAGGAAGCTGCAGCCTGGGCACTTGCATATATTGCAAGGCATAATGCAGGTACTGGGGTGTGTTTGAAAATTGGGTGACTCAAGTTTAGATTTATTAGATAAAAAGCAGCTTTGTTTAGTAAATCGATGGAGTTTTAAAGGTGTTGCTGGATATCATGAAAGAGCAGTCTCAAAGGCTAGCCATACTGTTTGGATCACATATTTACAAAACACTTCCACATTTGAGTCCCAACAGAAGGGAAATTTGAAGTAGATGGGTGGTAGGGCAGAGCGGGATTGACAATGGTACATGCTTGTAATCCCAGCATTCAAGAAACAGAGGCAGGAAGATCCAAAGTAAGTTCAACAAACCTGGGTTACACAGCAAGACACTGTCTCGAAACCAAACCAAACCAAGCCAGATAAAACAAACAAAACAAAAAAGTTCAGCCAACCAACTAGATAAATATATTCTTGGTAACTGGTCAAATAATGATGTTTTTGTGGCTTGTCATCACCTGAGCTCATTGTCACTCATGACAGGACATTCCAAGCCAATCAAAGAGCCAAATCACATGAATGAATGATGTGAAAAAATGATATAAAGTTACAGAAAACGTTTTGTTCCCTTATGTCAGCAGGAAGGAGGAGGAAGTAAGTAAGGCAACGTTCTTCTATAAACTGACATCTTGGTGCAATCAACAAGATGGGATGGGGTCTCCTGGGAGGAGGATGTGCAGACACATGATGGGTAAATGATGTGTGGGGCTCACCCCATCTCTCTGTAGAAGTTGCTAAAGAACAAATGACGAATGGCATCTGAGAACGATGAGCTTTGCTGGGAATCAGCAAACCGCACATTCAAACGGGATAGCCGCCATCTGCTGATGGGGAGGAGGCACAGGGCAGGACAGCCCTGGGGTAGGGTCTGCATTCCAGTCTAGTACACTTCGCTGCTGTGTGACCTCAGCCGCAGCTTGGGAACTTCTGAACTTGAACACCCTCATCTGAACAGAGGGAAGCTAACAGTTATTTTCGAGGTTTGTAATGAGGGCGGTGAAATTAGAAGCCAAGAGCTCCAGTCAGTGCGTGGCATGTACCTGGTGAACACAAGATGCTGATGTCAGTGTGAAATACTGGAAAGGACATTATAACACTGGTGGTTTTTAGTCAGGTGTGGAGGATGGAAGAATGAAAGTCTGAGGCCACCCTATGCGACATAGTAAAGCTTGAATCTTAAAAAAGTAAAGTAAAACAGAATGACATTTATGAGGTTGGAGGAGGAGGTTCAAATTGTACAAACTAATGGAGAGTAGTTTGTCAAAATTAGTGGAAGTCAGGGGAGAACTCAGGCTCACCCCAAACACCTGCTTTGGAAATGAGTCCTGAAGGAAGGCTGTCACAGAAGGGAAAAGCTGCATTTGTGGAAATGTTATTATAACACTATTTATAGTACCAAATGCCTCAAATATTTGACAGAACTTGAATGGTTAAATTATAGTAATCCAGTTAATGAAATCTCATGCAACAAAGTAAAAGGTAATTAGAGTCCTTACATGTTAACGAGGAAAAGTAATCAAATACTAAAAAGGAGAAAGTCATATATTATGGTTACAGTACTGTAAAATGAGCTTTCCTATGGATGTAGATTATAAAATGCGAGTTGCATGACCAAGCTGGTAGATTAAAGATGCCTCTTTTCGCGTCTAGATTTTCCAGTGTGTAGAGAAGGGCCGCTGCTGGGTGGGGAGCCGTCCTGCCGAGGCTGCCTCTGCCCTGCAGTTCTGCTCCATTATCTCGTGTTGCTTGCAGCTGCCCTGAGGTGCTTCTCTCTCTGTCTGCTGAGAAAAGTGTGGCTTACAGAAGAGGCCTGGGATGATGTGAACGGTGGCATCAGAGTCGGGTTCTAAATCTGTCTATTCCAAGTCCGTGTTAGCCGCTGCACGTAGAGCTGGGCTGACCACTTCCTGGCAGTACTGGAGGAAACCCGCAGAAGCAGGCCGAGGCTCCCTCAGGTTGAATTTGGGTCTTAAAATTGGGACAGCACTAGCAACAGAATAGAAATAGGGCGGCGGGAAACTTCAGTTAGAAAAGAACACTCTTGTCGTGTTTAGAAAGATCCATATTCAAGTTCATTTCCATCCCATAGTGTCTGGAGTTGATAAGTTGTCGGCCTGTCATATACCGTGTTGAGAGAACTCGGTGTTTTCAGTCAGAAGTCAAAAGCTTCCCAGTTGGATCTGGTGGGTTCTGATAAGTCAGAGGACTGGTCCACAGTGTGGTGAGCCAGTCTGACGAGCACACATAAGCTCTGAGCCGGAACAGGCACACACTGGTGGGCATGTGCCATGGATGTCCTGCCTGCCTTCCTTTTTTGCCCCATCTGGGAGATATTACTGTAGTTCACAAGCAGGATCCCACTTAGGGATCACATTCCACTTTCTTTCCATGTCCTAGATCCCGTGTAGAACTCCCACTCTAAGTTAATATTTCAGAGAAGTTAGGGGCCTAGGGCCCAGATACTCCTCAAAGAGATTACTGTGTCAATTTCTCAGAAGGAAAAGGAACTACTGTCCAGTTCCACAGAAGTCACCAGGAACAGCCAAATCAAAGACAGTGAATATTTACCCCCAAATAACTGGTTTATTTCCCAATGTCCCTAAAAGTGGAACTTATCAGATTACTTGAAAATATCCATTCATTGTCCTTTTCTTACTATCCACGCTAAGGCACTCGATGGTTTAAAATGTTTTAGACCTTAAGTGAAATGCCAAAGGAGGTATACTTAAGGGCAAGAGGAGGAGGAGATTGGAGGTCGGAGGTTAGCCCTTTTTTTTAGAATAGTCTTTTTTCCTTCCTTCCTAATTTTTCCCACTTTGCAAACAGGTCAGTTACTTAACAAGTCTGCCTTGATTTTCAGGGCCTGGTCTTGCTTTTGGAGATAAGTGTCTGACCAGAAGCATGAGGGATGAGGTAAAAAGGACTGTGGGATTGTAGCCCCTGGGCAATGGGCAGCGGGCACAGAGAGGAGCCCTGTCCCCAGCCTCCCAAGCTGAACCTCTCAGTGCCATGGGAAGCCTAAATAAAAGCTCAAACTGAAGGAAAGGCGAGAAACAGCTTGGGGTTTTGAGGGAACCTCTCTATGCCTGGGCTCAAAAACAAGTGTCAGGTGTCGAGAGCTTTAGTTAAAAGCCAGGCTGTCTTTTGGTAGTAAGCTGTGGTTGGACTCAAGGTCAGTGAGGAGAACATTTGACCAGACAGTGTACAACTTAAGCCTGATTCTGTGCCAGGGTCAAGCCGAGGAAGGTGCCTCTGTCAGCAGCAGCTTCCGATGGGACTCGGACAACCAGCAGCTTCTCAGCCCCTCCTCTGTGTGAGGAAAGACTGTCCTTTCAGGTCGAGCTCCTCATGACGTCAGACTCCTCTGCCTCTGATTGCCAGGGCCTGGCTTCCACATGTGCGCTCTTCCTCTTCAGGCCTGATTTATGTGCAGCTCAGCCCTGAGATGGAGCTTCTGCAGCCTGGGGCCTTCCTCTCAGGCCTGGCCACTGTGGACACCACACAAACATTTGCTACATTACAGCTGCTCTTTAGAGTAGCATGTAGAAGAAATCTTAATTATGTAGAATAATGAAATGAGAAAGGAGAAGGCTTTAAAATTTAGAATTTTTATAAATATTCATCTCCCTTAATGTGCAAATATCAGTGGCACAAAGAGGGTAAAATGGCCTAGGAGGCGACAATCAATTTTAAAACCACATACTTATTTATGAAGAAACTGCCTAAATCTACTTAACAATTTTTGAAGTAATTAACTTTTAAAAGTGAAAATTTTAACGATCAGTATTGGAGACAAGTATTAGTGATGTTGTACTAATAACGTAAGAGTAGATAAGCAGCCACTTATACTGTCTCAGGAACTGGGGAGGTGGGGGGTCATCCGGTGAGTTTGAGAACAGCCCAAGCAACAGAGTGAACACCCCCATCTCAACAACAAAAACAAAGCCCCATAGACTGGTGACTGCAGACAATAATGCCGATTTCTGTAACATTTTTGCTTTCTATTTTAATATATAAATTTATTTAATCTTGGAGTGCTTGTAGTACACCAAGAAAAGTGAGTCTTAGAGGGTCATGAGATTTTATATATATTTTACCAAATATATGACACTTATTTCCCCAGATTCCTTTCTGATGACCCAGGTGTTAGGGAAAGTGGAAAACAAACCTCTCTTGTGTGTTTTGCGGGAGCAGAGGCCAAGTGTGTTAAAATGTCGTTCTAGTTAGACCCGTGTTCCACTGGGCAGTTACTTTGCTAGTCATTAGTGCGCATGCCGGTAACTGTGATTTTCTTGTATGTCTAAATTCTTGTAATTTTTGTTCTTTGTTTTTTATTTTTATTTTGTTGTTGTTATTAAGAACTCGGGCCTTTCATCCTAGCACTTGGGAGGCAGGCAGATCTCTGAGTTCTAAGCCAGCTTGGTCTACTGAGTGAGTTCCAAGACAGCCAGGGCTACACAGAGAGTTTTTTTTTTTTTTTTTTTTACTTTAAGTATCAAATATATCTTAGCTCTTATCTACCACTTCAAACAAAAAATCTGTGATGGAATCAGAACTAGAAAAACGGTTAGCTTTATATCCCTTTTCATAACCCACGTTCTGTCCTTCCTCACCATTCACATTTAGCCTTTCTTCTCTCCTTTTCTATATGTTATATCGTGCCTACATGTACATTTATTTACATATGTACATATATTATTGCCTAGGTTCCACACCATTTCTCAGATTGTATGACCTCACTTAATATTATAAAAGCCCATTATTCCTGCATTTTTTAAAATTAATTTTTCCTTAGAGCCAAGTACTATTATACTGGCTGAGGAAATAATGGCAATGTTTACCCAATGTGATTTCAAAAACATTAAAGATGCTAGGCAAGGAGCTGGAGAGATGGCTCAGTGGTTAAGAGCACATCCTGCTCTTGCAGAGGACCTGAGTTCAGCTCCTAATGCCACTGTCAGGTGGCTCAGACCCGCTGTAACCCCAGCTCCAGGGATGACACCGCTGTAACCCCAGCTCCAGGGATGACACCGCTGTAACCCCAGCTCCAGGGATGATACCGCTGTAATCCCAGCTCCAGGGATGACACCCGCTGTAACCCCAGCTCCAGGGATGACACCACTGTAACTCCATGGGCACCTGCACTTACCTGCACTTGTGGGAATTTGCTTCGCCAAAAACGTTGATAGAGGTGTGGTTTTTTTCTGGGTAGATGACTGCTTAAAACTGAGGAGGGGGTGGTGTCTCTCTCTCTCTCTCTCTCTCTCTCTCTCTCTCTCTCTCTCTCTCTCTCTCTCTCTTTCTCTCTCAGGGCGGTCGGAGACTGGATGGCTAGTTCCATTCACCCCCTGGGCAGAACAGAGGAGAGCTATGGTTGTTTACTTTGTCTGTATCCGAGAGTGTATTTCTCCCCATTTTATATCTCAATATACCCTTGATACCCTTTGACAGACTTTCGTGGATTCACGTAACACTTACCCACACAGATACCTGCACACACACTTAAGAAGATAAGTCTTTTAAAAAATGTTAGGTTAGATCCACTTCCAGAATTAAAAATAGACGGTGAAGCCCAGGGGACTTCCAGGAGTCACTCAGGGGAGGGAGGCACAGCAGAAACTCGTGAACAGAGACCTTTTCTAAGAGCCTGGTGTGACTTTGTTGTTGTTTGTTCTAAGATAGGGTCTCTCTGTGTAGTCTTGGCACTAATTGCAGACTAGTCAGACCTTGAACACACGAAGATCCCCCTGCCTCTGCCTCCTGCACGCTGAGATCAAAGGTGTGCGCCATCACACCTGGCATCTGGTGTGACCTTTTAATCTCCAGGGTCTTATTTTTGTTTGCCTTTCAGGGGCCTCCCTCCTTGGCCTGTTTCCATAGAGAATTCCATCAGAACTTTGTGACCTTGGGCTGGACAGCCTTCTCCATCCTACTGAGTTTCTAGAAGGCAGGGACCTTACCTAGCACTGGGCTGAAGCAAAAGGGATACCAGTAAAGTCTGAGTAACAAACGGTGGCTTTCCCGGCAGGAGGATTCTTGTTTTTAACATTGTAGGCTAAGTGAAATCCCAACTATGGGTGCAAAGCACTACCAAGCAAGTGGAAGACATAACAAGGCTTCTAGATAGGAAACGCATAGTTTGTAAAGCTCTGGGTCCACTTACTTCACTCGGTTGGTTTCTTTTTTGCTGAGGCACTGTAGACCTGCTCAGTAGCTTGGCTTTGCTGGGTCTCAGCTGTGGAGAGTCAGAGGCTAAGGTGGGAGCTGGGGTGGGCTCAGGATGCTCTCAAGGCTAAGGTGGGAGCTGGGGTGGGCTCAGGATGCTTCCAAGCTCCTCCTACCCATTGTCACTCAGGCCAGAGCCAGGTTTCATTGTCTTTGCTTTCTGTTCCTTGGTCTCCATTTCTTGACTTTCCCACATCTTTGAGCCTCTTTTCATAGAAGCCTGTGGAAGCGCTGCCTGCTCTGTCCAACCAGCTGACTGTAATTTCTAACTAAAGCCCCATTATCTGCAGATCAGTGGCCTGTTTGACTCACTTGAGTTTTTAAAGGCGCCAGAATCATTTTGCCTTGGAAACAAATGTATGTTTATGTTACCCCCTAAATCTACCATTCAATTCATATGTTAGGGCTAGACCAAGGACTATGAGCATCTAGTAGAGGGATGTGAAATAGGGATGAGGGAAAGACAATGACACTTGTATGTGGGAGGAGAAAGAAAAAAATCACATGAAGCATTTTCATAATACACGGAAATTTCCTCTCCATGCTTTTCTCATTTCTATCTGCAAATTGAAATGTCAAGCAATCAGCTCAAAATTATAGCCAAATCGAGGGATTTTTGGCTAAGGATGTTGCATCTTTCAGCTGTGTTGGTGAAGAACAGGGTGCTGTGGGAGCCAGCCCAGTGATGTCTGCTTCCTACTGTGCACATCCTGTGTGGTCCCTTCCCCGAACAGAAGCGATGTCTTGTAACTTCCAAGTTTGGTTCTGACAGACTGCAGGGTTTGTGCTGGATCGTGTGTTCTGGATCACTCATTAGACACCCTCCTGGGCCTATCGGGAAGTCCACATACTGGAAAGGGCAGGTTTCTCCCAAGACTCACGAGAACACTTGAAGTGCATTTCAGATGACTAGAACAGCCACCCAGCCCAGACTGACCCCTTGATTGTAGCCTGGTGAAAGACCCAAGGCCCTTGGCTAAGCCATTTCCTCATTTCTGTCTAACAGAGACCACTAGGAAGTAACTGCTTTAGGTTTCTAAGTTTGGTGTGATTTTATTACACAGTAGTAGATAACCAAACCAATGGTAAGCAGCTGGGCTAGACCAAAACTAAATGAATTTTGCTTTGGAAGAGCTGTTGTTAAATCCATACTGAAGCTTTGGTACTGAAGCTTGTTTGTTTGTTTTTTAATTGTAGTTTCACCTAATTATGAGCAACTGGTTGAATGGGATGTCAGATTATTATTAATGTAAGATGATGTTCTCAATGTGTTTCTATATCTTTTTTAAAGTTTTAATTGGGCTGGGGATGTAGTTCAGTTAGCAGAATGCTTGCCTAGCACATGCAGAGTGTGGACCTCCAGCTCTGTGTAAAGTGATATGCAATCCTGACACTCCCCAGACCCAAGCAGGAGAATCAGAAATTGAAGGTCACCCTCAACAACATAATGAGATTGAGGCCACTAGCCTGACTCAGAATAAACAAACAAATAAAGGAAAGTTTAGAAGTGATACAGTGGTGTAGTTTATTTTTATGACTAAAGCAAAAACCAGCCAGCCAATTTTTAAACCGAAATAGGGCATAAGGAACTGGATTATGACTTCTTGTATTTTTATAAGGAAACAGGTTGAAATATAACTTTGCAGGGCTTAGAAATAAAATAAAAATAAGTAAAGTTAAAGAAATTAGGTTTCCAGAGGAATTGCTGAATTTGTATGCTAGAACACACACACACATATACTTTTCCTTCTATTTTTTTCATTTTGGAAGGCCTCTTCATTTGGTGTACCGTGTATGAGTCCCCAGAGTCACTTCCTCTTGCTCACATTCTCCTCTATGGTTATAAGCAGAAGCAGCAGCCACATCTGTGTTATGGGAGCCCCGCCCCTTCGGCGTGTTGCCCATTTCCCCTTCCGCCGGCACTGTAGAGGGCCTTCCTCTAGGAGAGCCCTGACCATGCCTGTAAGAACGCAAGGGAGAAAGAGCAGCGCGTTTCCATATCAAGAGAGCCCCTGCGTGGGTCCTTTAAGAGGGCTTTAGAGTTCAGCCCGAGGCTGTACACCGGTGGTTGGGTCGGAAGCCGGCTCCCAGGTGGACGTGTTTGATTTGGCCCGCACTGCGTTGTCTCACACAGAGTTCTTTTCAAAAAGAAAGTTGCCAGCCCTTAAAGGCCGGGGAGCTTCACGTTTGCGAGGCTCTAACAACAGCATGCCTGTACTCCAGCACGGCCACGCAGGGCTCCGGCTGGGAACTGCTGTCTGTTGTAGATAGAGGCCTTCCCCTTCTCCGCTGCTCCGAAGGGTCCTGTTCGCCTTACTTCTTCAGGCTTTATTTAGTTTCTTTCCTGGGCCCTGCAGGCTTGACTTCACTCACTTTGATCTTAACAGACAACTTCTTAATGCACAATTAAGAAGTAAGATTGAGGGTTTAGGGCAAAGCCCAGTGGTTCACAGATGGGTAAGTCAGACCTCTGATGCCCTTTCCCCGACAGCTGCCTTCAGAGAGAGCATCTTCTGGTTCATGAAGGCTGGCAGGGAAGAACAGCCTCTTTCTAAGTTAAACACACACCATTAAAGATTCGAAATGAGGGTCCTGGGCTGACTGCTGTTACGTCACCTTGACACAACTAGAGCCATCTGAAAGGAGGGACCCTCACCTGAGAAAATGCCTTCATAAGATTCAGCTACAGGGCATTTTCTTAATTAGTGATTGATGGGGGAGGGCCCAGCCCATTGTGGGCGGTGCTATCCCTGGGCTGGTGGTCCTGGGTTCTATAAGAAAGCGGGCTGAGCAAGCCATTAAGTACAAAACTCCTCCATGGCCTCTGCATCAGCTCCTGCCTTCAGGCTCCTGCCCTGTTTGGGTTCTGTCCTGACTTCCTTCAGTGATGGACAGTGAGCTCTGAGGACCTGCAGGTGAAAGTGAGTACTGCTTTGAACCGGTCTTTGAATAGTCTTTACAATATGTGGTTTAAATATTTTGATTTTTCTGATGGACTGTGTTGCTTTTTCTGAGTCAGGAACTACAAATCTGTCAGAAGATTGGGTAATTTATCTTTGAAAACTGGTTACCCTTGTTCCCACAGTTAGTGATATATTTTCAAGGAAATTTTGCACAGATAAAAACTTGGTTGTAAAGTGAGTGTCAGGTTTTTGCATTCTGTATTGCTATTGTTTTTTGAGACAAAGTCCTACTATGTAGCCCTGATTGACCTGGAACTCACTGTGTAGACCAGGCTAGCATGGACTTCACAGAACTTGCCTACATCTGCCTCCTGAGTGCTGGGGTTAAAGGCATGCACCACCACACCTGACCTACTCTATTTATTTCTGAAACAGCTTTCAGTGAGTATCTGTGTACGTACCAATCACTGCTTTCATAAGCATGCTAATTGAACATCCAAAAGCTGGCTTCTAAACAGTTTTAAAATGAGCTCCCTGTGGAAAGATGGCTCAGTGGTTAAGGGCACTGACTGCTCTTCCAGAGGACTTGGGTTTGAGTCCTAGCAACCGCATGGTGGCTCACAACCATTGGTGACTCCAGTCTCAAGGGATCTGACACCCTCTTCTGGCCTCTGTGATCACAGGGCATGGTTACCGTGCACTGACCTAAGTGCAAGCAAAACACACACACACACACACACACACACACACACACACACACACACACACACACACCAAAATAGCCAGCTCCCCGAGATTTTTCTTTGGAGAAGTTTAGATGTGCAGAATTTTCTGGATGTTCGGTTTCTGTCGCCCTTTGTGTAGAGTAGAAATGCAAAGGGTAGGGGGAGAAGGCAGCAGATGGGAAGCACTTCCTGGAATGAAGCCCCTGCACACATTTCCTGGAATGCACCACAGACCAAGGCCTGGTTCTGCTCTGTGCGTGTGGGGTCTGTTCCTGCAGTCACCTGGATCCAGTTCTAGTCTAGAACACGCTTTTACTCTGTTTACTTCCTCCAAGTCTAGCCAAGTTTCCAGCCAGCAGGAAGCACACTCTGAATCCTTAGCAAGTGAAGGAAGATGTGGACATATGGACATACAGCAAGCACAGGACAGAAAAGAATTGTATCTGCGTGTTTCTAGCTGTAGGTTACAGAATATCGACCATAGTGACTTAAGCAATAAGAACTTTAAAAAAAAAATTATGTCAGGTGACATAAAGTTCAGAGTCATGGCAGTTCCAAGCTGAACAGTGTCATGGAGGACCCAGATGTTTTTCATTTTTGTACTCAACCATCTTCAAAATATTGATGATGTCTTCCACAAGATGGGGGTAAGCTTGCCAGATGTCATTTGCAGACATGCCCGTACCCGGTGAAAAAATAGCGCTGTTGCTATTGTGAATCTTAGTCTATTGCAGAAAAGCTCTTTATAAAGACTCAAGTAGACTTCAGCTTAGGTCCTTTTGGTCAAGATGGACTCCCAAGCCCATGCCCTCACTGACAAGTATGCTGGGTGTGCACCAGTGGTCACTAGCTTGACATGCTAGGAAGCAGTAATTGAGAAAAGAAGGGAGAGACACCATTGAAAAGAGAGTAGGGTTGAAGGCAGGATATGTACCACATTCCCAGGCTAATGTGTCCTCACCTGGGGAAGAACAGCTAATAGAGACTGCAGGTGGGAAGGTCATAGGTCATATTATTTTCAAGGAACACCATGTGGCATTCAAGGGCAGATCCCAGCATCGTTGGACCATATACATTGACTGATGTAAAGGATGGGAGGATCTAAGCACAGAGTCGCTGGGCCTAGTGCAGGTCCTTGGAAATTTCATCACCGTATTGCAAATCTTTTTCCAGGGACGCTCCCAGCCTCCTGACACCTAACAACACTGCTCTGTTGCAGAGCAGCATAAAGTGGAGCGAGGCAGCATTTCAGGACGTGTGTTTTATTATTAATGGTTCAGCACTTGGGTGGGGGAGCATTTGTTACTCCAACAACCGGTCCATGAGAAAATGTATGCACATTATAAAATAGGTGTCTTAGAGAAAGAACCTTAAATTTTTGTTATTAATGACTTATTTATTTAGCTGGAGATGGTTTAATATTTCCTTTAAAGAGTTGAAGTTCATTGTGTGCTCTTTACTCCTGGAAACTGTATGAGAGTGAAAGCCCTGAAGTGAATTCATCTTTCTACTTTCTGTAGATAAATGTTTGGCCAATTGTCTCAGTTTCTTTCCTGCAGCTGTGAAAAATGCTGTGAGGGAGATAGGGTTTGTCACAATTCCAGGTTTCAGCCCGTCAGGGCAGGGACATCCCAGTGGGAGGGACTTGAAAGAACTGGTCACGTTGCATCCATAGTCAAGAGCAGAGAGGAATGAATGAAGTCATCCATGGTAGTGCTCAGTTTGCAGTCTCAGTCTTACAGAGCCCGGGGTCCCGGCTCAGAGAATGGTATTGTCCACAATAGGTCTCCCCACATCAATGAACTTATTAGACAATCCTTCTCAGACACTCTTAGAGGCTAACCTTAATCTACACAGTCAGTCCCTCACAAGTGTGCCTGGAGGTCTGCCTCCTGGGTGTCAAGTTGGCAGTATTTACCATCTTGTCCTTTACATTCCAATGGGCACATATAAAACTGATATTACCATATAACACCTGTATGATTTGGGTTGGTTTGAATCTCTCAGGAGCCTGTTAATTAACAGGAATATTGAGCGTTGAATTTAGAAACGGCACACACTGAACTTTGTATCTCTTCTCTTTCCCTTGAAAGAGTGTGTGTGTGTGTGTGTGTGTGTGAGAGAGAGAGAGAGAGAGAAACAGGGATTGCCTTCTGCGCCTGCTGTCCTGGCCATCTTCCGGTGGATGGCGCAGCAGATACTTCTGAGGGACCTGCTACATTGTTGTGTGGTACCCAAGTCTTTCTGATATTACGTTTGTAAAAAAACAAAACAAAATAAAAAACAAAAATCCCTCTTATTTCCCCAGGTTTTTGAGATGGCATCTAAACTTCACTTTTATATATTACACACCAGATTTTTTTTTAATTCAAACATTTGCTAATGAATGTAGTGTTAATTTGTCACAGGCTCCAGAACTTAATGACCCTGGTACATGATAACCTTCCATTAATACTTGTTTAATGAAAGAATTAATAAAATGTTTATATATTATTGAGACTTCAATTATGATAATTTGAGGAAAACAAATTATAGACACTAACCTGTATTTGCTAACAATAGAAAATGTAGTATTACCAATCTTTTGAAAAATTAAGTATTTTCTTCAAATTAAAGACTAAAGTGACATGGTAAATAGCTATTTTAGCTCGACAATTAAGACACTTATTTATATCTAAGGCAACAGAAATATGGGGAAATACAGATGTAATTTGGGAGGGAGGAAGAAGTTGGAGAAATGGTGTGTGTGACTCCATGAGGCCACACATGCATCAGGAGTAGAATGTGGTACTGGACAGAGCTTCCTGCTTCTCAAATGCCATTTACTGCATGTGTATTATAAGGGTCTGCTTCAATGTCTTTCATTCTCTGAAATGTAAAATTATTATTTTATAGCTGCTATTTTTGGACATACAAGTAAATCAATATGCATATTCAAAAGATATTTGTTTGCCCTCTGTATAACATGGTAATATAAATTTATTTCCTTATCTAAATTATCTATATTATCTATATAGATATAGATATATCTAAATTATCTATATTAATACTTATATATAAAAGTATGTTGATAAGTTTTAAACCTCATTTTTAAAGTGTTTTAGCATACAATGAAAAGACAGTCTTTTACTTTGTATAAAATTTTTTTGTATAAAATATTTTAAAAAATCTTTTTGAAGTATTAGAAAATGAAAGGAATTTAAAAATCGACATTATGGGTCCATGATTCATGCTAATGTTTACTCATGTAAATAGAACAAAATACTGCCTAATTAGTGTGGTTGGTAAATTTTTGGTACTTTAATTTTCTCTGTTATTGTAAACCATGCATAAAACGTTTGCCTATTGAGAAGTGCAGAATTGCCAGAGCTTAAACAGCTGACATCTGCTTACTCTCTTAAAAAAAAAAAAAAAAAAAAAAAAAAGTATAACAAGCCATTTCAGCCTAATCTACCTCAAATGTGTTCATGTAAATGGAGGTCCATCTATTGACCTGTGTTCTTTTCAGCTCGGGATTGGTCCACATGGTTTATGAAACCAGAAAGGCTGATTTGAAATGCAGATGTCGGGGAGTGGAGTGCACCCTCCCTCTTTTCTTTGCTCTGTCTGTCAGGGTGAAAGATAGCTTGCACAAGGGTCAGTCACCCATACTCACTTAATTACTTTTCTTGGACCCACAGAACTGTCACAAGCTGTGGTGGATGCGGGAGCCGTTCCTCTTTTAGTGCTCTGTATCCAGGAGCCAGAAATTGCTTTGAAAAGGATTGCTGCCTCAGCCCTCAGTGACATTTCAAAGCATTCTCCAGAGTTAGCACAGACGGTGGTGGATGTCGGAGCTATTGCTCACTTAGCCCAGATGATCCTCAACCCTGATGAAAAATTGAAGGTATTTAAAACGGAGGTCAAGAGACAACAGACAGCCAGGGTTCTTACAATCCAAGAACATGAAGATGTGTACAGACGAATGTTACAGAGGAAAACAATTAGCAAATACCGTTGGAAGCAGATACAAATATATCGTGTCTTGGGTCTTTTAAGCAATGGAAATAATGCTTTGAGTGTCACATTTAAGAGGTTATTTGGAAATCTATGTGCAATACTGAAGACTCCACGTAGCATTAGTATTAACATTAACAACTAAAATAAGGCATTGGCCTGACCAAAATAACTAATTAGGAGAGCCTTTGACTAGTATAAGGACCTAAAGATTTTCTAGCCCACCACTAGAATATTTGAATTTCTTATGAAATTTTCACATTTATTAGTCCTCTGTTAGCTTTTTAAATTAACCAATTATACAACTAACATTAATTGTTAATATTAGCTAAGTGATGGGAATTTCTTTGAGATGGTATCAATATCATGTGATAAAGACATTAATTCGGCTTGTTATTGTATTACACACCACACATATCATAAATTATGTATACTGTGTAATTAAGAAGTGATTTTTTTTTTTTACCTAAAGGTCCCACATTTTAATTACCTGTAAAAGGTCTTAAAGTACTCAATAGAGAATTACTGGGGAAATCTAAAAATTTGAGTTTGTGACTAATATGTGAAAGTCTCAATGCTCAGAAATCTTAGATTGCGCTCAATATCTATGCAGCTCTTTTTTTCTCATGAAGAAATTCGAATATTATAAAGCTGTTTACGCTACATCTGAACACCGAGGTGGACGAGTAGACTCCAAATAGTGCTTTGTTTTACTCACCTGTTTTTCTGCTTATCAGCACCAGGTCCTTTCAGCTCTCAGCCACATCGCAAAGCACTCTGTGGACCTGGCAGAGATGGTCGTTGAAGCGGAGATTTTCCCGGTGGTCCTTACCTGTCTGAAGGACAAAGATGAATATGTCAAGAAAAACGCGTGCACTTTAATTAGAGAGATCGCAAAGCACACACCCGAGGTAAAGACAAACAAACAAAGCAATCTGGGGGGGCGGGGGCAGTTACACTTAGTTCCAGTTTTTTAAATAAAACGCCAATTTGTTGATGAGGTCTGAGGCTTGCTCCAGGCTTGCCCTCTAACTAGGCCATTGCTCCACACCCTCAGCCCCGCAGATATTTTGGATGATGTGTCTGTCTGCACATGGTAGAGTGTGTGTTCACCAGGGTTCCTGGGCTCTGCCCACTTGATGGCGTCACTGCCCCTCCCCCACAAATCGTGGCAATAAAACCGACTCCACACATTGTCAGACGTTCTCTAGGGTACAAAATCACCTCCATTTGAGAACCACTGAATTGTATTAATGACATTCGAGTTTGAAATCCAGTTTCTAATCATTGCTAGCTTTCCATTTCTAGATTGTGGGGACTATGAACCCCTGTCGTCCTTATCATTTTATGGCAGCTGGCAGCACTGGGAATGATATTGCATCTGTAGGCTGGGACAGGCCACAGAGGCTCCTGGCCTACTGTGACACTCTGATAGCTAGCTGCTGTAATATGATTTTCTGCTCTGAGTTTTTAGATGTAAAAGAAAGAGAGGCAAAGCACGCCTGTGTCGATTTTGAGGTTGAGACGACTTTTCCTGTGTGTATTTTGACTAATCTGTTTTCATTTCATTACATGTTAAAATCTTCGCTCTTATTTTACCCAACATCTATATGTAGTTGAGACTTGTCAAGAATGGAAGAACCCAGCTAGTAATCACCGTTAGTGTGTGGGGTAATTAGTCAGACGTTAAGTCTGATGTCTTTGGACATTGATTCATCTTTATACTAAGACGTTGGGATTGGGCACTTCTGTAGTTAGCCAGGTGTGAATTAGCCCTCAGCTTAGAGTCTATGTGAGGAATTTTGAAATTCTTTACAAGAGGGATAAAAGTTGTGTAATTTTTTAAACCACAGAACAAACTTTTCTACTATAAATAGTTGAGCTTTTGAAATAACGGGATTATTATACTTGAACATTTCCTTAATAAATGCAAGTAATCTCTTTGGATGGTATTTCAATTTTACCAGGTATTTTGAAGTCCTATATAAAGTGGCCAAATCATATTTAAAGACCATTTTGTGCTATCTGGGGCCTTTTCCGTTTCTTTCAGCTTTCACAGCTGATTGTCAATGCAGGAGGTGTGGCTGCCGTGATCGACTGCATGGAAACCTGCAGAGGGAACATACGGCTGCCTGGCATCATGATGCTCGGTTACGTGGCTGCCCATTCCGAGAACCTGGCCATGGCAGTGATCATTTCCAAGGTCGGTGCTTGCCTCGTTCCTCCTAGATACTGTGGTAGGATATTCCAAGACAACCACAGACTGGCACCAAATAGAAAACATAGCTGCACACAGTGAAAGAATTGTCTAAATGCATTCGCTTGTTTTACTGCTAATGTCAGTGTTGATTGGTTTGTTTTCCAGGGGGATCCCCGACAAAAGGTGTGAGTTACGGAAAAAGTACAGCTTTCCACATCTAATATCAACTCCTTTTGAACATTACTGTCTTTAAATATTATATATATATATATATATATATATATATTATATCTTGAAGGATTAATTGTGCATCCATGCAAAAGCACACTATAGTTAAAAACATCATTTAAATGACTTGCCCATTTATCACTTCATGCACCTCAGAGGTCTATGTACTCCCCCCCCACCCCCCCACCCCCGTTCCTGTCATTTGGATGAGGAGGAAATGGTGCTGGCCATTTCTCTTTCAGATGTGGTCCATCAGGCAATCAGAGGGCACAGCAGACGGCAGGGTTTTTTTGTTTTTTTTTTTTTCTTCATGTTGTGGGGATTTAGCCTTTTCTCAATTACAGCATTCTATGAATCCACCCTATAGTTAGCCTTGGTCCATAGTAGGTGCTCACAAAATAGGTTGGTATATAGATATGGATTTCCTAGAGACCATGTGCTCACACTGTGTGTGGCAGCCCTCTAGGGGGTAGGGCTCTTATCAGCATAGAAAACCTGCTGCTGTTTGTTAAACAAAAATGGGGATCTTTTTTCCCTTGCTAATCCTCAGAACACAAAGGAGATCTTGAATTTCTACCTAGCCTGCAGTGATGCTCTGCGGTCCTGAGCTCCCTCATCCGGCCTTTCTTTTGTTCTCGGTCACTGCAGACGCAGCAATGACTGGAGCAGGACTGTGTGTCTGGAGGGGTCGTTAGGGATGTGTCTGGGTTTTGATCCTTGCTCCCTTTGTCAGGAAGATAGCTCCTCGGAGGATGAAGAGAGCCGGGCAGTTGCTTGTGCATCCTACACATCCTTTTGAATCTGGCCAGGGCACTCTCCGCTTCTTTGGTGGAGGGCTGCTGCCAGTCTGTCTGAAGCAAACCACACAGCAGCAAACCACACAGCAGTGAGGCATTTTCTCCTTGTCCTCTGAGGGGCGTCAGGAACCGGGAGACAATGCCCACCATTTACGGCACTCTCTTACCTCTGAAGCACATGTTGCTCCTGGTCTCATCTGAGTGTTCACAGTTGGGGCCAGTAATGTGGAGCCTGGGCCGAGGTGCAAGAGCCATCTGCTCTTCCTCTCTCTCGTCATCCCCTCCTCCTCGATCTTATGTCCTACAAACATGGGTTACAAGTTTACTCCACCTCAGCAGGTCTGATCTTTTCTATTGTGGACAGACCACGTCAGTGCTTGGAAAAGGACAGATATGAAAACATGGTAAGTTTCACGAAACTGATTCAAGGTGTGGGTGAAAGGAAAAAGAAGAGAAAAAGCAGACTAAAAGGCCAGGGGGAAGGCACATGTGAGGGTCTTGACTTCTGCCACAGCAGCATCAGCATGTGATACTGGTTCTTACAGTACTGAATTTGAAATAATTACTATCGTCTCAAACTAGTCACAAAATTATGCCTACACAAAAGCTGGAATTAAAAATTCCTATGTTTATTTGATTCTTCCTTAGGTCTATAAACTGATTTTTGAGGCCCTTTGATGATGTTTTTTTTCTTATTTAAATAAAATTAGAGTCTAAAATGCAAAATGTCCACATGCTACCTGTATAACAAAAGCAAGCTGGCTGGATTCAGCCTGTGGCCATAGCAGAACTGTCAGTATAAAGCTGACCAAAAGTACTGGGAAAGCATGTGGTATTTCAGGGAAGATGTTAGTGGAGTATATTCCATGTAAAAGGCTCTTAGAGTGGCGGATTCTTGCTCGTATTCATTTGATTTTTAGTTTGTTGTAGTTGTTTTATTTTCGGATTACTGTACTTGGGGTGGGTATGTCGCTGAGGACTGAACTGAGGGAGGTCCTCAGTCTTTACTTCTTAAACAAAGGAAAATAAATTTGGAGATCCTAAACATTTCAGTTTGTCACCATGAAATCTGTTTCTGCCTGGTCTGAGGCATCTCTGTTGTTTGCGTAAATGTCCCTCTATTTGGGGGGCAGAAGCTAGTAGAGACATTCTTATTTAAGTTGGATTGTTACAGGTAATTAAGGCAATTTAGTCCTAGTCACTTTATTGACTTAAGAAATGACCGCCCTTGTGATGTGCACACTTATTGAACCATTTAGGAAAAGACGAGAGCAAAGCTGAAATGATTTCTAACGCCCGAAAGACACCGTGGACTCTTTAATCCCGCTCCAGATTTAGAACACTTGCTCTTTTGATCCCCACTCCAGGGTGTGCCCCAATTGTCGGCCTGCCTGTCAGAGGAACCGGAAGATCATATTAAAGCCGCAGCTGCCTGGGCTCTAGGACAGGTTGGGAGACACACTCCGGAGCACGCACGGGCTGTGGCTATCACAGACGTCTTGCCAGTACTGCTGGCTCTGTACTTGTCCCCAGAGAGCTCCGAGGACCTGCAGGTGAAAGTGAGTACTGCTTTGAACCGGCTTGGGGAGACTGGGCGGACACTGACTTAGTCTTTAAAATATGTGGTTTCAATATTTTGATTTTTCTGATGGACTGTGTTGCTTTTCTGAGTCAGGAACTACAAAATCTGTCAGAAGATTGGGTAATTTATCTTTGAAAACTGGTTACCCTTGTTCCCACAGTTAGTGATATATTTTCAAGGAAATTTTACACAGATAAAAACTTGGTTGTAAAGTGAATGTCAGGTTTTTGCATTCTGTATTGCTATTGACATTTTCTATGAAATTGGAATGGAAGAATAATAGAATTGTTGAATGTGGAGTTGCTAGAGAGTACACTGTCCCTTTTTACTTTAAAAAACAGAGTCCCAAAGAATTTAAGTTGCTTTTCAAAGATATAACTAGTAAGAGAATATTCCTGAAGTAAATATCATTTACTTCTCCTAACTTCAAGGATGTCTGATCTTTTAATTCTTTGTCTTATTTCTTTTTAAAGTGTGTATAAGATTCACTAACATTTTTGAATCATGCATTTTTAAAAGGCAAGTTTTATGAGAAAATTATTACTGGCTGTCAAGGTGATTCATGAAACATGCACAGAAGTAGTATGGACTATTTAATAATTCTACAATTAAAAAAAAGAAATATTTTATAGCATACATATTAGGAAAATATGGAGGTCTTTGAACTGAGGGGGATGTTTACCACAGACAGTAATTCCAAATACACTGAACATGGCCAGCCGGATGGCTTAGTGAGTCCAGGTGGTCACTGACAACCCTCATGACCCGAGTTCAATCCCCAGGACGCACATGGGAGAAGAGAATCTGACCTAGGCCACGTCACCCACTGAGCCCCACGTACTTGCTGTAGGCACACACAAAATATATAAATAAATGTAATTAAAACCCAAAATAAAATTAATAGTAAAGGGCATAAACATTTAACTAGATGGTTAAATTAGTGAATAGTAAACATATTTACTGAATGTAACCTTGGATGACAAGGCAGAAAGCTCCCAAGTTTCATGAAAGGGAGTTTCTTTATCTGGTTATGTTTACATGATAAGTTTCTACAAACTGATTTCCAAGAGTAAGACTTTTCTTAGTAGTTGTAAGGTTTTCCAGATCAAAACAGTGGCTTACAGCTGGGATTAGTGGCGCATGCCTGTTATCCCAGCACTCAGGAGGCAGAGGCAGGTGGATCTCTGTGAGTTCAAGGCCAGCCAGATCTACATAGTAAGTTCCAGGACAGTCAGGGCTACATAGAGAAACTGCCTTGAAAAACAAAAAAACAAACAAACAGAAAACAAAAACCAAACCAAACCAAACCCTGTATTAGTTAGGGTTTCTATTGCTGTGAAGAGACACCATGACCATGGCAACTCTTAGGAAGGAAAACATTTAATGGAGTGGCTTGCAGGACAGGGTGTCGTACAGGCAGACATGGTGCTGGAGAGGAAGTTAAGAGTTCTACATCTTGATCTGAAGGCAACAGGAAGTGAGCCGAGATACTGGGCATGACTTGAGCAAGGGACACGTCAAAGCCCACCCCAGCAGTGACACATTTCATCCAATAAGACCACACCAACTCCAATAAAGCCATACCTCCTAACAGTGACACTCCCTATGAGCTTTTGGGGGCACACCCCAAACCCAAACCAAACCAAAAAAAAAAAAAAAAAAAAAAAAGAAAAAAAAAAAAAAAAAGAAAAAGCAACATCTTACATAGATTTAGGGCTCCCCTCATAAGACCATGGCATGGAGGTAATGTAACAAGTTAGCACTAACTGGCTAACAGAAAGAGATGGACAGTGGGCCTTCCCAGGTCTTTTCCAGTTAAAGGGGTGTCTGATTCTTTGACTTTCTAGTCAGAAATCCCAGCTCCATTTGCGGTCTTGATCTGTCCAGCTATGGCTGATTAATGTAATCAACAGTAATTATAGCTTGAGAAACCCTGGCAATGTAGTTCTTGGGAGCCTTGGATACTTTTTATTTTCTTCTAGGTGGTACTGGAGATTAACTCCAGAGCTTGGACATGTCAGGCATGTAAGCACTCAGTCACTAAGCTATCTCTCCTGCCCATATAATTTTTTAAAATGAACTACTGTAACATTATATTGTATAAATATCCATGGAGTAAAACCATTACTTTTTAAAATAAGATAACCTTTATTCTGATTTAATTCATCAAAGATGGTTTTGTTAAGTTAACTAATAGAAATGAAGTTTCTTTTGATACAGTATTTACTTTCAGGAAATATACTGGGCATTATATGTAAAAGGCAAACCTTTAGTAATTTCCCTGGCAACAAAACCTTCCCCAAATTTGAAGTTCATCTGAATAGCTTCTTACTGCGGGATGTCATCTCTTTTGCTCTTCTGTAGGGGCTCTTGGAGCATATAGCTGCTGCTTCAATAGAGCCAAGTCCGTCAAGTCTGTTGGATTTAACGCTAGCTCTTTGAGAAAATGTGTATCCAAAGCATTAGAAACTGTCTAGTGGCCTTTCTCATTTGTTACTCTGTGGCAGCTTTCAAAGAATAAAGCTACCTCAAGGTTCTTTCTGTCTCAAAGGCAGGCCCGCCTCTGTGAGCACTGGCTCATTGGTTCTAATCTGGAGAGCCAGGGAGCAGCCTCTTGGAGTTTCTCCCGTGTGCTCACTGTTGCCTGCGTTATTCTAGCATCTTCTAGCATATTCTAGCATTCCATTAATAAAGAATGGAAACTCTATTAGCTGATGAGATCATCTGTTACGCTGAAATGCTTTAGCTCATGGTGGCATTTGAACCCTTATGAAACTGTCTAGGTTGCTTATTTCACACAGCTTTCAGGTTCCGTGGCCATAGTTCTCATTGCATTTTTAAGTAGCTTTATTGAGATATTATGTATACAATTCACTCATTTAAAGTATAAGATTCAATAGTTTTTGTGTATTTACAGAATTGTGAAATCATCACCACAAACTGATTTTAAAGTTGTTTTTTCTCCTCTGTCAGACATCACTCCACATCTCTGTCTAAATCCGACAACTGTCAATTTTCTTTCCATCTCTGTGGACTTGCAGCTTCTGGGCATTTCATTTAAAAGGGATCGTGTAACAGATGTGTCCTTTTGTGCCTGGTGTCTTTATTACCTAGTCTGAGGGTGTTTTGTTTGTTTTTTAATGCGTACAGATATTTTGCCTGCTTGTGTATCTGTGGACCGTGTGTATCTTGTGCCTGTGGAGGCCAGAAGAGGGCATCAGCTTCCCTAGCACTGGAATTACCAGTCACCGTGAGCTACCATGTGGGTGCTGAGACTCAAGCCTGGGTCCTCTGGAAGAGCAGCACTATTAACCAGTGAGCTGTCTCTCCAGCCCCTAACCTGAGTTTTGAGATTATTCATGTAATATGTATCAGTCCCTTGTTCTCTTTATGCTCGATAATTTTCCATTGGTTATCCATTCACCAGTTGATGGGCATTGGGGTATTTAAACTCTTTAGCTATTTGCATATGTTTTCATGTGGATGTTTTTTTTTAATTTTTAAAAATTTATCATTAGTGTGTGTATACATGTATGTGTATGCATGTATGTATGTACATGATGTGCATGCGTGGACACGTGTGCCGTGGCTGAATGTGGAGGTCAGAAGCCAGCTCTTTGGAGTTGATTTTCTCCTTCCATCTAGGGTCAAATTCAGGCTGCTGGGCCGGGTTTGAGCAGCAGGCACCTTTACGTGCTGAGGCATGTCTCCAAGCTGGATGCATGCCTGCATTTCTTTTGGGTATATTTCCATAAGTAAAATTGCTGGGTCACTGGAAATTCTTTAAGATTTTGAGGAACTACTGGACTGTTTTCTAACACAACTGTGCTGCTTTACATCCACCAGCAGTATAGGAGGTTCCAATTTTTGCATTCTTGTGAATGAATTTTATTCATTCATTCTATTTTTTACTGCAGCTATCCTAATGTGTACTTTTGATTTGCCTAACGGCCAGTAGCGCTGAAATTATTTTCATATATGTCTTGGCTGTGTATGTGTATTCTTTGACCTTTTATCCCTTTTATTATTTAAACAATTTTTTGTAGTGGTGGCCATTGGTCTCAGGGCCTTGCACATGTTAGGCAAGCCTTTTGCCCCTGAGCGATATCTCCAGCCCTGTTCGTTTCTAAACGGAGTCATTTGTCTGTCAACTATTACAGCTCAGAGGTAGGCAGGTAAGCAGACTCTTAACTAACTAATGTTTCTTTCACACTAGACAGTCAGTGCTATTACAGCTATTTGGCCTTGTTAGCAATGGCAGTTAAGTTAAATTTCTTGGTCTGCTAAGGTCATCGTGGTCTTAAGATGGTTTATAAAGGTACAGTATAATCAGATGTGTTGAAAGCTGGGGGTTTATTTTCAACCTACACTACTTGTGGGCTACAGTTCTGCATTCCTTATTTAACCTATGCAGCAATGGTTTTGGTCAAATGTGTCTGGCGATGAGGATGTGTAAGACTTCATAGTCTGGGTCTCTAAAGAAAACCTAAAATTCAAGAGATAATTTGCTGATGGCACAAATATGATAAAAGTTTTGCTGAATACAATGACCATGTATAAAGTCCATGATGTAAAAATCAAAATGGGCCGGGCGGTGGTGGCGCACGCCTTTAATCCCAGCACTCGGGAGGCAGAGCCAGGCGGATCTCTGTGAGTTCGAGGCCAGCCTGGACTACCAAGTGAGTCCCAGGAAAGGCGCAAAGCTATACAGAGAAACCCTGTCTTGAAAAACCAAAAAAAAAAAAAAAAAAAAAAATCAAAATGGTCCTTCATTTCAAGAGCATTGCCAGACAGACAGTAATAAAACCAGAAGACCATATTGGCTGTGGCTTCGGAGGAAGAAAAGAGCAAAGTCCCTGAGGCAGCTCAGATGCACACCACATACAGGACAAACACAATAGTTGTAAAGCTTCCAATGTGAAGGGGGCGTCATGTCATACAAAGAGACAGAGTCACAGCCAGCTGTAGCTGCAGCGTGTCCCGAAGTCACATTTACAGGAGGGGCAGTAAGGTGACTTTAATTGAAAAGATGGAAGAGTGCTGGCGGGAAGGGGGGTGGGAAAGGTTCCTGTGGTGCCTGTGTTTCGGAGAGTGATTCTCAGTTGACAGTTGATTCAACAGTTTAGATTCTGTTTTGATTCCACTTGAGAATGGGTCAATTTCTACCCATGAGCTATAGCAGTGTCTACAAATGCACACTGAATAAGTCATACGCTAGCAGTTTATCAATGCATCTATATGAGCACGAAATCTTTTAGACAGTATAGGATACCTATGCCATATAGGTAATATAGAATACGCTATCATAACTATTATCTCATAGTTGTTGATTAAAACAAATAGGAAGCTTTGGTTATCTGTTTCATAGTTACACATGGATATTTATCCACATATTTATACTTAAACATGTTCATTTACAGTGCATAAGTACACTTTATAATTTTAATGACCTGATATGTATTTAAGAGCTCAGCAACTCACTGCATAAGTTTTGAGTTTAACGGAATCCAGCAGAATCCTACTGATAATAACAGCAGTCAAAACAGTTCTTCAGCTGTTGAGGACTTGTGAAACTGTACCCTGCATTTCTGACTTAAAGCCCAGGGTCTGCAGGGCTGCAGAGATAGCTCAGCTGCTGAATTCCTCAGAAAACTGTTTAAAAATGAAACAACTGCAAGAAGCTGACTTCATTTTCAAAGTCTGGGAGTATGAGACGTGACCTGCCAATCTTTGTGTGCCCCTGCTTTGTGTCTCAATAGAGTAAAAAGGCCATAAAGAACATCATCCAGAGATGCACCTACCTCCCGGCTCTCGAACCCTTTCTCTACGATGCGCCTCCCAATATCCTGAAGTATGTGGCTGGGCAGTTCAGTAAGGTAAGAAATGCTACCGTAGTCTGGAAAAGGGGAAGAAAGGGAAAATGATTTGTGGACTTGTTTTTCTGCTTTCTCCTGTAAAATTTGGTCTGGGCTTTACTATTTAAGTCTTAACCAGTCTCAAATGATACAGGTAGCATAGGTTAGTAAAACTCTCAGATAAGAGAAACACTTCATTCTTCTTCATACAGTTTTCATAGCTCTGTACTATCTTCTTAAACAGCATAAAACGGAAGGAATATGACAACACATAAAAATTTATAATATAGATAATTTATGCTGAAACTTACCTTTTAGTAATTTCCCGTGTCCTTTAGTCTAAGAACATAGCAAACATTTTTAGGAAAATGTCTTTGAGCCACTGAAATATTTTTTCAGAAACTCTAAACTTGCTGGAGGTGATCTCAGTCCTTTGGTACACAGTGACTTCTTCGGAACAATTTGAACAAACGTAACTGCCGTATTTCATCGATCATCGCAGATTGACAGTAGTGTAGAGGTCGAGCTGCCCAGGGGCATGGCCAACAGCACAGGTTCAGACAGTAACGGGAGCTGGGGGTCCAGGCCCTCGACAGTCCCCGCCCAGGGTCCGGGAGGAATCCACAGCAAAGAAGTGAATCTTTGTACACGAAACTCCTTAGTCCATACGCTTTATTCTTCTGAGTCAGTTCTCTCTACAAGCTTCTATTCTGCTCTCATGCCTAGCTCCTTTCTTGCCTGATTTCTCCCTACATTAATCTGCTGTCCCCTCTAAGTTCTATCTTAATTCTCTTGTCTTAGTTCTGCCTCATCTAGGTCTTTTTATTTTGTTCTTACCCAGCTCGTACTTCCCCATCTGACTCTTCCTCATCTTTCATCTCGTCCACACGTTCTCTCTGGTCAAAATCCTCCTTATCCCTCTCTGTTCTTAGTCTCTCGGTTCTCCACGTTCCTCCTAAGTCTCCCAGGAATCCAGTATAAACCCAAGCAATAGCAATCCCCTGGTTGAGCAAGGTCACCAGGCTTGAATTTTACAGAGTCATAAAGGCAGGTAAGAATTTTCCTCAGGCAGTGACCACCAGGCTTTCTTTTACAACCCAAAAGGGAGAGGTAAAAGAGGAGGTCACCTGAGTGCTAATGACCGGTTAGTATATCAAAAAGGGGGATATATGTGTTCAGTCTACATTCCTAGGAGTGCTTAGGTAAGAAGTTAGGGGTCTGTTAGTAAGGTTGTATAAGAAAGAAGGGTCTCACCCTAAGTTGCACAAGAAATAAAGCTATTTGCCTGACCTAGGAGACAGGTGCAGTTTTGTTTGGCCTTGGATGTCTGATAGGCATTTTAAATAAATACACTGTTAGGAGTTCTTTGGAAGCAAGAAAATCATTTTAGGAACCAGCTAGTGTATATACAAAAGCTAAAATATTACCAAGACTCCTTAAGCCATGGCTTGACCTTTGGAGAAGTCCTTGACTTTTCCAAGTAGTAGCGTTTGTGATAGTAGCTGAATTCCATGACGTTTTTCTGTGGCTCGCAGCAAGACAGCAAGAGCTGAAGGTGAATGACTGTCATCGTCACTGACGTCAGGGGACTGGGAAACTGTGCTTTGCACATCTGAGTTAAAATGCACAGTCTACAGGGGCTAGGGATGGCTCAGCTGTTAAGAATACTGCCCGTTCCTCCAGGGGACTTGGCTTCGATTCCCAGTACCCACAGCAACCCCTGAGTGTCCCTAACTCCATTCCCAGGAGATCCATGGCTGCTTCTGGTCTCCATGGTCACTAGGCATGCACATGGTACACAGAACTAAGTACAGACCAAACACCATACACATTTTAAAAAATAAATTATTACCATGTAGGTTGAGGCAGAGGCAGGTGGTTGTCTGGGAATTAGAGGCCAGTCTGATCAATATAGAGATTTCCAGGCCAGCCAGAGCTTTAAAGTGAGACCTATCTCAAAAAAAAAAAAAAAAAAAAAAAAGCAACAAGCAAACAAAACAAACAAAAAGCAAAAGAGAAAATGGGGTCTGTATGAGTCATGTGCCAGAGCGTTTATGGTTTAGGCTCGGTTCTGTTTCCCTACATGTTTGGTTTTGATTTTGGTGCTGAGGATGGCACTTGAGGCCACACCCATGATAACTGCTCTACCATGGAATCATATTCCAAGTTATAGCTCTAACTCTTCAGAAAGTTTGACCGCTCTAACCCTTAGTTTTACTACACAGAAGACAGGAATAAACGTACTTACTCCATATATTGTTGTAGAGGTTAAATGAGATGGCATATGGTAAGAGTTTAATTCAAGCTACGGTACATAAAAATATCAAAAATGAAAACAAAAACAAACAAATTTTTTTTTTTTTAAAAACAAGACATTTGGGCCCAGTGACAGGCCTCATCAGGTAAAGGTGCTTCACCGCACCTGACAATCTGAGTGCAAGCTGGAGCCCACCACCTCTTCCAAGTGGTCTTCTGACTTCCACGCATGTGCACCCCCACCACACAAATCAATAAACGTTAAAACCACACCGCACATTGGGGCTGGTGAGCTGTCTCGGCAAGTACAGGCATTTGCCAGCCAGGCTTGACCTGAGTTCAATCCCTGCAGCCTGTGGACAGGTGGGAAGAGAGAACTGACTTTATGGAGTTGCTCTCTGATGTCCACATGCATGTTGTGGCCCACCCACAATAATAAGTAAACAAACAAACATTCACGTCTTTAAAGCCAACTAAATTCTCTTTAGTTCATGGAAGAAGACAAACTCGGTTGAATAGACAGTTTTAATGCTATTATAAACAAGGTCATTTCCTCCACCTCCTCCCAACCCCTTCCCTCCATTTTATCTCCCATTTCTATCTTGAGTGCTGGGATCTTGTACATGCTTGCCAAATGTTCTTATCATTGAACTACTTAGTTTTTTAAAAACAGGGTATCATTGTATAGCCTAGGTTGGCCCCCAGTTCATAATCTGCCTAGCTCATGACCCTCTGGCCTTTGCCTGCTGAGATACAGATGTATGCCACCATAACCAACCTGTATTTTCTTAAAGGAGGGACTATGGGAGCTGAGTATCGAACAACAAGAAAGAGTTAACTAGGCAAGGGGACATTTCCTCAGTGGGAAATGCAACTGATGACATGGCATGCCTGCTCTGGTGTTCTGGGGACAAGCTTAGGGTGGGGACTTGAGAGTATTTAGATGACAGGAGAGGCCATTCCTGCTGTGGTAAGGAGCTTCTGGGGGAGACCTCAGACTCACGCTTCAGGTGGGAGTGGACCATCAGCTCAGCTCACTGAATTGCTTCCTTCTACCTCTATAGCGTAAGGGTTAATGTAATTTGAGGAGAATGCACTTCACTTCCAGTCCTCAGCTCTTTATTTTATAGGTGATGAATTGAACACAAATTCTCTTCTACATTATTGCTGATACAATACTGGGAAAGCGAAGGTGAAGTTTGATCCGTTTCTCTTTTCAAGGTGCTGCCTCATGACAGCAAAGCTCGCCGACTTTTTGTTACGAGTGGTGGACTTAAAAAGATCCAAGAGATAAAAGCAGAACCCGGTTCTCTCCTCCAAGAATACATCAACAACATTAACAGCTGTTACCCAGAGGAAATAGTAAGGTGGGGGAAATGGACGTTAAAATGCTCCATATTACAAAACACTTTCTTTAAAAAAAAAATTCAAATTTAGCTTTTCTATCAATGCCCAAATGTAGATATGGGGGGCTGGGGAGATGGCTCGATGATAGGGGTGCTTGCCGTGCAAGCAAGGGCCTGAGTTAGGATCCTACACCTGTGTGGAACCTGGGCTGCACGCGTCCTAGGACCGGGGGCAGACACAGGCGGAAGCTGGGCTGGGGCAGACACAGGCGGAAGCTGGAACTCGCAGGCTAGACAGCTAAGTTGTCGTCAGTGAGATTTAGGTTCACTGAGAGATGTTGTCCCCGGAACAAGGTGGTAAGTGATGCACTCACATCCACATACATGTGCATACATGCCACCCCACACACAAGAAGAGGACTAGGAGGAGGAGGACGCAACTGTTTGTTGTTTGAGATGATCTTGCTGTATAGATTGGACTTTGCCCTGAAGTCATTGTCTTTCCCACTTTGCCTCCCAAGTGACGGGAGTCCAGGAACACTCCAGGCCAGGCTCAACTCAGCCTACTCTCAGGCCCGTGCCACTCACTGAGCTACACCCAGATTAAGATTTCTCAAAACGAAGTCCATTATATACCCAATTATACAGATATAATTGTATTTTCTCCACAAATAAAAGAAAATGCAAACTCCCCCCATAACAACTCACAGGCTGTAACATATAAATTACACCTTTCACCTACTCTTCCCACTTAAAATTTAATGTTTTGTTTTTTCGAGACAGGGTTTCTCTGTGTAGCCCTGGCTGTCTTGGAAATTTGCTTTGTAGATCAGGCTAGCCTCAAACTCAAGATCCGCCTGCCTCTGCCTCCCGAGTATTGAGATTAAAGGTGTGCACCACCAGGCCCAGCTATACTAATAGTTTTAAAAACATAGTAACATTGAGTTTAAAAGCACAAGATAATTTTAAGATTAAATTGTTCTTTTACTCACAACTATATGTGCTCTCCTTTCTTTTTCTTTTCTTTTCATTTTGTTTTTGTTTGTTTGAGACAGAGTCTTACTATTTAGCCCTGGCTGGCCTGAAACTCTCACAGATCTTGCCTTCCTCTGCCTCCCAAGTGCTAGAATTACAAGCATGTGCTACCATGTCTAGCTTGAACTCTTTTAAAAAACTTAACAATTACATTTCTGTGTGTGTGTACTTCAGGGAAGGTGCCCCTAGATGGATCCCGTGGGGCACCTGAGATGGTGCTGGGAACAAAACTCAGGTTCCCACTTGGGTCCTCTGCAAGAGCAGTATGTGCTCTTAACCACCGAGACGTCTCTCCAGTCCAAGTTATGCACTCTAGAGGCTGAAGACAACTTGAAACAATTCCAATAAGCCAGCTTTGAAAATATTTGTTTTAGCTTTGAAAATATTAATATACTAGTATATGATATCAAAAGAGTAGTATGCCAGAGCATATATAAAATACATGAATAAATAATAAAAAGCTATATAACAAAATACTTGTAAAACCATAAAATGAAGGAATTATGAAAATATTTTATTAATAAAACTTGTTTTTGTACATGGAAGAATATTGTGTATTTTAATAGAATATTTTATGTAAGCTTAAGATAACTTGCATTTCAGTGTTTTAAGAAACAAAATAAAGTAAAAATGGAGAAGACAATGGCAAACTCAAGGTCCCCAGAATGGAGACGATCTATTGATCAACCAATGATAAGGTGCTTTTTTGAATGAATTCATTTCTTTTTTTCCTTTTCTAGGCTTAAGAACCAGTGGAAATTTTAAAACAAAAACTATCATATTAGGATTTAATTTGGTACTTTGTCAAAATACTACTATAAAAATTGAAATCCGCCGGGCGGTGGTGGTGCTCGCCTTTAATCCCAGCACTCGGGAGGCAGAGGCAGGCGGATCTCTGTGAGTTCGAGGCCAGCCTGGTCTCCAAAGCGAGTTCCAGGAATGGCGCAAAGGTACACAGAGAAACCCTGTCTCAAAAAACCAAAAAAAAAATAAATAAATAAAAATAAAAAATAAAAAAAATAAAAATAAATAAAACAAAACAACAAAAAACAAAAAAACACTGTGAAAATAGACAAATATAATTTCAAAATGGTTTTATTTTTATTATCTATTTCTCAAAAACAAGTTGGTGACATCTGCTTTAGGACTAATTATTTTTTATAAGACAGCATCAGCTTGATAGTCATCTCATATTTCCTTCTGATCTTCATTGTATGCCATCATGCCTGCACAGGTGGGTGTTATAAGAGGGAAGGGGTCTGGACTAGGCTTTCCACAGACCTGTGCTCTAGGTCTGGCTCACTCCCCAGCCACAAGGTGTGTTCTGAACTTGCCTTCTAGATCTCTGCCCACTGTCAGGAGGAAAGGAGCCTTTGGGACAGACACATCTGTGTGGGGACGGTGCGTGTATACAGCCTGCTACACAGCACAGTGCTAGTCACTTAACAGTGTAGCCCACTAGATCCAAGCCCAAAGGCCAAGGCAAGAAAACCCAAATTCCTCACAGTCTGAGGTAAGGTTAATTTGCTTACCCTCTGATTAGAGGCCATTTGAGCTAGGTTAGAGGAGCAGGGATTGGTAGCTAGGGGGAAGGAAGGAATTTCTCACTTCTCTTTATGACCCTTTGATGAAAGCCTAGGTCATGTGTCCAGACAGACAGACAGACCTAGGTCACTATCTCAGTTCTAATCATTTCCTGTGTGACCTTACAGGCAATTATTTAAATTCTTTAAGATAGTATTTGTAAATATTATTACCTATCTCATAACATTAGGATTAAATGACATAATAGTCAAGGGGCTTGTATTAGTAAGAATTCAATTCAGCCAGTCAGTATTTCTTATTGTCCCTTTTGGAGTGTCTCTAGTCTCATTTTTTTCTCTTGAGGTTAAATAGCATTATTAGGAAAATAAAATTTAATTTTATAATCCTATTACTGTATAGTAATATTAGGTTCCTGATTTTTTTGCTATTTGTCTTGATGATAAATGCATAGCCAACAAATATAAAATAAAATTATTCTGGTGCATTTCAAATACCTTTCATTGCTGAGCTGGAATTACATGGTTTTTCCTAATAGGAAATTACTTTTGAATTCTTAGCACCACAGTTGTTGGAATGAGGCTTTCTCACAGGAAAGGAGTAACTTGGTATGTTTATTTGGGTTTATATTTTGAGATCCAGGTGAGGTTAGAATGCAGTTATAAGAAGCTGGGCAATGGTGAGTACCTGCTCTGCTGATGAAGATGTGTGGATATATTTGAGCACGGTTTCTTGACAGGGAGTCCTAGAGACTGTGAAGTCTCTGGGGTCTTTGGGAAGGGAATATGGCAGTGGCAATAAGCTTGGAAATGAATCTAGGAAAGCCTCGAGAATTATCGGCACATCCTAATTGATAGAGTGGGACTCTTAAAATAACAATGTCCAGTAAAAATATAACATGAGCCACATGTATAATTTCTAGTTTTCTGGTAGTCACATTTAAGAAAGTAAAATGAAATGGTAAATAGATTTTAATGATTTTCTAAACAATCCAAATATCCAAACCATATAATTTCAACTTGTAATCAATATAAAATTTGTGAGTTATTTTACATTTGTATATTTTGTTACTTTTAACATATCTTAATTCAAGTGGTAAATCTCATTGGAAATACTTGGGTTAAATTTAGACCACATAAAACTTACATTGGAAAAGGAAGACTCACCAATGATTCCAAACATGTCTTTGTGGTTTTCTGTGTTGATGTGTCAGTTTGGAAGTTAAAACGTTGAAGTTGAGTTTCTTAAGCACAGTGGCTATATTTCTAGCTCTTTAGCCCCATGTGACTAGTGGATACCACTTTAAATAGCACATGTGAAAAGATTTTTAAAACCCTGCCTCCTCACATTTTTATAAAAACTACCTGTCTTGTGCCTGACATATTTATGAGGCACCAGTGAAAGCAAGACCAGATTTAACTAAAAACCCCATTTTTGAAATATATACTTTTTACATTAGGTGGCCTTTTTGGCCTTCTAATGAAAACTTTTTTTGAGACAGGGTCAGGATCTCACTATGTAGCCTTGGCTGATCTGGAACTTGCTAGGGAGATGAGGCTGGTCTCAAACTCAGAGACCCACCTGTATCTACCTCCTGAGAGGTAGGAGTAAAAGTGTGTGCTACCACACTCAGCTAAAATTCTGTCTTCTTTTTAGTTTTTAATTCTGTGTATATGTTTGTGTCTGTGTACATGAGTGCGTGGGGGAAGAACACTCTTTAAAAGAATGTCTTAGGTAGTGTGTGTTCTGTTTAATTATAAACAAAGACACTACTAAAGAAAATATATCTCTGTTTTGCCCACCCTAACTTGTACATTGCAGAAGAAATGATGACTTTTAAAAGGATTTTTTAATGTTTATTTTATGTGTATTGGTGTTTTGCCCGTATGTGTGACTGTGTACCATTTGTGTGCCTGGTGCACTCAGAAGCCTGGAACAGGAGCTATAACTGGGCATTGAACCCAGGTAGTCTGGAAAAGCATCAAGTGTCTTAAACCACTGAGCCATCTCTCCAGCTCTGAAATTATGACTTTCTAAGTAGACATAAAGACAACTAACAAGGGACAAGGCCCCAACACTAACTTTTTTTTTTTTAATAGAAAACATTTTCTGAGGCTTAATCACTTTTAGTAAATGTTTTGGAAATTTTTAAATAATTTCCTAGGTTTTTAAATCCATTTCTACATTAGAATAACTACTGGATTTTATTTGGCTTTTTATGTAAATGAAAAGTCTTTCCATAGTATATCACTGTTCATATATTTAATACTTTATACTAAATATTGTATAAGATGCTCGATTTAGAAGTCTAGAAGTGTAAATGTATGGTACTATATCTGCCCAGGAACCAATGAAGATGGTTAATTTTCTATTTTATATAAAATGAGTATTTACAAACCATTTTTCAACTATTTTCAACATAAATTATGACTGGTTCTGACCAAGCTATTTTTAAGACATGATTTCTAAGGCAACTGGAATTCAGAAATTGATTACAATAATAGGTTGTATGGTGTAAATACAGAAGACATTTATCAGCAATGTTCCTATGTGGAGTTCCACCCATGACTATCTATATTAAGACATTTTACATATGTTTATGTGTGCACACACATGTGTACATACATATGTGCACACACATTTATGTATGTGCACATGTACCACAGCATGCGTGTGGAGGTCAGATCTGATGGTCTGGTTCTCACTTCTGCTATGTGGGCTCCAGGGATGAACTCAGCAAGCGCTCGTACTGCGTGAGCTGTCTCACCAGCCCCATAAGTTGTCTCGGTAAGCTCTGTATACAGACTTGCGCGCCTACTGTATGAAACATGTCCATCTATCTGATAGCAGGCTTTCTTTTCCAGGTACTATTCCCCTGGATACTCAGATATGCTTCTGCAGAGAGTGGACAGCTATCAGCCGCCTACAAACTGAACAAAGTCTATTTTTATACTCGGAGTCACAGGAGAGTGTGCACAGCAGTTGCTAAAGTGCTTTCTAAAACGTTTGAACTAAGTACATCTCTGTTTTTGTTCAATGTGAAATATCTTAATGTTTTCTATATTTATGTAATTCTTTATAAATTATTAGCTGCAGTGTATGAAAGACTAGTCATAATAATTTGCATGCATAGAGATATGCATAAAGGAAGATTTAAGAGGCAATAAAGGGTTTTAAGGTACTTATTTTTCTACAAAACACATAAACACAACACAGCACACACATCCTTATGACTAGATATAAATGAGACATGCTGTTTGAAAACCCTTAATCTGTGGTTGATATGTAAAACGAATAGAAAATCTCTTAATAAAAAAAGAAGAAATAAATAAAAAATATATGATGCATTATTTGGATTAAAAAAAGAAAGAAAGAAAACACTTAATTATTTCCTTGTGGGGGTGGGTAAGGAAAACTGACCTGTCAGTTATACAGAATATAGGGAGGGAGTATGGAAAGAGGAAAATGTGGCAGAAATGTAGGACCCTTAAAACCATATGGCTATTTAAGTGCATTGAATTAACACAAGAGATCTACAGACAGCCTGTCTGGTTTCCTAAGGATTTAGGAAAGCCCTCTTTTATTACAAGTTTTAAAACTCTTTTCTTCTCACCCTACGTGAAGTGTTCCTTACCTTCCATGTACTCTGACGCTCAAACTCTCCATTCTCACTGAGAGGTCTTATCATGATTCCCATTCAAGGTTGCAGGCATGGAAAACGGGTCTTCAGGATTCCCTTGTCCCAGGTTCACCTTCCCAACATAATTTCAGAATTCACATACTCAGGGATTTAAGGTATAATTTGAGCAGAATAGCAGCAGACTCAGGCTTAATGCATTTCACTTAAGCTGTAATGGGATCAAAGCAGATTCCAACAAAACATTAAAAATAGCACTGCAATTTTTTAAAAATTTTTTTCTACTTAGCCAATGCACTTCTGGCCTTAGGAACTTGTGGTTGGATTCAGGAATCTTGGTTGTTATGCCTATGTCTTTGGGTCTAATGGGATATTTCTCTTTTTAATTAATTTTATTTCTGTGTATGAGTGTTTTGTTTACATCTATATCTGTGTACCATGTGCATGTCTGGTGCCCACAGAGGCCAGAACAAGGCTTCAGATCTCCTGGGACTGGAGTTACAGATAACTGTAAGCCATCATGTGGGTACGAGGAATTGAACTAGGGTCCTCTGGAAGAGCAAGCAGCCAGGGCTCTTAACCACTAAGCCATCTCTCTGTAGCTCCTAAAGATATATTTCTTGAGCGGCCTTTCCTGGAGACCTGAAGAACAGAGAGGCACAGGATAGCTCAGAAAATTCCCAGGCTACAATGGGCCCCATCCTGAAAATCTGGTTTCAAGTTTCCTTCCTAGACCCCTACCTGTTTACATGGAGCACTCTTCTGGGTTTACCTCTGTCTTCCTTACCTTCTCCCAGCAAACGGCTTTGTCCTTTGTCGCAGCTTTAAAAGCATCTTCATAACCAGCACCAGACTCCATCTCTTTTCCTTGTGTCAAACTAAAGTATCTAGTGGTTTCCTTCTTGTGAGCATGCTGAGGACTGAACTCATGGTCGTGTGTGTACAATGCATTCCTGATTTCCTTTCTTAACACTTTCATAGCCCATTTTATCTCCTTACAGCAATTTCTTAGACTCATTGCACAGGGAAATATCGCTTTTATTCCCAATTTTTTAGTTTCCCTTTCTCTTTCCTGTCTATCCAGTTTGTCTTATGAGTCATTTAATGATATGAGGAGATAAAAGTAGCTTTCATCATTCTTTGTGTGTGTGTGTGTGTGTGTGTGTGTGTGTGTGTGTGTGTGTGTGTGTGTGTTTGGTTGGTTTTTGGTTCTTCAAGATAGGGTTTCTCTGTGTAGCCCTGAGCTGTCCTGGAACTCACTCTGTAGACCAGGCTGGCCTTGAACTCACAGAGATCTGCCAGTCTCTGCCTCCTGAGTGCTGGGATTGAAGGCATGTGCCACTACCGCCTGGCTTCATCATTAATTAGACTTTTTCAATCATGTGTGATAGCTCAGCACTGGGGAAGCTATGGTGTCAGGAGTTCAAGTCCAAGACTAGTCTGTGTGACAGAATAAGCCCCCGTCTGAAACAAAAACAACCAACAAAACCACGACAGCAGTTTTTCTTAGATGACCACGATGGTGGTAACAAAAATCAATTTACCTTGGTTAAAATAGCTTTAGATTTTAGAATGGTGAATCCCCTCTTGCTTCTTCCTGTTACCATTACACTTTGTAGTTGACATTGTTCACTTTCTATGTCGTTTTATCTTTATCAAAGACTATTACGCTAAGAATAAAATAATACCGTTCTGCTAGATGTTTCTAATTTGATCAGATGGGATTAGGAAATTTTAAGTTATGTTTCTTTTTTTGTTTGTTTTGTTTGAGACAGGGTCTATCTTTCATGTACCACTGGCTGTCCTGGAACTCACAATGTAGACCAGGCTGGCCTCCAACTCTGAGAGGTCTGCTCGCCTCTGCCTTTGAAATACTGGCTTTAAGGGGCATGCCACCACATCCACCTGTACAAAATGTTTCTTTATAAGACACTTTAAGCAACATTTAACTTTTTTAAATATGGCATTAAAAATCCTTTGATGTGTTAAAGCAAACATAATGTCTGTCATTGACGATATTCTCTGGTCTCTTCACTCCCAGTTTGAGTTTTGTTGGTGCCAATTGTCTCTGCAGACTAACCTCTCTCCCAGTCCCCTGCAGGTTATTCAGATTTTAACTTTTTATGTGGATTCCTCACGTATGAGGGATAACTGCTGTTAGGGCTTTGGGAATAGAGTTGGCCAGACCTTCTTTTTTTGTAGATGAAGCTACTTCACCTGTGTGGGAAGAGATAAAATGAGCAGGACCTTTCTGAAAGGGATCGTGACGCCTGGGCTCTGGTCACTAGCCTCGTGGGGAGGAAGGGCAATGATACACATTGAGCTTTCTAGAAGATGCTCGTGGAAACAGCCTACATGACGCAGGTGACAGTGCCGTAACACCTCCATTCTACATAAACTTGATGTGATCTGTGGGAGATCTGATGGACAAAGTTAGACGTGCTGGCCAGCAGTTACACAGTGTCTCCCAGTCCTCATTCTTAAGTAAGTGGGGGTCAAGCCCAATGATTTGTAATAAAGCAAAGCTACACTTCCTGCCCTCATGGAGTTTTCTAGCACACACACACACACACACAGACACACACACACACACACACACACACACACACACACACACACACACACACACACACACACACGCTCTCCCAGATGGAGCAAAACAGCCACGAGCCGCTGAGCACGGAGCAGTCATATTTAATTCAGCATGCGAAACCAAATGACAACTTCATATTCATAGGACATCGGCCTGTTTTTCTAACCTTTCTTCTCAACGAAAACCCCTTCTCTTAAAGAATGAAAGCTTTACTTGCTGCTAGAAATAAAACCCTGCCCAACAGTCAGCCTGGCCTTAAATCCCTAAGGCCATCCCCAAGAAGTCAGGTTTAGAAACTGACCCTGAAAGGACGAGGAAATTTCTGTAACCATCCCTTTAAGATAGGTGCTAGCAAACGTTGGGGCTTATTTGGCCATCAAATTTGACATTTAGAAAACTTAATTTGTAGTTACTTTTTAGAGATTGACGGGATCAAGTGACAAGTCTGTATCTATAACTGTTGTATTTACCAATTGCTTCAAAGCCTTTTTCCCATGAGTTTTAAAATTAGATTTTGGTAAAATATGAACATCATTTTGTTTTTCATAAGTCCTGGAGGCTCTACAGTCAGATCCTAATCGGAGGAACTGCTTTAAAGAACGCAGAGCTTTGCCTGTAAATGTCAGTTATAGTGTGAAATGGGGGAGGGAAGCAAAAACATTCCACATCGCAGAACCCAGGAAAGACGCCATTAAGAAGTTAGCCCAACTTCAGAGGGCTTCCTAAGCCTTGTACAGTTAGGAAAATAATTGAGGAAAATGTATCCATGTTATTCAAGAATTTTAAAATAAAATTCCCAGAGACACAGCAGTTTGTTTTACAGAGCAGAGTTTTCACTATTTACCTAAAATGGGTTTAGGGGAAAGTATTTCCTCAGTAATTAATTTAGTGATCAGTACAAAAATATGTATTTCTGAGGTCCTTTCATTCATGATTGATATTTTTTCTATAGTAATTTTAACTGAATGCTGGACCAAGAATATTAATATATCACAATCACAAGATGGTCTGGTATAGATATTTACACATTAACCAAAGCCTGTCAGTTTGTCCATGCATAGAATTGATTGGCAACACATTCTTAGTAAAAATTTATACTAAAATATAAAATGTATACATTACGGATGGTATATGTTCAAAGTATGCTGGATATAAAGATGTTCAGCTGCGTGGGAATGATTTCAACCTACATTGAGTTCTCCATTTTACATATTTCTGTGGCACATACAGTTGTAAACCATCCAAGCATTGGTGCTCCCAGTATCTCCAGCACCGGAGTAAGCCTGCAGTGGGTCGAAGGAACACAGGCTGGGCTGAGCCAGGGCTGCTGGCCCCTGGCTGATTTAGGCTCTCTCACTACGGTCAGTTAGGTCTCTTCAAGTTCTGAGGTTTTAGTTTTCGGAAATAGTGTCGTGTAGAAGGGACTACAGAGTTTTAAGGAGACCAGGATCCACAAGAATCTCCAAACTACTATGAGCTGAGTGAGGCCATGGGCTGGTTACCAACAGCACTCCCCGGATACAATTCTGAGGGTTAAACAAGGCTGAAAACGCATAGGACTCGGCAGGACAGTAGCAGTGCCACCGTTGGTCTACACATCTTTGTGTGCGTGGAAAAGGGTGGCCCATTCTCAAGACATTTGATTTCCATTGGCAGAAATTGGTGGCATAATCTTATTTTGTTAAAATAGACACTTGACTGCCATCTGCTGGAAAATTCTCTTTGTAAATACGCAAATCTATGATGTCCAATGCGCAGACCATGACACCCAGAAGTACCGGCGCTGCTGTACAGAACATGCTCTGCACCGTTGTGCATGCAAGCACTCCATGACTGTCTGTTTGCTACTCTTCCAACTTCTGGGAAATGCTGTTTAGAAAAGCACTCCAGGTAACACTGCTGTATAAATCAATTAATTTGAAACATTCGAAGTTAATCTCTGGATTCGAAGTTCAGAGCACTAAAAACCCTACACCATGGAGCCAGCAGCAAAGTTAATCTCGTAAAAGGAATCAGCATTTTCCTCTTACAAAGCCTAGAAACATTTGTGCTTACTACTCCCACCATTTCCCACTTCTTTACCAAAAAGAAGATTCCACAGTAAAACCTAGAGTTAGAGTTAGCAGAAATACTGAGGGCTGGGCGAGGAGGCAGCAGTCGAAGAGTGTGCTTGTAACTTCTGCAGAGGACCAGAGTTCGGTTCCCAGCACCCACTTCTGGGACTCAAAACCACCTGTAACTCCAGACCCAGGAGATCTGACACCAAATTCTGGCCTCCATAGGTACCCACGTGCACACTCTTGCATGCACACGTGCATACACACACAAATAATAATAATAATTCTTTAAAAACTAATTGAGCCATTAATCTTACATTTATAAACATTGGATATAAGATTAAATTAAGAGATTTTTTTGTATGTATTGAAAGCAAAGCACATTGTAAAAGATCATTTTTATTTTAAAATGCACTTTTGTTTTTAAAATTGGATGAAAAATAATATACTGATAATATATCCTTATTACTAAATGGCAGATCTCTCCCAGGAAGTCAAGTGTGCTGTGCTCCATTTAGCCAGGAACCTGGGCTGGGATATAAGAGGCCTCTGTTCTAGCAGGAAATGCTTATTGTGGTGACTACACTTTCCTTTTGCATATGGAAGGAAAACTTTGGCTCATTTTCACACCTAACACTGCAGTCACAGAGAATACTGGCTAGCATTACGTAAGGGGAGTTTATCCAGAGTGGGAGCTCTGTCGGGGTAAGGGATCTATCATCCTGGCAGGGGACACAGGTGCTAGGGTGGCTCATAGAAACTTGGAGAAAACAACAGCCTATCATCGTAAAGATGTGAAATGTTACAACTGTCACAGCAGAGTGATGAAAGGTACCAACAGTTCCAAGTGTCGTAGTATGTAAGGATGGAACTGACCAGCCAGAGCCCACAGGACAGACCATGTGATAAAGCACAGTAACAGGGTAATGATTACTAAGGACGTCAGTGGAGGCTGTCTTCTGCATGGAGGGCTGACCAAAGAGACGCAGTTATAGAGAGTGGGGCTCTTTGACAGAAACAAGGAAAGGACCCCAGAATAACAGAAGCCAGATAGCACCAGAAGCAAAATGTGCAATTATTGCAACAAAAGGACAAGGTGATGTGTCATCCAGTGGTCCTATCCAAGTATCTTTGAAGACAGTGAATAGAACTTAATGTTCCAGAGGCAAGATGAGGGTGGTCTACGAGGGTAACAGCTTAAAACAGCGATAAACCAGGAATGGATGGGTTAGGAGACTTCAGTAGCTGCCTGTGCTGGGGAATCTCAATTAAGAAATGGCCTCCAGCTGGGTGTGGTGGTGCATGCCTGCAATCCTAGCACTTAGGAGGCAGAGGCAGGTGGATTCAGGTGAGTTGAAGGCCAGCCTGGTCTACAGAGCAAGTTCTGGTAACACAGAGAAATCCTGTCACCAAACCCTCCCCCCCCCAAAAAAAAAGAAGAAAAGAAAAAAGAGTCTCCATCAGGTTGGCCTGTGGGCATGTCTGTGGGAGCATTTTCTTAATTACTGATTAAGAAGTAGCCCGCCCACTGTGGGTGGTGCCATCCCTAAGCAGGTGGGTCTGGGCTATCGAAGAAAAGGATTTTAACAAGCTGGAGGAAGCAAACCAGTAGGTCTGTGGCTTCTGCTGCAATTCCTGAATCTGGGTCCTGCCTTGGGTTTCCTCGATGATGGACTGTAACCTGTGAGTCAAATCAACCATTTCCTCCCCAAGGTGCTTTTGCTCGGTGTTCTATCACAGAAATGGAAACCACACTAGATACTGCTGCAATCACTAGCTCAGTTTCCAGAGAGGCATGACTCTCAGACCTCAATCCCACAGTCTCAGGAGAGAGTCAGAAACGCACTTAGTGGTGTTTTCTCATCACCAGAACGTTGTTCTATCCCTTTACCAGGTAAAAGAGCTTTACAGCAGGAAGCTCTGACATGCCACTCAGAACACCCTATGGTATTGATGGGATTTGTTGGGGAAAGGAGGCCAGGAAGTTACTAGGAATCATTAAAGGAGAATCACAGCATAGACTTCTAGGGTGCTGGAGCAAGATTCACACCACCCATAGACACAACATTCCAAAAGTTCTTGTAGACTACTATGGCCTGACTTAGATGGATCATCTGACCATGGGACATCATGCAGCTGTGTAGCCAGAGGTCTGGTTATACACAAGTCATAAACCAGGGTGGGCGTAGAAGTAATCAGTCATTAAAAGGAAGTAGCAGAAATGGGGTTAGGCATGAGCATGGAGGGAAGACACCAGTTCAGGGACTACACCCAAATGTCATCCACCGCCATTGTACTGATCTTCACAACTATGGCTGCATGGGGTTGCCCTTTGAGCAGACTGATGGGTGAGGGGACAGCGACCTATTTTTTCACAGACGGCTTAGTCAAGAGTGCAAGCTAAGGGTGGGTGCTGTTGTGCCATGTGTCATTGAGATGACCTTGAAAGGGGTGATGAAGGGAAATCCTTATAATGGGAAAAGTTCCTGATGATCCCCTGGATACCCACTTTGCATGGGAAGAAGCATGGCTCAGGGTAAGATGCATGGTGGTAGTTTATTCAGGGACACAGGAGAAACCCTAGTATGAATATGAAGGTTGAACTTCCCCATTTCATGTCAACTATCCTCAAAGCAGCTGCTACCAAAATGACACTGAAAGAGACATTCACCACTGAGCTGTGCATGTAAGTCAGCTCAGGGCAATGTAGTGCTGGCACAAGGGTCCAGGGATAGGTCAAGTGTGCGGGGACAATGGTTAGGTCGAGATTCAGTCGTGTGGTCTTTCAGTCACCAAGGCTCTTCCAGCTACTGCTACCATCTGATGCCCATGTAACAGTGCCTTGGATCACAGTCCATTAGTTCTATTCAGTTTGGAGATTCCAGCCTAGAGATGACACTTCATAGACTGAGATGTCCCCCTAAACCAATGAACATTTTATGGGTGCTATATCCAAAATATATGGAAACATAGGCCTGAGGGAAGTAGGCATGGCCCTGCTTCATGTCATTCTCAGTGGTACATTTGGGCAATTGTGCTTCCGGTCACCCAAACCTTACATTCTATGGGTCAGGAAACCTTGTTTCCCAGAGGGTTGATATGTCATTAAAGGATCCAGGATCTGATTATACTTTATAGTGCAGCTGCCGCTCAGTGCAGTACTCAATACTGTAGCAGTAGTGATTGTTGAACCTGGTCTCCGGAGGAGGTGAGGCTGCATTACAGAAGGCGGGAAGGGAAGAATATTTGACACATGATAGTTGCATACACTAGGTTATGCACCAGCACTGGATGGACTAGGGTGTGGAGAAGGGAGAGGAACTTACTCCACACTGGAGATCCACTGCGGCCTCAGCCGCTGTACTTTCCCCACAAATACGCCCAGCTTCCTCAGGAGTAAAGGCCAGCAATGATCCTGCACTTGCTCGTCTCAAGTGGAGAATCTAAGAGTCATGCTTTTTTATTTTAATTTTCCTTTTCCATTTTTCTGAGATAGGGTCTTGCTTGAAGCCTAAACTGGCTTTGAACTTGAGATCCTCCTGCCTCAGCCTCCATAGTGTTGTGATTACAGATGTGTGCTACTACATATGGCTAGTCATGTTTTATGTCCTAACCCCAGAAATCAACTGAGTTAAATCTACTCACAGCCAGAATGAATCTTAATAGTTTGTCAAATTTTAAGATTAACACCTTCATTTGACTAAAAGTAATTTAAGAGCATTGAGGCAACTGGGTCACATTGGAATCCAGCCAGATCAAATTAATCCAAGTTCTTCGGATTTCCTGAGAATTTTAGAATTTACATGGTGAGCACAGAGGCGATCCGTGTGTCTCTGGAGTAGGCTTTGGAATTGTGAGTGGCAGAAAGTATTTTTTTTTATACGAAGTCTTGTGTGTCAAGGGCACGTGTGGGCTTACATGCCATAGCAGGGGTATAAAGGCCAGAAGACAGCTTTGTGGAGCCAGCTCTCTCCTAACAACTTTACATGGGTTCTGGGATCACACCTGTGGGGCTTACACCCAGCAAACACTTTTTTTCCCTGCTGAGCTATCTCACTGGCCGGCCCACCATCAACTTCTCAAAAAACAACTCCATAATCAAACCATATCCTCTGAATTATAGCATGGAAAGAAATAACACCAGGCCAGGCTTCCTCGTGGAGTCAGCTCAGTTCTCATTCCCTGAATAGTTGACATCTTACCTTCCGTACCAATGACTGCCTCACACCAGGCAAAATCCTCAGGTTTCTCGTACAAGGGAAGAGGTTTTGGAACCCAGTGCTCATATGCAGTTATTCTGAGGCAGCCTTAGATTGTTGCTTATTCTAGACCCACATCTAGGTTTACTCACAAGGGCAAGCAAGGAGCCATACTTGGTCGTCTTTGTGTCCAGCCTGGTGCTAGGAAGTGATCAAGAAGAGATTATGGAATGAATGAGCCTGCCGAGTCCCATGGACCATCCTGGCCGTTGGTGATCCTTAAAAGAACTCCACTCTGGCTGTGTCTTCTTTTTTTCAGGGCTGTTGATGAAACCGAGTCTACAGCATGATAGTCAAATGTCTTGTCCCTGAACTACATCCCTGGCCCAGGTGAGGACGCTATGAAAGGACAGCTTGCCCAAGCAGGAACAGGCTCTTTTCAAGTTCTGCTACGGCAAGACTGCTGCACTAGCTAGCTGTGTACGTCCCACGGAATCCGTTGAGATTAGCAGTGCCTGAAGCAATTCTTAGGATTTTAAAATAGCAAAAACAAACAAACAACAAAAACCACTACGTAGAAGGAATGACCCCCCCCACACACACACCACACACACACACTGTAAGGAGACCTTCAGCATGAATCCCACAGCTGCTGCTTGAATATTTACTGTGTGAATTTACCAATCAGAGTCTCCGGGGAATTTTAGAAGTGACTCCTGAAACAGTGATAACTGAGTCTTTCAGAGTGGCTCTGAGGCACTAGGAACTAAGCACACAGTACTTGTTTTATAGGACAGTAGCTTGGTTGTTCCCTGCTAGTAGGAACTAAGCACACAGTACTTGTTTTATAGGGCAGTGGCTTGGTTGCTCCGTGCTGGTATCACATTTGTAAATGTGTAGTTTCACTCAGGTTCTCTCCTGCTGGATTCTGCTGTCCACAAACACTGCTGTTTGCAGTCGTAGATGAATCCGGGTTGGGCTGTGGAAGAATTTTGGTGTTGCCCAGGGAAGTAGTTGAGGAAGGGGAAGGAGCCCAGAGTCCTGAGCTAGTCCTGAGACAATGAAAGACTCAGAAGAGGGCTCTAAGTGGCCATACCCATTTCTAAAGCAACCATGTACTCTCTTCTTGGTCTCTTCCATGCTTAGGGAAGTTTCCTACAGTTCTTGCTCTGACCACTTGAACTTCTAAGTTTTGTGTCTTTTGCCAGTTAAGGATCCGTAACAGTGTCACAGGGGTTTTGTTTCAAGTTATCCCTGTGGATTTATTAGCTTTTGTACCGAGCCCAAGGAAGGAAGTCAAATGGCGGCTCAATCCTTGCATCTTTTTTTTCTTCTTCCCTTTTTCAAATTACTCCTTTGCAACAATGTCCATGCTACATTCTACTTCTCTGGTTTAATCCATCTGTACCAACGAGTTCACTGGAGGCCTTTGGGAAGAAAAGACTAAGTTAGGCAAAAGAAGGAAAATTATGACAGACCTATGCAGGGGGGGCGGGGAGAAGGAGGCATTTGGATCATTTATATGCTGCATGTTTTACTGACAGTTAAATACAGTGTTTTGTTCTGTTTTCCGCCACTCGAGGCTTATTTAATTAAATTCATGGCCGAGGATGCTAACCAGCCCCACATCTAAAATAATTGCTTCTCTGTTGGTGAGATGGAAGGCCAGGATTGATTTTCCCCTGGCTGATAGCTCTCCTTTCTGACTCATGAATGTCATCTCCACTCTCCTCCCCACGTCATTTGATCTCTGTATTTGATCCCTATTTAGTAGGACACTTCGCTAAACAGATGTCCGAGTAATTAAAATCCCACATGGGCACACTAGTCAGTGAGTTACATCTATGTAATAGTCATCTTAGAAACTTCTCACCCTGGGCTCCCCCCGCGCCCCCATCCTGGTGTTTGTTGTGTGTCACTGGCCTTGATCGGGCTTAAACATTAGAGCTCAAGCCAGCTGTGTAGGTTTTCCTGCATGTGTTCATTTTCCTTTTCTCCCCACCCCCGACACTATTTTCCCCACAAGTTCCAGGCCTTTCTTTCAACTCACCTGGATTTCCACCAGCATCCAAATTCTCACTGAATGAATCATCTTGTATTCATTCATGTCAGCTCTAGCAATTAAAAGAAAATCATAAAAAGGTTGTTATAACCATGGATTAAAAGTATCTTTTATTTTTTCCCCCTGAGGCATAGCCAAAATATTTCAGACTAAAAAAAGCTTTTAAAAACAAAAAAACAAAAAGCCTATTCGTTCAAACACTGGAAACCTGTTTGGTTGCTCTAAGTCACCGAGGGACTTGGATGACAGAGATTAGAGAGGAAAGAGAGTATGTGGAGAGGTGCGGGGGAGGCTGGGAAGGGATGTGGAATTTGATACTTTGGTAGAGGATTTAGAATTTACAGTTATTTATGTGTTAACACTAAAGAGACAATATTTGTAATGGTAACTCTGATAGGGACATACCTTTATGCAAAACTGGACAACATTAAAACATAAAGGAGGTAAACGAATTCCCCTTGCAGCTGGCAGATAAGCATCAATTTTAAATTAAAGAAAAAAAAAACTAAACACTTTTAACAATTCATCAGTTTTGGTATCTACCAAATTAGCCAGACAAAAATCAGATAAGTGACAATCTTAATGGAAAAGAATCACATTTAGCAAATCATTTTATAAAAGTTTTTTGTCATATGTGTGTTGCTTGTGAGGCTACTTATAGAACATTTCAGAATTAAAAAAAAAAAAGTGTGATTAAGCCGGATGGTGGTGGTACACACCTTTAATCCCAGCACTGGGGAGGCAGAGCCAGGCGTTCATGGCCAGCCTGGTCTACAGAGCAAGATCCAGGACAGGCACCAAAACAATACAGAGAAACCCTGTCTTGAAAAACAAAACAACAACAACAAAAAAAAAAAAGTGTGATTAAAAAAGTCAAGCAGCAAGTTCAGAGGCTAACAGATACTGTTTTAGTTCTAAAACTCTAAAAATAGTTACCTAAACTTCACTGCCATGCTTATATTCAGAAAGTAAGCAAAAATCCTTCTGCTTAATCGAAACTTCATTTTGGTGGTTTACATTCAGCTTACACTCTTGTTATCTAAACTAACAAAAGCTCTGTAAATAAGCAGAGATCTAAATTAACAAGCGTCTTAGATAAACAGTTGCACACAATGAATGAGAGTCTTACATAAACAGTGATACCAAACGGGAGCTAGTATTTCAGGAAGGTAGATTCCAAAGCCACAGGAGGGAGCAGCGTGGGTGTGATTTCTGTTCCTGTCTACTACCCAGACTGCTGTGGATCGCCACAGTTCTAAGGCTGGCATGTCTGCATTCTCTCTGTGCTCAGGACGGCCACCACACTACCACCGCGTGCTTCTTCTCAAGTCCTCTTCCCCTTTGTGGAGCTCATGTTTCATCTAAAAAAGTTCAGGACACTTTTTTTTTAAAGCCGTTTTCCCTCCATTCCTTATCACATACCTATCCCTGCTCAGCTGTTTCTTTCTGATCATTGAACAAGAATGTATTAGTTCCAGTAACCCATTTCCGCTTCCCACTGCCTTAGTATAAACTAGGAAGGATATTTCTTGATCTCCTCACAAGGTTGTGAGGATCCTAAGAGCCTCCCACAAAGAGCTCAAACCACAGCCTCACCACTTTCCTTTTGAATGGATGATAGCAAGGTACTTTACTTTTTTGTACTTCAGTTCCATAATGTAGAAAATAGAGAAAATGAAACTACCGATATTCTAGGGTTGTTCGGTAATGGTTACATGAGGTAATTCCTGCAGATCACAAGGTCAGAACATGCTTACTTACAACAATCTCTGTTCCCTGTAAATGCCAACACAAATGCAGGTAGCTGCAGGGTTTCCCACTGAAGTCAGGGCGCTTCCTCTAAGTCTCCCATCGCCTCTGGGATGTGTTCTTATTTTGGGACTGCCACAGTTAAGCTATAGCCCCTGAGTGTGGCCTGTGGCAGTTAAGGATGGAAGCAGCAAGATGTGAGGATGCTGGTTGAGAAGCATCCTCTGAGGAGTTGAAGGTACCTTTGCCTCTCACCAAACCCAGCTCAGTCCCATGGCTTCATTAATACATTTACTTCAAATGGTTTGTTTGTGTTGATTTTTCACTTTGATATCAATGTGCTTAAAAGGGGTGTGTGTGTGTGTGTGTGTGTGTGTGTGTGTGTGTGTGTGTGTACAGGCAGATACACAAAGAAACCATCCTCTCTAGTCTGGAAAACGAGGGTTGTAAAGAGGTCAGTTGGTTCTCTAGGTACTTTATTTCTCTGTTTTTGTAGGCCAAAGTATTGTGTAAATAAATACAAAAGCATCCTTTCCACTGTCGTGCAAGTCTCCCTGTCATTTACATTATTGTTGTTTTATAGATCTCAGCATAATTTTAAATCCTCCTCTTCCGGAGAATATAGGAAAGTGCCATGTTTCAGGCACACTTTTGAAAAAGAAACTGGAGAAAAAAGCATTTACAACCTAAATGTTACCCCGTAGAAGAGAAATGCAGTGAGAACTGTGGGAGCCCGTTCTGGGGTTCCTCGTGGCTTTACCCAGCAGGTCCAAATAGAGGATGATCAGGACCACGGGCCTGAGTGCAGGTGTCTGAGATGGTCTGCACTTGGCTGTGCTGGGGGAGGAGGTCTTTTGCTCCACCCCTTGGCGTCTCTATAAAAACCCTGGACCAGAGACAGTCCGGGCCCGTTGGAATAGGTTCCAGGCCCTCTCGAGGCTATCCTTTATTTTCTATCTGTTTATCTCCACAAGATTCTCCGCTATAAATCCTTCTATCTAATATTTCCTGCTGCTCGCACTCAAGAAAACTCTGGGAAGCTGTGGGGGTGGTGGGTAAACGCCCCACAGAGAACACACAAAATATACAAACAACAAAACCTGAGCATTCCAAAAGGAATGGGATGAGTCTTTCAAAGAGCTCTCTTCTGAGGTTTTCTCGCACTGACATGCACGTATATTGATGCAGCTGTACAAAGTCCCAGAACACCGTGAAGGACCGATGCTGGCATGCAAATGCCAACTCTTCTACGTGATAGCCACCACAAACAGCTATGCTCCGACTTATTATTTATAACTTTTGTCTTGCACTGCACTTTCAGTTTCCCACTGCTCCCTTTACCCTCTTCACGCCTCCCTCTTTAACCGGGGATGGATTTCAGCATGTATGAAGCATATGTTCAGTCAGATGTCTCCGCAGCCACTGGTCAGGATTCCTAATATTGCTTGTTGATAATCCATGTCCTCCCCATTAGTGATGCTTCATTTACTGACAGATTGAATTCAGAGCTATCTATTCGAAACTATTAATCTATTTGTCAATCTTTTTTTTTGGTAATTCAATATCACTGTAATTATTAAGTCTTTCTAATATGTATTATCATCTGGTGGAGTGACCATCTCTGCTCTTACTCTTCATCTTAGATCTATGCTGGTTACTCTGTTTTTTCCTCCAGACAGAAATTGTTTCAAATCAAACCTGTCCCATTGGAGATTTTTTTTTTAGTTAAAATTACAGATATTTACCTAGTAGCAGATATATCTTGATTCAATCTTTGCCCCCCTTTTCCTTTGGGATATAGATCTCACTCAGTTCTTGCCCACATTATGTGTGTAGGATCATTTAGTTACTTTGAATAGGGTCTTTTCAATAGCTTTATTACCCAACAGGTAATTGGTAGATCACTGAAAAACCTTTTTACATATAACATTCATGTATGTACATATATATGTATACAGTGTATATTTGCATTATATGTGGGTATGCATGTGTCAAGATGCACACACCTGTGTATATACCTACAGAGGCTAGAGGAGGACATCAGGTGTCCCATTCTCTCTACCTTATTTCCTTCCATGGAGTCTTTCACTGGCTGACTAAAATGCTCCCAGGATCTGCCTGTCTCTGCCTCCAGTGCTGGACACGGACACACACACACACACACACACACACACACACACACACACACACACACACACACTGGTTTTTCAAGACAAAGTTTCTCTGTGTAGCCCTGGTTGTCCTGGAACTCACTAGGTCATCCAGGCTGGCCTCGAACTCACAGAGATCTGCCTGCCTTTGCCTCCTGAGTGCTGGGATTAAAGACATGAGCCACCATGGCCTGGCCAGGTTCCCATATTTACACAGCAAACACTTTTACCCATTGAACCATCTCCCAAGCCCTGATTTTCAATATTTTACAGTAGCTTTTCAATTAGGTCTCTAAAGTTTTGTAGGTAAAAAGTACTACCTGCAAATAAAAGCATTTTTCCCCCTTTTTACAATAGTCTCCCTATTATTTACATTTTGTCTTTTTGGGTACTTCAATATAATTTTAAATAACAACAGTGATAACAAGCAGCTTTGTATTTTATTTTAATGAGAATGGTTCTATGGTTATATGATTAAGTATAGAAATTTTAAAATATGGACAAAAGTAGAGTGAATAATAACATGACATTTGCCTATCACTTACCTTCAACAACCTTCAACATTTTTGCATATACTCTCAAAGGGATACAAACTCCCCCCTTCTGGATACAGGCTTAGAAACACCTATTCATGTCTGCAGCCATACCACCCCGAACACTCCTGATTTGTCTGATCTCGGAAGCTAAGCAGGGACAGACCTGTTCAGTACTTGAATGGGAGGAATACCTATTCATACAGTGCTCTTCATTTCCATTATGAGGTATTAGTCCTAACTAACAGTCAAAGAAATTCAATGATGGTTTTTCCTAACTAATAAGACATTCCACTGCTATGTGATTGCAGAAAACTAGATAGCAATCTCAGTGGTTCCCAATTAGTGAGTGAAAATTGTGATTCATTCATGTAATTATACTCGACAATTATAAAAAATGCTGACACGAAAAGACAGTCAAGTTTATGAAATTAAAACACAAGCACAAGACAATATACAGGTGTGATTTTATTTTTTAAATTTTTCATGGGCTGGGAGATGGCTCAGTTGGTAAAGGGCCATCAGTGTAAGAACAAGAACCTGACTTAGTTTCCAGCACTCACATGAAAGCCAGGGGCGTGCATCTATAACTCCAGCCTGGGGTGGGGTGGGAATGGGGGCTCATTCTTCAGCCAGCCTCACTAACTGGTGAGCTCCAGGTTCAGTAACAGATTGTTGTCTCAAAAAGGGGGGCAGAGAGCTGCTGAAGAATACACACACGCACACGCACACGCACACGCACGCGCACGCGCACGCACATGCACACACACACACCACACCACACACACAATTTGTTCCAAGGAGAAAAGAACACATGTATGAAAGTTTCTGGAAGGGTTTGCAATAAACTATCAATAGAAGTTATTTCTGGGCAGGAAGAATGAGGTGTGGTGATAGAAGAATCAGCTTCCTTATAAATTATTTTATAAACCATTATTGAAAGATAACATTGGTTAATGATTTTCTTTTTGCTGAATTTTTAAAAATTATCTGTGGGTGGGAGAGAGAGCTCAGTGATTAAAAGTACTTGTTGCTCTTGCACAAGACCCAGGTTCAGTTCCCAGCACTCAGATGGCATGTAACAACCATGTAAGTCCAGTTCTGGAGGAGTCAACACACTCTTCTGGCTTCTGTGGGCACTGCACGTACATGGTACCCATACATAGAAGATAAAAACAAATATGTTTTTGAAGTAGTTGTTTTAGTCAAGAATAGATATTAGAGTTTTATCACTTATTAAGACTTTTTCTTTTATGGCCTAATTGTATTAGGTATATTTTTACAATGTTAAAATATCTTATTTCACGGGGCAGTGGTGGCTCACACCTTTTATCCCAGGTGTGAGCCTGGGTAGGTGGATCTCTGAGTTCTGAGTTTGAGGCTAGCCTGGTCTACAGAGCGAGGTTCATGACAGTCAGGGCTACACAGAGAAACCCTGTCTTGAAAAACCCAATAGCTGAGGAGCCCCCATGGAACTGGAGTAGGCCCTCTGGATAAGTAAGACAGCTGTTTGGCCTAAACTGTTTAGGAGGTCCCCAGGCAGTGGGACCGGGACCTGTCCTTGGTGAATGAACCAGCTTTTTGGAACCTAGGGCCTATGCTGAGACACTTTGCTCAGCCTTGGTGCAGGGAGGAGGGGACTGGGCCTGCCTCACCTGAATGTACCAGGCTGGGCTGACTGCCCAGGGGAGACCTTACCTTGGAGGAGGTGGGAATGGGGGGTGGATTGAGGGGAAAGACTGGGGGGGGGGGTGGGAAGAGGGAGGACAGGGGAATCCGTGGCTGATATATAAAATGACTAGAAAATCTCTTATATAAAATAAATAAAACAAAAAGAAAAACCAAAATAATAAATAAATAAATAAATAAATAAATCTTATTTCTAGAAAAAAGTACCATGCTAAAAGTGATTTACTGTATTTCAGTTTAATTTGCTGACATTGGGTTTGTTGTGTGAAGTTAGATTTAAAAATTTTTTGTAACATTTTAGAAAAGTTTTATGATACATTTCAATTCATAAAATATTTACATATGCCGGGCGGTGGTGGCGCACGCCTTTAATCCCAGCACTCGGGAGGCAGAGCCAGGTGGATCTCTGTGAGTTCGAGGCCAGCCTGGACTACCAAGTGAGTCCCAGGAAAGGCGCAAAGCTACACAGAGAAACCCTGTCTCGAAAAACCAAAAAAAAAAAAAAAAAAAAAAAAAAAAAAAAAATTAAAATATTTACATACTCTAACAGGGAATTATATGTCCTGTGAAGTTTGTTGGGATATGCTTATAGCATTTCTAAGCCTAAAGCCTTTAAAAAGCCCTTCCTTGGCTTTGATTCACACTTCACTTTCCTTCTCTTCCTCCTCCTTGTCTAATTTTTAGTGATTTTTGTCTTTCCAGGAAAAATAAAAACAAAAATATAGCCATGGTAGTAGCATGTAATTAAAAACAAACTCCTTATCAGTGCTATCTCCTTTGTCTTTTACAGTTTGATTTATGTTCTGTATAATTCGTTAAATAGATTTTTCAGGGATTTCTCCGGAGATTTTTCTTGATCTCTTTCCTTTTGAATGAATCCGTTTTATCAGTCTCCAATTCATCCATTTCTCTTGCAGTAGTCATTCTTCAATCCTCCTTCCTTGAACGATGATGATGATGATGATGATTAGGTTATTATGCTTTTGTTTTAAGTGCTGCTCATTTTACCTAGTTTTGTTATTCTTTCTTATTAAAATTTCACCTGTCTAACAATACTGGTAAGCTAGCTGAGGTTGCAAGTGACTTTCAGATATTTCTAACAGTTTGATCGGCTCTAAGTGGGCAAAGATTTGCTAACACTGACTATGCCATTTAAAATGTGACTCAGACACTAGTGGCATAAAGAATTATAAAATGCTTGAGTTATAGCACACAACCACAGCAAGCTTATGACCTGCTCAAGAGGCCAGGACCTATTTGTAAGCACAAACCTGCATGGTTGCTGAAAATTGTCTGTCCTCAGAAATTTGGGGGAGAACTAGCAGCCAGGATTTAAGGAGATGTTCTCCTGTTCCTTTAAGATTCTTTCTGCTATTTCATAGACATAAATAACCTAAGATATTCCTAAATGCCTTTTACTTTCTTTGAAAATATACACATTATCTACACAGCCTTGCTTCATTTTTTTTTTTTTGGTCATAATTAAATTCAGATGAAATGTTTTTCAAGTGCAAATGTTAAAAACTGTAAACACAGTAAGAGAAAAAAATTTCACTGTAAAAACCAATTCACTAACTACAGATGTAGATGAAAGCAGAATACATTTTTTTTTTTTTTTTTTTTTTTTTTTTTTTTTTTTTTGGTTTTTCGAGACAGGGTTTCTCTGTGTAGCTTTGCGCCTTTTCCTGGAACTCACTTGGTAGCCCAGGCTGGCCTCGAACTCACAGAGATCCGCCTGGCTCTGCCTCCCGAGTGCTGGGATTAAAGGCGTGCGCCACCACCGCCCGGCTAGAATACATTTTTAAAATGATTTTCGAGGTTAGAATTTTAAGCAGTTAAGTTGCTAGTAGAGAACTCCGTGGCAACAGAAAAGCACATTTGCAAGTGTCTGGTCCTCACCAAGGTCCGCTGCAGAAATCATTAGATTCATGTGTTTGCAGATTATGTAACAGTTTTTAAGTGGCCAGGAAAGGGAGGATTTTGTGGTCAGAAAAGTGGAAATGTTCTATTTAACATATGACCCTGGCCAGGCCCATCTCAAATTACTGTTGATCAAGTTACAGGTGATTGGCAAGTCAGGTGGGAGCCAGCATGTGCCTGATGAATCTTCAATAAACATTTTGCCACAAATCAGTGGCTATTACCATTAAAACCATGACCTTAACTCTCTGATATTTAAAATAACGCAAAGAAAAATTGCAAAGCATTGTGAGCTAGACGTTGCTTTAAAAGGCTTGTAATTTACCCTCTCCTGGTGATCTTAGAACAAGCAAAACATAGCTTTGTGAAAATGACCTAAAAACATATTATTAGAACTCCAGATCAACAGCTTTATAATCATAATTGAACGTGTTTTCTGTTTTACACAAAAACCATGCATCTCAACTTTCCAAATTTCCAGATGTTTAAAACATGTAAGAGCCGATCTAGGACTTAATTCTTGTGAGGAAACACCAGCAGAAAACAAATAAACAGAAGCCCAGACTTTTATCTCTCTCCCAACCCCAAATAGTGGTATTTGGCATTGATCTCAACCGATTGCTGCTCAAGTGGCACATTAATGAGACAGTAATCCAGAGCCAAAACAGGGAGAAAAAAATTGTTTGTTATGATTGTGAAATTTTTTAGGGAAGTATACCCAACACTCAAACACTGCCAAAGAAAAGCTAACCTCGAGGCCAATTTTTAAGTGCTAAGATTTGATGAGAAGGTAGAATCCCGCCTCCGCTCCCCCCCCCCCCCCCGCCAAAAAAATACACCCTACCGCAGCCAACTTTTGAGGAATTTATTTTACTTATAGTCTGAATAGAATACACTTTATCCACTTAGACTGCAGTTCGATGAATTGTGGCAACTGTGATGTAACTACCACTCCTTTCGAGATACATAATCGTTTTTCTGACCTCCAGTGTCCTCTTTTCCTTTCAATTTCTGGCCAGGCAAATGCTTTGTGTATCTAGTTTCCATCTTCTAAAACTCAGGCATGGACTCAAATGGTCTTTTCTGAGATTTCCCCTCAGAGTATGATATTTTCAGATCCGTATTCACACTGAGTCAACGCTGTGCCACCTTTTGGGGCACGATATGTTGTCAGACAACTTTACCTGCATGGTCCTCATTCCAGTTCCTCTTCACCACCCTGATGGACAGCATTTCAGTTTGGTAAGGGAGCACCGAGCAACTCCAGCCAACCTGCTAGCACCTGCTGTGAAGCATGAGGGGACAGATGGGACCAAGCCACGTGGAACAGACGCTGGCAAAACATGCACCCTGGAAGTGGGTGAGTCATGCTTGGAACCCCAGGCCCAGGGCTTCCCCGAGGCTGAAGTCGCCACGCTCTTGGGACACCCCGTGCCCACGCAAGTGCCTCCGGGACCAAGGGCTCCAGCTGGGCGGCCGCAGGACCACTGGAGCACACAGATGATGCACAGACCTTCAAGATCCCAGAAAGGGGAGCCCAACAGGAAACATACGAGAACTTCAGCTTTGCCGGTGGCCCGCAGAAGCAGCGCCCTTATATACGCACTACACCCTGCGTCTCACTCCGCGCCACCGCAGGCGTTCCACTCCGTGCGCGGGCGGCCCTACTTCCCGGCCGGGCGCTGGGCCCCGAGCTGCGGTGTGGCAAGCGGGCGGCCTTCCCGCTCCTGCCTCCGGGCTCCTCGGGAGTGGCGGGCCGCGCGCCGCCGCCGTCCGCTGGACCGACCTGGCTTCGTCCTGCGCGGCGGCGTCCTGGTTGCAGGGCCCCGGGAGACTTCGCTTCTGGACGCGACGGGACCGAGCCGGCGGCGCCTCGGCCTGGCCCCGCTGGGCCCCGGGGCCGACTTTCGTTTTCTGCCGAGCGCGGCGGCCTTGTTCCCAGCGGCCACTCACGGACTCAGGGCGGCTCTGTGTCTGCGGCCTTCCGGGGCTGCAGGAACCGGCCCGCGCCCGAGGAGGGTTTGCCTTTGGCTTGTGCCCAACCTTCTCGTTCGGATTCGAGCTGCCGGCCATCGGCGGCGGCGCTGGGTTTTGATGTTTTCTCATGCTCTAAGATTTTGCAGGGAACCGAGTTTTCTGGCTCCCTGCATCATCACGTTGTGTTAGAAAAAATAAATAAATAAAATAAAAAAATCGAGAAAGCCGGGGCTGGCCGCACTGCACACAGGCTGGGCTGTTCGTTCTGCAGAGGCCTGCCCGTGCGGGGCGAACAACCCTGGGCAGAAGCAAGGGAACCAGCGAGCCTTGGCGCCCAGGGGAGGGAACCGCCCTGGGTTAGAGTTAGGTAAGGGGTCCCATAATATGATTCATGACTGACTACCCAGAGAGAATGTGGGAAGAAACTCGTCCAAGAACCGGCTTTGAGTCATCGGGGAAAGGCATCTGTTTGAGCATACAACCTGTCAGGAATGACAAAACAAAAAAATAGCAAGGCAGACGAGGAAGTCAAGTTTGGCTTTACAGTTTCTTTGTCGCAAATTATCCTCCACAAGCATGGCAATTAACCCCGTGCTAACATTAGATAGTTTTCATATTCATTGGTTTCTCCCTGTAAACCTATGAGAACAGCGAGTTCACTGTTTTCCCTGGAGCATAGTGTGTGTAGTATTTGGCAATGGACTGGGACTTTTTTTTTTTTTTTTTTTTTTTTTTTTTGCAGATATTTGCTGAGTCAGCAAATAAGAAGCAACCACAATTATTTAAAGGTCCTGTGAGTTGAGGATAAAAACCACAAGACACAAGAGAAATTGCTCTCCTAGCTCACTTTTATTTTTTGGCTCAATAATCCATAAGGAGTAGCTAAGAGGTAGCCAGTCTGTCATTTCACTTTCCAAAGGGGAAAAAAAAGGGCGAGCTCTCCTCTGTGCTGCTTTTCATTCCAGAGACTGATACTGTGATGTCAGTTCACCTCAAGTGTATGAGGAAAATGAACGTCCATAATTGTTCACCGATCTCCAGTATATGGTCGTTTGAGTAGCATTCATGGTGGGCTGCTGTGGGACTTTAAAAACGCCGACACAGTATTATACACTATTAAAAACACACCTGGAGAGTGCTTCGGAGGAAAATTGGGTGAACCTCCTTTAGTTTCGAGAGGAATGAGATGAAATGTGAGTGTGGAGACTCAGAATAGCCAGCCAGCCCCAAGGGATTCTCCTGTATCAATTTCCATGTCTTTTGGTTAGGAAAAGTCTACACCTTGACTAGGCAGGTTTGTAATACCTGAGAGCTGGAAAAGCTCTTCATGAGAAGTGTAAGATTTCATGTATGCATCTGCAATCGTTCCAGTAATGATGGCATCCTAATATCCAACACTGGAGACGTTTGGAGGTCATGCGTTCAAGTCTATTCGGCTAGCGAGCGTCTGTTGTGTGTCAGGCGTTGTTATAGATGCCACAGATACAGCAGCGAACAGACAAGTCTTTCCACGCTCTGCACTATTCCACCACCAGGACCTTCCTTCCACCGCATCTTTTTCCTGTTTTAATCATTCATGGGCCGTCTGCTTTCTTTACAACCTGGGTCCCTTCACCAGATTTTAAATTTGTTCCTATTTCCTGTCCCTCCCTCAATTCACTCAAAATATAAATATATGAAATAAATATGTGAAGTAAAATGTGATGAAATAAAATGTAAGGTCATAGCCAACTTTTAGCAAAAGAATTAATTTTTAAATTTTCATTTGCTAAAAGTCTAACCTCCCTGGTTTCTTTCAGTTGGCTATTGTGTAAATGAGAATAATTACTATCTAGTCAGCTTCTACCCTTCTGTAAGACTGTTTTCTTCACCTAAGCTTTGATCATAGCCAACTTGACAACACACCCAAAAACAGAATGCAGAAAATAGCAACATTAAACAAACATTTGAAAACAGAGGTCCTCAAGATCGATTTCCTTTCATCTCCTCCCTCATTCCCTCTCCTTTCTCTCCCCCCTGTTCTCTCTTATCTCTCCCTCTCTAGGTCTCTGTCTCTCTTGACAGAGTCTCACACTGTACCTCAGCCTGGACTCAAATTCCCAGCAACCTTCTGACTTAGCCTCCTCCTAAGTGCTGGGATTACAGGTATGCACCATTTTATCAGACTTGGAGGATTTTTAGAAAGTAGTTATTGATACTAGCTTAGAAATCCAGATTGTATGAAAAGATCCTAGTGTATAACACAGCCTCAGAAGGAACTGTCAATCCTAATTTATGTTAGTTGTACTGTATTTGATTTTATTCCATTAGTTTTCTCTAAAAATTCTCCCTTAAGTCTAAAAAGTACTCACTGCCCTAAATATTCTCTGAAGGCCATAGCTTAATTAGAATTCTCTTCCTTCCCCCATTTCATGTTGGAATGTATTGTATTTCAGATTTGCTAAAACACTTCTCTGCTTTAAACATTTCTCTGGTCTAAAGGGAAGATGTCAGCTGGTTTCCTCCCAATCTTCCTCCTGAAATTACCCAAATATTGAGGTCAGGGATGGATTACTTGCCATGCTAGTGAGTCTTGGTGTTGACTGGTGTACGAGAATCGCTTGGGAGGCTTTTAAAAATGACTGGTTTCTAGCCTGCCCTTGACTAGTTAAATTAGAACCAGTGGAATTGGAGTCCTCGTGTTGGTATCTTTCTTTATAAAGCATCTAGAAAATTATATGGAACAGCTACTTTGGGAACTCATGTAATAGAAAGCTCAGATATATGTTTAAAACAGGTTCTCAAATTCAGTATCCCCTTGTCTCTACCTTCCAAGTGATGGGATTACAGATGTATGTCATTATGTGTGTGTTCACTTTCCTTATCTTAAAACACTGATAGGAGTATAAATATAAAATTACTGTAAATGCACACATTAAATGTGCATTTTGGTGTGTGCACCACAACTATCAATGTAACATTTTTATCACTTCCAAAGTCTGGTTGTACCCCTTTGCTGGCAATCTCTACCCATCATTTTCAAACAACCCATGACCTGTTTCCTGTCACTATGGATTAGCTTGCCTATTCTGGAATTTATTTAATAACTCCAGAGACTTGGGAGATGGCTCAATAGATTAAAAAGCTTGCTGGTCCAAACATGAGGACCTGAGTCTAGATCCTCACCTGTTGTGGAAGCAGCAACCAGAGGATTCCTGGGACTTGCTAGCCAGCCAGCCTAGCTGAATCAGTGAGCTCCAACTTTTGTGACAGACCTTGTCTCAAAAATTACTGTGGAGAAGCAATTGAGAAAGAAACTTGGCTCAAACCTCTGGCCTCCACAAATATGCACACATGTGCATACAAATACATAAGCATGTATACATGAAAACTGCCATGCATACTACATTTGTGTGTCTGGATTCTTTCAGTGAGCCTAGCCATAGCCTTCTGCAGTGTGCCCAAACCACCCTCCCATTAGGACTGGCATCTATTTTCCAGCTCTTGAATCTAGGCAGATACTCTAGTTTGATTTGGCCAACAGACTACGATGGAAATGATGCTATGCTGTATGATGTATTTTACCCATGTGGATCACAGCTGTCATATAAACATGAGCTATGTTACAAAATCGAGAGGGGTGTGAGCATGGGGGTAGTGCTCAGGGGCAGGGGAGGGGGGACGAGAAACCTAGAGGAGAGTAAAGGTGCCCCACCCAACAGCATTAAAGTCCCTGGGCATGGAGATGAAGCCATTTCAGCCCTGCAGTCCTAGGTGAGGGACCCTGGTCAAGGAACATGCGGATCCGAAAAGAGCTGGTCTCACTGTTCATGCCTGAATTGCTAGCCCCATGAGCTGTGAGCAGATGAAGTGCTCTTGGCTTAGTACTGAATCTTGGGATGGCTGGTAAGAAGCAGGAGTTAGCTAAAGCCATGAGTGTTCTGCCTCATCATCCTTTAAGGACCAACAAAGCTTCTTTCTGACCCTAAGAATAAACTGGGCGGTGGTGGTGCATGCCTTTAATCCCAGCACTCAGGAGGCAGGGGCTGGTTTACAAAGTAAGTTTCAGGACAGCCAAGGCTGTTACACAGAGAAACACAGAGAGGGAAATATGATATATGAATATATATATGAGAGCTTACCTGAAGTCTTTCCCACATCTCTGCTTCTTTTTCATACCTTTTTTTTCTACAGATATAAACTGCATCTAAATTTTGATTTCACAACTGTTTCCATCAGCTTGAAAATTATGGTGTCTTTTTTGCATTCTACTTTATGGGCTTTAAAAAAAATGTATCAAGTCCTCTCCCTCTTCCACAGCATTCTGGCATTTGAATCACAGCACAACATAAAGAGAAGAATGGTGAGTGGGGGAGCCAGGGGCCCTCACTTCAGATGTAATGAGCTGTAAGGTTCTGGGAAAGTGTGACATCTTCCTGGCCCTGATTGTCTCCATATAAAATAGAAGTATTTCCTGGGATGATAGAGTGTCGAGTGCATAAACAGATGGGAGAACTATGCAAAAGTAAGAGGACTCTGTTTTTATAGCTGACAGAGCCTCTGCAGAGAGACTTGCGTGCGTTCCTTGTGTGTCGGGTTCTCTCCTGTAAGCCTGAGCAAGATTGATTTGCCCATCATATGGAAGTCAAGAGAAGCACTAGCTCTGCCTTATGACTTTTTGTTGGTGTGTGTGTGTGTGTGTGTGTGTGTGTGTGTGTGTGTGTGTGTGTGTGTGAGAGAGAGAGAGAGAGAGAGAGAGAGAGAGAGAGAGAGAGAGATTTTTTTTGGTATTTTTCACATAATGTTTGGTAGTGGTCTAGTATAAGACTCATTATGGTCAAGCAAGCCAGGTGAAGGAAACCCACTCGTGGAAGGGTGAGCTGGGGTCGATGTGAAGAAATGCACTGGTTCATGGAGGCTAACAACTCTTTAGAAGCTGCTGCCACTTGGGATTGCCTTAGCAGTGATTTTAAACATTGATTGCAATTCTTGTATTCCCTGACTGTTTTCCAAGTTTCTGTTTCACTTTTGTTTCCATAGCAACCTGCAGAGATAGGCAATAGATATTTAAGTAAGAGTTGAATGAATGAAAGGAGATAAAGGCCAAGGGAAACACTTAAACGTCTTACATGTGGCCCAGGCTTCCAACTGCCAATTCCTAGAAGACAGAGTAAAGAAGACGTGAAATGCCACCTCAGGATACAGTCAGCAAAATCCTAAGGGAAGAAACTTTTAGGACAAGCAACGAAATTTCTTGTAAAAATTAATTGCAAATGGGGACAAAGAGCTGGAGGAGGGTTGTGGGACAAAGGAGATGCAGGAGACATAGCATTCAGTTGCAAAGTGTGTACTTTATTTGGATTCTGATTTTATGTTCAGGTTATTAATTTATGTGCATCAGTGTTTGCATGTGTGTCTATGTACCGTGTGCATCCTGGGGCTGGCAGAGGTCAGAAGAGGGTCTTAGATCCCCTGGAACTGGGGTCACAGAGGGTTGTGGGAACCTAACCTGGGTCCTCTGCAAGAGCAGAAAGTTTGCCCAACTGCTCACCATCTATCTCTCCAGCCCCAGGATCCTGATTTGTTTTTTTAAATTATGATATCATGAGAGATTTAGAAATCTGAACATTGCCAGTTTGGTGGCACATCTTATCAGTTATTTTAGTTTGGGCAATGTTTACAAGTAAAATGATATAATGTCTAGAATTTGCCTCGAATACTATGGGAAGGAGGACTTGGGAAGGATCCGATGTGCTGGGGTAGGGACCGAGGCTGGGGGGTTCTGCAACTGAGTGCTCACACATAAGGCGTCACCACAGTGTATGTGCTCACATGTGCTTCAGACTTCTTACTGTAGTGTTGCAAACAGAACACCCGGGAAACTCCTCTCCTGGTGCAAGAACTGTTTTACTAACACAACTAAAATGATGGCTTCTCACCTCAATGTGAAAATGGTTTAGTTTTACATATGGATATGTGTGATTTCCTTCGGTATTTGTGTTAAAGTTGGTAAAGCCAACCAGGAACACATGTCTTTTTCAAAGTAGCCTGTCCTCTGGGGAGCTGTAATGTTTTAATGGTATCTGTTGCAGGCCGTCTTTCCATGCAATACGAACTGGAAAAATGGTCTCTAAGTGCAATCACCAACATTAGCAATAAATGGCGAAGCTTGTTCACATCTACAAAGTCCAAAGTCCTAGGAGTTAAGCTGAGTGTCCTCGGGGCTTATCGCTGCTGTTAAACAAGGTGTGGGAGCGGAAGGCGGACAGCACTCTGGGAAGAGTCAGTTGTCCGTTTGCATAGCACTGCTTACTTAGAATATTTGACTTGCGGTGTCTTCACCCTCACATTGTCTCGAGTTTTTAATTGACAACTATTTTCCCCAAACCCAAAGATTATGGGTAAAAAAAAAAAAATCTTTTCTTCTGTCCAACTTGTCCTCAGGAATCCAAGCATAAGGGCTCTTTGCCCTTCTGTGCCCAAGCCCTGAGGTTGGGGACTCTGAATGACTGGCATTAAGCATGTCCTTTAAATTACTAAAGCAGTACTTTTATGTTAAAGTTTAGTTTGTAAGTTATTTGTAAAGCGTTTCTCACCTTTAACCGGCTGCTTTGCCAGCTAACACATTAGTACTTTTCAGGCATTCCTTCCCTTAAACTTCCCAATGTCAGTCCATAAGTGGTCTGCCTTGCTAACGAGGAGGAGAGCGAGGCTCAGAGGAGAGAAAAACAGACATCCCACCAGCCTGTAAGTGGTACAACAGGCAGTCCAAGTGTAGGCTGTCTTGATTTACCATTTTCTCCTGATTTCCGTGTGTGTGTGTGTGTGTGTGTGTGTGTGTGTGTGTGTGTGTGTGTGTGTCTGTCTGTCTGTCTGTCTGTCTATGGGTGGATAGATACAAATGTGTGCATGTGGAGGGCAAAACCCAACTTGAGGTGCCGTTCCTTAGGTACTACCCCCCTTTTTTCTTTCTCAAAGTAGAGTCTCTCACCGATACAGCTGGGCTAGCTGGCTAGCGGTCCCCAGGAGTCTTCCTGTCTGCATCACCCTCTCTGCCCCTCACACACACAGCTGCTGTTGCAGGGCTGTGCCACCATGCTCCTTTTTTCCTTTCCCATGGGCTCTGGGCACCAAACCCAGGTCCCCAGGCTCGCAAGCAAGCCTTTTACTGGCCGGGCCGCCTCACTTAGCCGTCATCCTGTGTTATTAATCATTTTCTCTTGACGTTGTAAGCCCCCTTAAGAGAAGTCTTTTCATTAGTCTCTGGGGCTCCTTAACCCTCATCGATTTATATAAACACTTGTTGCTCTCAACAAATCATCCGAGCACTGCTGTCACGCCGCTCGTTTCACCCCCTCAAGCCCCGTGGCGTGCCCGCGTTTCCCAGTCCCATTCTGGGGACTAAGTGTAATTACCCAATAATTATTTAAGGAAAATGTTTGAGAACACATCCACAGGCAGAAAATTGCATTTAAAAGGTGAAAAAGGAATGGTACCAGACACTGTAAGTAAGGTGGGGGAGATTAAGATTTACGTTTAGGAAACAGGTTGATGAAGTTTGGATTTCCCTGCGTGGACTATACAGTATGTGGAAAACCCAACAAACCATGGAGAAAATTCCAGAACACTGTAACCAAGTCATCACACGGGATGGTTGTGGAAGGTAGACTTTCCAGATGTAAAAATACAGCCAGATCACTTCCTGTTCCCCCTGTCCCCAACCTATGGTCACCTGCCTGACTTTCCATTGCCATAGAGGAATGTTCTCCTGGGGTGTGTGCTCTTATCCATATGGAGACTGGTGAGGTCCTAGTCAAGTTGCCGTATAATTTGACAAGCACAAGGTTAAACAATAGCCGTAGGCCATTGCATGTCCATTGTGGGCCAGGGCCAGCACAAAGCATTTTACATGTCATCTAATTTAATTCTCATGCACACAACTGAAAGAACTGAGATGCAGAGAAGTCGTGGCTTTGCAGCTGAAAGGTTTACTTGTTAAATTTTAATGTCTGAGCATCGTCTTGGTGGGGATATGCTAGGTGGGGATGGCCAGGAGTGGTGGGAAAGCACTGGCTTTTGTCCATCCTCCCGGCACTCAGGTGATAAAAGTCGGCGGGTGTCACACAGGAGTCACCTCTAGGAATGTCTAGAGAAAAGCATGGGGATTGCCTCTTGGTCCAGGATCTGCTTCTCCGTGTCTGGGTTGTGTAGGACCCGCAGGTTCATTTATCCCAGTTCTGGTTTATGCGCCTACCTTGGCTGCCAGAGTGACTTTTCCAGAACATCGAGGTTACTGTAAACTCTAAGGGCTGCACTCCTGACAGGATTCCAGTATGGGGTCTGCTAAGTATAAACTTGTTGACAGGCCTGTGAATCATAATCTCTCACTGAGAGAGCGCGATGATGCACACCTATAGTTCTAGCAATCAGGAGGCTGACCAGGGTGTTCCAAGGCAGCCTGGGCTACATAGCTACTCTCTAGGTAAAAAAAAAAAAAAAAAAAAAAAAGATTTAAAAAAAATCACACATCAACTTGAAATTATTATTATTATTTTTTACTAGTAGAAGTGAACTAAATTCTGGAATCTTAAAGCATATATAATTTATAAATATATGCCTATGTGTTCTTACCAATGATTAATCTCATTTTTTTCTATAGGTTTTCTTTAAAATATGTCTACCTGCTGGCATTTTGTAAAAAGTGCTTGTTAAGAACCCTTGGAGTTTGATTCCACCTTTTTTTTTTAATAGTGTGCCTGTCTTCCTAAAACAAAACTCCTGTCTACTTTGTTAAGCAAGAGTAAAGTTAATTTCTGAAGGCCAGTGGCTGTTCATTAATGTATCCATTTGTTAATAATAATAAAAAAAATGGGTGTCTTGATTCAGGCTGCTATTACAGAATTCCGTCTTAGATGTCCTGTAAATAGTATAAATTTGTCTCTCATGGTTCTGGAATCTGCAAGTCCAAGGTCAGGACGCTGGAGGATTGAGTTCTGGCCAGCATCCAGACTTGCAGGAGCAGGGAGCATTCCCTCTTACTTGTCTTGAGGGCACTAATCCCATTCCTGAGGGCTCCACCTTTGACATCTAATTATTTTCTCTTAAAATAAATATTTTGTCTTAAAATTACTTTGGGGAGATCAGTCTTTTAGTAAATTTGTGTATACAGTCCATCACAATGAGAAACCAAAATATTCCTGGCATCACAGAAAAATTACTGTTCAGAACTTCTTAAAACCACAAGAAAACAGATCTGAAGGGTTTCCTGTCACTTGGGGCCTAGGAAATAGAAGGTCTATTTAGAGATTCATCCCTTGTGAGGAATATCAAAGATGCCTAAAGAGAGTTCTGGCTGTAATGTAATAGCACACTCAGCCATGCTTAGAATCCAGGCAGGCGGTAGCTGTTACATGATGTGAGGTGTTGAGTGAATAACGGCCAGATGCTACGGTAACTTTAAAAACTACAGATACCACCCAAGTTTAACCTGTTAAAGTGTTCCGTTCTCCTTCATCAAGTTAGTAGTGAGTCAGTTTTTAACAGCTGATCCCCCCCCCCCCCCCCGGCTTACTTTCTACACCTTGGATATTTTGTTGAGTGAGAAGTCAACTTAAATTTCACTCTCAAGCCGACATTTTGGAAGGGCTCCCTAGTTAACACAATGTCTTTAGACACACCTATCACTTGCCCCCTCCTCTTAGGGCCCTCCTGTGATAATAATAGCAGGCATGGCAGTAATAGAAGCAGATGATATTTATATAATATTTTTTAAGTATTAAGAACTGTATTAGATTTTTCTATGTATTAAACCGTTCGATCCTTTCAACAACTCACCAAGTCAAGTATTAAACTGTCATCCTCATTTCCTTACAGAGGAAACTGAAGAACGGGGAGCTGAGATGGTTTGTCTGAGACTGGGTGGCGAGTAGAAGAAAAGGTGAACATTCTGGGCAGCGATTCTCAACTTCATTCCCTTTGAATTAAAGTCACTTTAAACTCTGGTGCCCAGGTCTCAACCATAGCTCCTCTGACCCCTGTATCCATTCCAGATTCTAATTTTCCAACTTAATTGGCCTGGAACTTTTTTTTTTTTTTTTTTTTTTTTGACAAAATGTCATGATGTGGTTCAGGCTAGTCTCAATGTCATGATTCTCTTGTCTCTGTCCCTGAGTGTATATGCCACCATATCCACAGCAAAAATGTCTTTCATGCCCCTTGGGTGAGTAGAATGAGCTTCCAGGGTCAGGACCATTGTTCTGGAGTGTGATATCTTAGCTGTTATACTTACGGGCACTCTTGAGCTAATACCACACCTGAGTTCCTCTGGCTTCTCCCCATGGGAGCAAACTGGTTAAAGGAACAGACAAAAGAAGGAGAATTCTTGGCAATAAAATGATAACATCTGGGCCGGGTGGTGGTGGCGCACACCTTTAATCCCAGAACTTGGGAGGCAGAGGCAGGCGGATCTTTGTGAGTTCGAGGCCAGCCTGGTTTACAGATCCATGAAAGGTGCAAAGCTACACAGAGAAACCCTGTCTCAAAAAACAAAAACAAACAAACAAAATGATAACATCTGGATGGACATTGAGCAGTCCACAGGCTCTTGGAGAGAGCTGTTTATCTCTCTGCAAAATGAAGAGTTTCAAGTAAATGTTATTTTGGTCCTCTCTAGCCATGTGAGTCTGTGAAATCACTTATATCAGATTCTTACCAATCCATGAGTAGATGGCCCATCAAAAGTGTTTAATTTGGGAACCGGTTTCCTTTGGCCAACCTTCCCAACAACTGGTGTGTGCCTAAGGAAGGCAGCAGATCAGTTTTATTTTTGCTTTAGGTGGACCATAATGAGAGGAAGAAACTGTGTGTACGCATACACAAATCATTCGAAAGGGCCACTAGCTGGTTTGGGGGAACCGTCAGCTGTTTGGGATCCCCCACATCACTGCCCCCTCCAAGAGCTGCGGTAATTGAAAGCTGCCTGCGTTCTGATTGCTGACAGCTGATGGGTTCATGTTGCCAAGGAACCTCTGGCCATGTGCCAAGTAACGACCTGATTAATTATCCCCGCTTTGTGCTGCTCCTGCTCTGTCATCCCCTCCTTAGCGTGGTGTCCAGCTTCAGGGTCTCAGAATAGAACAGTAAGTCTCCTAAATGAACAATCCCTGTGTCCCGTGGCAGAAAACATGTCAGAAAGACTTTCTCGCCCCTCTTCAGGCGCTCTGCTCCATGACCTACTTGTTGAGACACAATCATGACTTCAAAGTGGGTCTGCCTGGTCACACTGTGTTTCCACATGGAGGGGTCCAGTAAAACGTTCTTTTTCCCTTTAATCTGATGCATTTAGAGGATGCCCAAAATATTATTCCAGGGACTCCCAGATGAAAAACAGCATACAACATGCTGCTTTGGCCCAGAGGCTCCTGGTGACTTGGGGCTGACTGACTTAAACTAATAACTGTGCTTGGGATTTTAGCTTCGAATGTCACCTAGAACTCTGACAACCTTCTGAAATCCAATTACCAAATGATCAGATTATACAAGGCTATTAAACAGTCACTGAACTGGTGGCACCAGACTCCTAGGACTCCAAGGGAAGAGACGCAGATAGTCTGGGTATGCTCACTGAGACCACACACACCTCTGAAGGAATGATCCCTAGCAGCAGGAAAGAGACCACATGGGTCCAGGAGTCTTTCTGGCCTTGGTAAATTGTGGGTTTCAGTAGCCTTCTCTGCGCATAGCTCAGTTAGCAGTTCCTACGGAGTTTCTGGGTCAGGCACCCTGGCTTTAATGCAAGTGCCCACCATAACCACCACTACAACTGTCCATGGGGCTTTCCAATGTTACCCCTCCACAGGACCCTCTGGAAGTGGGCCTCTGGAGGAAGGCTGGATTGCTTCACAACGGCACCTTTCCATCCATCCAGCAATGTCAGCCACACAGCAGGCTGCTGCTCCACCTAAGGCCTGGCTTTCACTCAGGGATAGCAGTTATTTCCCTGGGAAGCAGATGGATTTTACGTAAATTTCAAACAAATCTTTTAAGAGTAGGGTCCTGTCCTGGAGGCAGCTGGAGGGAGCAAAATCCCCCCTTAGAACCTGGCCTTTGAAGTGGAGCCCGACAGCAATCTTGCTCAGAGCTTTTCATGGATACACTTGTAAATTGATTTGGGGGTTCATCCTAATGGACTGGAAAACATGGTTTTTCCTGCGTGAAGCTGCTCAGTGAGGCCACTGTTTTAAAACCACCAGAGCTCTGCCCTGAGCCACCCTCCAGGGGCATATTACACTTTCCTGTGGTCAATAAAAACGATGCGGTTGTGTTATTAGAATGGGAAAAGTCTGAAATACAAGGACAGGGGCTTCTACACAGATTTGCGCCTGAACCACATAAACAGGTGATGGTGGCATCTAAATCACATAGGTACTTGGTCACTCTCAGTACATGTCCGTAAAGTTTATTGGCTTCTCTTAACGCCTTCCTTCCAAAGAACTATTTATTTAGCCCTTAGAAAACATATTGATTTTTAAATAATAAGATAGCTTTATAGAAGACCCCCTGCTGGGTCTATAATTGTTCTGCTGGTCTCCACAGGCCACAGATTTACTGAGGTATAAAATACCAATTGATATTCTGCTTTCTTATCTGTTCACTAAATTACTTTATAACTTTATCTGTTGCCCTAAGAATGTTTGTTGGGAAATATGATGACATTATATTTTACAAGTCACTGGAAGGATATAAACTGGAAATAGGAGATAATGGTTTTTCACTCATCATCAAGTAGTCAAGGAAACCCATACCGTCCCATAAAACTGGTGTGACAGCTAGACACATGTCCTGACAGAGTTACTTTTATATAGGAGAGGGAAAATGTGTAGACCAATCTAATTTATTATAATAAAAACTGCTGAGAAGAACCCAGATACCTGATTATCAGGAAGTGGTTGAGTGCGGCCATCCTGTCGTGAAAACACCTCTAATGAAGAGCAGAAGATGCTGCGATGTGTGGTCAACAGATAAGTGGGCTGTGACATGCATGGCAATCACAACAGCAGGTATAAAGTTGGGAAGCAATCTTATGCATAGGGCTGGGGTGTAACTCAGTAAGATGCTTCCCCAGGACAGGCAAAGCCCTGGGTTTGATCCCCAGCGCTAACAAAAGATAAAGAGAGACACGAGAGAGAGAGGGAGGGATTTACACCGTCTAGCAACAACCTGGGTTCCTCCCTCGGTAGCTGTTGCGTGTCTTGAGACAGAAGCCTGAAATCTGAGGCAGTTTCAGGTAGGATCCAGCTCTTCCTCTGCTCTCACACTGCTGTGGTCAGAGCAGCCTGCTCGCCTGTACAGCCTCACCAGCACGGCCTCACCAGCACGGCCTCACCAGCACGGCCTCGCCTTCGGCTCCGCACATGCTGCTCTTGCCAGGATAATCTTTCTGTCTTTTTCTTCTGTGGGCACCTCCCAGGCGTCCCTGGCAAATGCTTTTCTGTCCCACACTGGTCTCATTGGAGGCCTTACAGTCCCCTTTTCTGTGCGCCACAGTTATTATTTAAGGCCACACATCCTCCTTTAATTTTTCCTAACTTTATATCCCACTCAACTGTGGCAGACTCCACATACTCAACAAGATGGAAGTTCCTAGGAGACATGATTATCTGATCATATTTCTGACATGTATTATGGGAACAAATTGGAGCTGCTTGCTACTGGGATTCTTTGTTACAGCACCCAGGGAATCTCCAAATCAGTGCTCCCACCAAAAGAGGAGTGTGGTTGCTTGGCCAATGTCAACTCATGTTGCATGACAAGTTAATGATGTGACCTAAGGGAGAGTGCTCAGGCCCTGGTAGCAGGAAAGCTAAAAAGCTGGAAGAGAAAAACCTTGGAAGGGTTGAAGCTGCCTCCCGAGCCTGGATTGGGATCACTGCCCAGTCTCCCCAGGCTCAGCCCAGCCTTGGCGCTCAGTGTTTATCCCCAGCCTGGGCCCCAGCTCGTACTAAACACACACATCCAAGACGGCAGAATGGGACACGGAGCAAGTGCCTATTAGGCAATCAAGAGAGTGCACAATAAAAGTAAAAACTGCTGCCGAACTGTGCTTCTGTGACTAGAAACACAGGAGACAGGCAAGGCTCAGGACAGAAACTACGAAATGTCTCAGCATTATTTCTGAAAATACAAAATCAATTTAATACATATAAAAATAGCCAACCCACCCATATTATTTGATATTACTAAGGAGAGCTAAAATAGAATCTTAATGTGGTTTATGGGCAGATTCAAATAATGGAGGTTTATTATTTCTAAAAATACTTGATATAATCACCGTACATGATCATTGAAATTGCCAGGTTTTGTGATACAAATATATTAGATTCATAATTAAAATGCTATTGTCTACTGGTGCTACCACAGCATTTTTCAAAGGTAAATGTTTAAAGAGACCCTTTACATTTCCAAGGATCAGTGAGCTCTAATTGAGGATGATTCCTCCCTCAGATGCTTTATTTATGAGTATGACCAGTCTAGGAGAGGATGGGACAGTAGGAGGACCAAGGACTCTCAGACACTGAAATTTACACAGCGTGGAGTTGACTCTCTAGATGACCACTCTTTCTGTGGGTTTAAAGTGCCATCCATTCCTACAGCTCATCAAACAATACCAGAGGTCACAAAACATAAAAAGACCAGATCGGGATGTAGCTCAGAGGTGGAAGGTTTGCCTAGCATGTTCAATGCCCTGAGTTTGAAACCTAGAACTGTGAAAAATGTGTGTACATAATAAAGATTTTTTTTAACATTCTAAGGGCTAGGGATATAGATAGCATTTGCTTCTAGCTGTAGTGTTTGAATAAGAATGGCCCTCATAGGCTCATAGATTTGAATGCTTGGTCATTATGGAGTAGCACTACTTGACAGGGGTTAGGAGGTGTGGCCGTACTGGAGGAAGTGCATAACTGAGGTGGGCTTTAGATTTTCAAATGCTCAAGCCCGGTCCATTGCCTCTCTTTCTTCTGGCTGCCTGCTAATCTCTCAACTTCTCTAGTACCATGTCTGTCTGCATGTCACCATGCTTCTCACTCTGACAATAATGGACTAAACCTTTGAAACTGTAAGTCAGTCCCAGTGAAATGTTTGCCTTTATAAGAGTTGCTGTGATCATGGTGTCTCTTCACAGCAGTAGAACATTGACTAAGACAAATGCCCTCAAGGCTTTGGTTCCATCTCTAGCACAGCACAGGGTAACAGAGCATGGCTCCATGCTCTCCCCTGTTTTAGGGAGGAGAGAGGCCTGGGTAGAATTTCCACCCATTTGCTGTAACTCATCAAGCACAGGAAAGCCAATCTTATTGATGCCATCAGGTAGATATGGGCTAGAAGAAGAGCAGAGAAGAACCTATGGCCAGTCTTCCCAGTGATGCAGTTTTCTACCAACAAGGGAGTAACACACACCTCCTCCCCGAAGAGTTTGGGGATATGCTTCTTTTAGAAAGCACATTTTCACAGGAAATGCCCCCCTGCCGAATGTCTGCAGCCTCATAGGAGCCAGACACTGAGACTTCAGGCAGAGCAGGCAGTGGATTTATTTGAAGGTGCATGCTAATTTCACATGCCTGCGTTCCCCTTTGGTCTGATTATGAAAATCCATATTAATAAATGGAATTGATGACAGTTCTACCAAGAACTCTATATTATCTTCAATCCCCATCATGGAAAAAGGAGCCATAATTAACTGGCTTTCCACTCCGAACATCCTGACCAGCAGGAGGGACTGTCTGGCCCCAAGTGTTGACACATTTCTAGCCAAGTGCTGAAGTTCACAGCAATTCAGACCTCACAGCCCTTAGGACAGAGCTACCTACAGATGTTAGAGACACACCTACAGATGTTGTTAGAGACACACCTACAGATGTTTAGACTTTTTTTTTTACATTTATTTATTTATTTAATTGTGTGTGAGCGGTGTGGCAGGGGTGGGTGTGCATGTGCCAGTGTCCATGTGTGGAGATGAGAAAGACAGTTTCCTGGAGTCAGTTTTCTTCTCTGCCGTGTGGGTTCAGAAGATAACACTCAGGGCATCAGGCTTAGCCACAAGTGCCTTTATCTTCTGAGACATCTTCCCAGCCCTTGTTGGGCTTTTTGAAATACTTAGAATTGTCTGAGGCCTCCTTTTCCTCTCAGGTAGTCTCCTGACAAGCTGCTTCTTTGGGGCAGAACAGAATCAGGGAGGAGAGCGGCTGAAATAAACTGGCACAGTGCTGTGAATTTAGCCCCCGGAGTCTAGGGTTTTGTACACTCCCTATGATGGGGGGTGGGGCCAGAAGGTAGGAATCATACACGGTGAACAGATCTGGGTCCAAGGGTGGAGGAACTTTTTAGGGAGTGGAATAGGAATGAATTATTAGTCAAGCTAGGAGTTCCTGGGGACACTCAAGTCAAAACAAAACAAATTATAAAACAAAGAAAAACGAGACCCAGAACAATACATGCTTAAGACATTCCCCCAAATGCTTAATGTGGTAAAAAAGAAAAACACAAGAAATATACAGTCAAGTGTTCCCTTCAGGCCACAGGGGAACTGCCTATTTAAAGAAGGGAAAAGCCGTGTCAGAGGGGAAATCAGAGACTTTTGCCAGAAATCAGGTTAGGTGCTTTTTTAGGTTGAGTCCCTCACATTGTTCTCTAGTTTTGTTCCCACAGCTTACCACTAAATCCCAGCATGACGTGGCTCAGACTAGAAACAACATTTACAGAAACAGCACTATGAATCTAACAAGACCAGTGAAAGTTAGCTGAGGACCAAGAGCAGGCACTGTGATAAATGGTTTAGCTCTGGGGACATTCTTGTCACAGAGGTTATTTTTTTTTTTTACAAGCACCCCATTTTATAACTAGAAAAACTGAGGCTCTGTGATTAGTCCTGAGACACAGATAGAGAAAAGAGTGTCTGAGATTCAGACACCAACTCTGTCTGACTTCAGAGCCCTTGGCTACAGTCTTTAGAGTAGACAGCTTTTCATTAAATAGGAAGGGCTGAAAACCAAGAACCATTCCAACCAAGTGCCCCAAGTGTGGGATTTGAAGTGCCAGTGGCCACGGAGGAGGAGACATCCTTAAGTCCAGGCCTTGGTGGAGCTGTGTGGACTGAGGCAACTCCTGCAGCACAGCACCGAGCTTCAACTTGAGATGGGAGACGAGAAAACTCTACAGTAGAACGGTAGACAAAGAAGACAGCTCCCATCCCGGGTACCACTCACCCACCACCAAGTCCAGAAACCTTGCAAAGTATCTGGGATGCCAGGGGCATGGGATCCTGGCTCCTGCTGAGGGAGCAAGATGAAAGCGTGACCACTGATAGGTAGCTCTTCCGCTCCCATGGGTGGCCTGGGGAACACCACTTACGTTTGCAGAGCAGCAGGAGTCTGGCTGGTGCGGCTCATTTCTTTTCCACATAGACTCGAGTATTCTCAGACTGGGCTTCAAACGTTTTTATGCAGATCTCTTGTCTGTGTCTTCCCATGGGATTTTACAAAGTGTTGTTGAAATTTTGGCATTTATTTGTTTATTTATTGGTTTTTTTTGGCTTAGAATTTTGACTTTTAATCATTTTTAAATCATGGCAAATATTACCAAGAAATAGATTGTTTCACAGATTTCTTGAATTTTTCGTTACCTCTCCATAACTAGTCTTTGCTATGCTTTTAGGAAAGAAGGAAGATGTTTCACTGAGTGTGTGTGTGTGTGTGTGTGTGTGTGTGTGTGTGTGTGTGTGTGTGTATGGTGTATAGTTAGAGAATGAACTTAGGATATTATTTAAGTAAACACTCCACCACTGAGCCATACCCCTAACTAAACCACTGTTTTGTAATTTTAGTTTTTCCTGGTGCTGGGAATTGAACCTAGGGCCCCATGGGTTCTAAGCAAATGGTTTACTACTGCGTTACATCCCCACCTTCTGGGGAGGGGGGTTGCTCTGGCTGAACTTGATGTCACTCCATGGCCTAAGACAAGTGTGAGCTACCAGCCATCCCCAGCTGTGACTTTTAATGTTCACTGGGTAGATCACACCCACGGCGTGTTTATTCTGTTGTTTAAGGCTGGAATAGCGGTAGTAGGCTTCAGCCTACTCAGGCCATTTGCCTGCACAATCATCAAGGAGATTGCTTCACACTCTGATGTGACCTTTAAAATTACCTTGAAATTTTTATTTATTATCGTCATAATTATCATCTGGGTGGAAGGCAAAACGTCATGAGGAGATCAGAGGACAACTTGGTGCAATTGGGTTCTTTCCCCCTGCAGGACATCAAACTCAGGTTCCAGGGACCAAACTCGGGAGGTTAGCTAGAACTCAGGCTAGGCTTGTGCGGCAGATGCTGTATCCAAAGAGCCATCTCACTGGCTCAGATGGTACTTGTATAGACCAATAAAATAACTAGAACTAAACCATGGGCTCAAAAGACCTGAAAATGCTCCCACTTCTCCAGAACTTACCATAGTTGATCCCGTTGCCATTTGGGATCAAGGGAGCTTCCATGCAGACCCTTATTCTTCATGCTCACACAAATTCTCACTATGTGCTCATGCCTCAGCCTCAGTGTGCTTAGCGGCCTCTGCCTTTTGGGAAGCTTAGGAGGAGAAATGCATGTCACCTTCCAGAGCCAGCACACTGCCCTGGGTGCCATAGATGACATGCTCCACCAATTAATATTCCATTCAGCTTGACAATTGCCAAAAATCCTGAAAAACAGAGGCAAGATTTTGCATTACTATTTTCAAGTGTTACATATATATAAAAATCATCAGGTAAGGGCTGTTTCTACCTGAAGTCAAAAGTACAGAACAGAAGTGGCCTCGTGACAAAAGTCTGTTTCCAACCTTAGAGAGATACTAAAGTACATCTTAGCTGACTTCCAGTCACATCAGAAATGTTTGGAACCCCTGATGCCAAGCAGGATGCTGGGGTCTTCTTATAGCCAACACTTAGTGTCAGAAAAACATAAAACCAAACCCTACATTTGGATGCAATCAAAATAAGCACTTCATTATTCCCACAGAACCCTGGGAAGCAGCTGTGGGTTGTGCCGTGCAGACGTCTTTGAATCAGTCGCTGATATTTTCCATCAGAAGGAACTGAATTTGACTGGGTGAAGAGAGGCAGCTCGGAGAGCAGGGTAGGCTTCCGGCATTTGCTAAAGGCAGAAGCCATGTTCTAGGGTACTTGTGTTAGGGACTCACTTAATGTCCAGAAACTGAAAAAGAAGTGAATTATCGGAAATTCGAGGAGTCAGTTTTCAAGGGACTCTCGGAATCCAAACCCTAGGCTGGCTGGTGACATTCTCTAAAAAGGAGGAGTTAGCGGAGAGAGAAAGGACAGGTGGCAGAGAGCAAGGACTGAAATAGCCCTGCACAGTCCCTCATTCACACCTTAGCCTTCCTCGGTAGATAGCCACAGGTCCTATCCTGCTTTCTGAATCTCGAGGGAGGAGTTTTTTAAAGCAGAATGAACACACAGAGGTGAGATGACTCGCCTAGGATAATCCAGCAACCAGACCCAGGAGTGGGGACCACTGGCAGGCCTGCTGTGGAACAGGAATGGCCTAGTGTTCTATGGAGTTAACTCTTGGGACATTTGCAGAGAGACCTCCATTTGTCACACAAGTCACATATGGAATGATTTAGCCAAAATCTCTCCGAAGGCAGGGAATGGACTTAATGATGCCCAGAGATCCCTCAGCCACACGATAGTTTTGTGTCCCTAAAATCGCTAGTGGGCCTCTATGAAAACAGAGTCCATAGGTAGGAAACAGGGCTTGGACCGGGTTCCCTGTCACTGATCAGTCACACATGTTGGGAAGTGGTGTAACAGGAAAGAAGCAGATGTGTGCGAGGGTCTGTTGTCTTGATAAGAGGATCTTGTTGCCTATCTACCAACTGCTGCCTACCTGACCCGTGAGGTCCAGCAAACAGCAAGGACGCAGAATCAAGGTGATTTCTTCCAGGTGTTTGTCTCTAAGGATCCACAATATGATCTTGAATTTCTGGGGTTGTCTATACTTTTGTGCCCTGTGGCAAGCAAGGGGTGGAGGCTCTCAAGAGAGCGGGAATGCCCAGCAGCAGGCTCCTTCGGGTTAATTCTCTCTCTCGTGTACAGATCATCTTCTGGATAAGAAGCTGCAGCCATTTTGACTCCACAACCATTTAGTGTAGTGAAGAGTTGCCGTAGCAACGTGATTCTGCCCCAGGTTGACAGATATGCATGCTTGCCTGCTCTGAAAAGAAAATCGGACATTCACACTTCACAGAGGATATATACAAATAGAGCTACAAATTACGAGTTTATTATTGTCGTCTTTTAACTTTTCAATACAAGTTCAGGCATGTACAAAAAATAGACAGCACAATATAACGAGGCTCCATCTTCCCGTAGCCTGGCTTCGACATTAATTAGCATGAAGACATTTGTACACACTATCCTTTTCCAATCCCCCTTCATGTCATCCTCTTCATCAGCATCATTACTACCTATTATTACTGTGGTGGTGCTAAGGACTCAACTCGGGACTTTGTGCGCGCTGCAATTTAGCTTCAGCTGTGTGTTGTTTTTTGTTTGTTTGTTTGTTTTTTGTGGTGGTGGCAATATAACCCAGTGCCTTGCACATGCTAGGCAAGCACTCTACCATTGACCCATAATATCTCAGCTCCACCACGTTATTTTAAACAGATTCTGGATATCGTATTTTTTTTCACCCACATACCATTTCCATATAAATGTCTAAAAGGTCAGGCTTCTACTCAATGATTTACATGAAAAAAAATCTATAAAAGATTAAAAGAAAAATTCCATAACACCAATTCTACATTCCCACATAATTAAACTGCATCTATTCATTTTATTAATGCCCTGAATTCAGGCACTTTATATTTTGGCCTAAGAGCCATTAATATGATATAGCAGTTAAATTTACAAAGCTTATCTCATTTAATTCTCACAACAGCTCTAATATCATATTTTCTAAATAAGGACAACGAGGCTTGGCTATGTTAATGGCATCAGATATTGAGAGTACGTAAGTGGGTCTGAGGCTGGGAGCAGCAGAGCGCTCGCCCAGAGCATGTTTTCATCCCTGGCAACACACACACACACACACACACACACACACACACACACACACACACACACACACTCAGGGTTGCGGGGGAGAGCATACACCCAGGCAAATGGATTTTTTTTAAAGATCATTTCTAACCTGACCATTGCGTATGTAGCTTGCAGTATGTTTGGTGTCAAGCAGTACAGGATTTTCCTGAGTTTTGCTTTTCTCATCTCTCTCTCTCTTCTAATCTCTCTCTCTCTCTCTCTCTCTCTCTCTCTCTCTCTCTCTCTCTCTCTCTCTCTCACACACACACACACACACACACACACACACACACACATACTTTCTCTCATAATGTCTTGCTCTATAGGTCAAGTTGGCCTGAAGCTTACGATGTGTCCTTCCTCCCAGGTGGTGGACCTGCAGGCACATGCAGCACGCCTCGCTCAGGGATTTGCTAGGCCAGTGTGCCACCACCATGCCACGTCCGCAGCCACTTTCCCCATGAATTCTCTTTGATCCTGAGCAGTGTTCTTTGATGGAAATATCAGGTAAGTGTTGTCCTTGTGGGTCAAAGCTTGTGGCCATGACAAGAGGGCCTGCTGGATAATGTCCCTTACCCTGCCTTCCTGGCTGCTATGGGTCCGCAGCTAGGTGTCCCCATCTAAGCTTTGCTGCACGATGTCACCATGATGTCACCATGGTCTGCTTGGTCCCCTTGCTCTCTGCTTTGGGCTCTGGCCTTTCCTCTCACTGAGCACTGAACCCAGCACATGAAATGTGCCCAGTAAGTAGTTTTTCAGATGTGAGTGCCTGGGTTCTTTTTATTTTCTAACCATACAAATTGTGGTGGATCTGTCAGTGACCAGCATGCTAAACAGACCAGTGCAGCCACCTAGTTCAGAGAAAAAGATGACATTTCAAGCTGATGGTGAAGTGTGTTCTTGCCTTACTTCCCACTGTCCGCCCAGCTATGGTCCCCAGTGACTTTACAGACGTCCTCTTTGAAATCTTGCAAAAAAAAAAAAAATCAGAGCTTTATTATTTGAAGTTTAATATTTAATATTTTAATCCTTGAGAGCCTTTAAATTTTTAAAGATCATCTTATTATACATGGGTGAGTGTGCTGCCTGCATGTATGTATACTGCATGTGCTCCTGATGCCCGAGGAGGTCAGAAGAGGACCTTTCCCTTGGAGTTTCCCATTGACTGAAACCATGAATCTATGTTTACAGGAAATTATCCTGGCCTAAAATAATTACGGTAAAGAAGGGATGGAATCGGATGTCCTAGAAAAGCTTGCAGCAGGCTTTAATTGTGTTTATCATTTTGCTATACTTTATGTCTTTGACCTCTCTAACCTGCTGGGATTTTCCCAGGAGACTGGTGCTTCACAGAAGATTCTTGCTGCTCTCTGTGGACTTCTCATAGATCCCCGAGCCCGTAGATGCATGTGACCTGAGTGGACACCTGTGAGCACATCCACTGACCTTTGTCCCCGGTTCTGTCTCTCTTTCATATGGCCACAGGGGCAGCCTCCTGGCAGTTCTCTCCATACATGTTCCAGACCCTCCTCCCTTGATAACCTTATAGCACCCATCACCTGGATACTCACTCCTACTTCTATGTCCCCAACCCATCACTTAAAACGACTGAATCTGAAGTCACACAGAACGTCTTCATCCCCGACCCTTCTCTCTTTAGTTAAACCATTAACTCGGCACCGCCAATCAGAAATATTCCCCCCCCCTTCCTCTCCTTTGTTCTCATTTGGTTGGTGACTAGACTTCCCTTCTTCTGTGAAGTCAAATCTTTTTTCTCCATTCACAACCTCTTCTGGGATCAGATTCTCCCCACCTGCATCAGCACCATGGTTATTTCTACATTAGTCATCTCCCCTGGGAGACTTTTCTGTTCACCTGTCCCCTTGTGCATACAGAGCTAGGTTCTGCGTGGTCAGACCCCAGCTCATCCCATGCACACTAATTGTACATTTACTTTTGTATCTTCCCTTGATCCGCTGCAAACTTCTTGAGGGGCTGAATTTTATCTGTGAACAGCCAGCTCTGAACAGAGCCTGACGCACGCTTGATCCACGGTAGAGTCAGTTGAACTGAAGGTAATTTGCCGTCTTGTACTATGTGCTCCTGGGGGAACCTTGCTCAGGGCCTGAGTGTGATGATAGCTTTTTCACGTGAGACTTTGGACAAGTTTGCCCAGAGTTACATTCCCATTTAACATACTATTGTGAATATTACAGTCAGAATAAGAACTTGTTAAAGTGAGCAGCTGACAATCACCCCAAACCCAGGGATCTTATTTGGTTTCTCTCCAGTACTGTAATATACTGTCTGGCTACAGGAAGAATTTTAAACAAGGAAACAGCAGTAGTAGTTATCACTGGCTGCTTCTGAACTGTTTAACTGCTTCAATTGTCTTCCAGTTTCTATGTGAGTATCTCATTTAATCCTAACAACTGTATAAAATCATGTATTATTAACCCCGTTTCACAAGTGAGGATACTGGGACCCAGAGCAGTGAAAAGACATGCTCAGGGGCTGGAGAGATGGCTCAGTGGTCAGAGCAACTATTGCCCTTGCAGAGGGCTGACTGGGCTCAGGTCCCCGCACCTACATGGTGGCTCACAACCATCTGTGATTCCAGTTCCAAGGGCTCTGGCACACTCTTCTGACCTCTGTGTGACCTGGTACACAGATGTACATGCAGGCAAAACACTTGTACACATAAAAAACGTTTGATTAAATGAAAAAAGACATGATTACAGTCACTTCTCTAGTCAGTGGAGGCACCAGATGAGGATTGGCTGTTTTTCTGCAGAGTCTATATTCATTCGCTCACCGTTATTGTGGAACTGGTGTGTGTGAATGAATCTATGTTTCAGCTGAACTCTCAGACCATGAATGACAGCTGCTGAAATATATGATTTGTGGACATGCAGGGAAAAACCAGAGTTTTGTTTCTGATATATATATATATATATATATATATATATATATATATATATATTCTCTCTCTCTCTCTCTCTCTCTCTCTCTCTTTCACACACACACACACACACACACACACACACACACACACACACACGTACACATTATTTTCTTCTAATAGTTACTTACCCAACTTCAGACAAACAACAAAATGGCATGTGCCAAGGTGTTTAACATTATGGCTTTTCTCAGCCATAATTAAATGGGAATTTCATTACCAAATAATACTTCTCAAAATCTTATTTTCTCTTTTCCTTGGAAACTATCATTCTGGAAGGTATTTACTCAAGTTACTTGATCTGAATAAGAATGGAAATCTGTGATCCAGCTAGAATTTTTCTACTCTAATGCTAAATTCAAACATTTAAAAAAAAAAAAAAGCTTCTGCCATGACAAAATAAATAAAAAAATTTCTTCTTACAACCCATATAGTATCAACTTTTTAACCCTGCTTGGTTTTGCTCTTATTTGTGGCATGGGAAAGAAAACTGTGTTCCAGAAATGTGTTGGTATAAACACCATCTGACCTTAAAAGACAGGAGAAACTGTCCACAAGGTAGTTTCTGAGAATTGGCTGAGAGAAACATCTGACTTGACAACTTCAACTAAATTTGACCTCACTGGGCAAGTTTGTGGTGGTTTTCTTTTCTTTTTTCTTTTTTTAAACAAAATATCAAACAGCAGCTGCTTTTGAGTGGTAAAAATATAGTTTTGATGTTTTGTATTTTCTGATGGCCACTACTTTTAATTACCAACAAGAAAAATGGGGGCCACTGGGGCTGCCCAGTGAGACACCACAGCAGTGAAGAGAAATTAGAGTCCACTAATGTAGGGTTTGATTGTTATCCGCTTAAAGTGCCTCCAGCTCTGGAGTCGAGCATCGATGGTCATGACTTGAAGACTATTGTTTCTGCTTTCTTGTTAAATGCCAGTTCTGTTCATTTGCATCACTTAAAAATACATGTTTGGTGCTTACACTGTGTGTCAAAGTCTCAAGATTTAAGAAAATGTGGGGTTTTTCAATTTTTTTTTTTTTTTTTACAATTAGGAGAGCCAGTGAGCTATAACAAAATTACAGATGTAGTACTTAAAAACAATTCCCCCAAGAGCCGTGCATGAATAAATGCATTAATTATCGCTTCAATATTAAGAACTAAAAGTCAAAAGAGGCTGTGGTTAAAACTGCCCAGCCATCCTAGTGAGCTCCTAACACTGACAAGCTTCGGGATTTTCCTGGTTTCTAGCTGCCTGTCTGGGCTCCCTACAGGGAGGGAAATGTTTCAGAACAGAGGTCAGTAGCCTAAACTGTGTCCAAAAGAAGATTATTCAAAGTAAATGATCAATGACTCATTAGCTACCATCAGGTTAATAGCTTTTTAACATCCTTGGAAATTGAGCAATTTTACATAGTAGGTTGGACGTGAAAGATCCTGAGAAACTGGCTATTAGATTGTGGTTATGAATGAGGGAAACTTTACAAATACAACTGCAAATTTGTGAGACAATATTTTAAACATTAGATTTAATGTTCTCTGTACAAGAGTCAATTAGGTGGATGCAATGGTTAAGACTCATGCGACTGTGTCTTGAGCTTTGCGTGTCACTATATATAAGTTATATTTCAATCAAAACCCAAAATAATTCTGGCTCTCAAGGTCATAAACAGCCAAGCTCTCTCAGCCTGGCTAAGGAGGAAGGAGGACTAACCATAATGTGATGTAGTCTGGATGGGATCCAAAAACAGAAGAGAGAAGTGAAAAGTTAATGAAATCCAAATGAAATATGGAGCTTAGTTAATAATGATGTGTTAACATTAGTTCATTAGTTGTGACAAATGTCCCACACTAATGTAGTTAATCATGACTAATGTCAATGATGGGGGAAAACTGAGGGCAGGGTGGTGGAGAACTCTCAGCAACTTTTCCCTAAACCTACAACCATTCTATGATTTTTAAAGGTTTATTTTTAAAAATAGAAACACGAGAAATAAGAAGGAAGATGACCATGTGTCGGATCCCGGAGACATTGCAGTCAAGTCAAAGTGAAACATTAAAATACCAGTGTACATTATTTCAGGCAGCGTGAAGTCGTCAGGGCGGACGTTTTTGTTTTAAAAATCTAGTTGGCATCGTCACAGAGTAGATAGCTCCTCCACCAGGTCCACTCTCGCTTGATGGAACAGCTTAGGTGGTCGATATAGCCACCTCATTTTTGCATCCAAGCTAGCGTTAAAAGGTGTACACATGCAAACCACGATGCCTAATAGATGGCATGCTTTTTATTTTCAGAGCAGGATAATCATTGTTGTAAATTAACATCACCATCTCCTTCTGCTTAAATCCATCACTGCACACATTTATATATATAGAAAATTCATTCGTGCCTACCAAAACATTTCCTTTTCAGGTGTGTGTATATACAAATGTGTAAAAATAACTCGCTTCTAATGCCGTCTACATCTCTTTGTTAAGCAAACCTTTATGCTATAACCCTCAGCCATCATAATTAAATCCTGTTGATCTTCTTTTTGACACACGGGGATTCTTCCGGTATCATCGTTCACCGGTGTCAGTACTACTCAGACCTCGCACCTGCTTGGACCAGCTGGGTGGGCACAACTCGTGGAGTGTGTCTAGTGTCGCCACATCTGGCTTGGGTGGAGGCTGGGTCTTCCTTGGCAGGATCTTTTGTGGTGCGCGGCTCCATCGGGACCACGCCTTGCGACAAGGACAAATCGCCACCCCCTTCCTTTCCCCCTTCATTTAACAGTTCTGGGACAGAGGTTGTAGGCGAGGATCAGAGACAGCGTGGACCGCGATGAAGAGCAGGAGGAGCAGGAGCAAGAAGAAGCTCACCACCACCACGATCAACAAGAGCAGCTCCATCCTCCGCTCGGCGCCGGGGACTCCAGGACTGCAGTGAAGCACGGGGTTGCCATGGGAACCGCAGTGGCGCCCCCGCGGAACCCCACGTTTATTACGGGGGATCGATCTGCACTAGGCGCGGAGGCTACTACAGCCGAGGCCGCTGGAGGCTAGCGGAGGGGGGCGGGGGGACGGGGGAGAGCGCGAGGGGAAAGCGAGGGGAAGGGGGAGCAGAGGCAAGGGCTCCTCCCCCCCTCCTCCACCCGCCTCCCTCCCTTCCCCCAGCACGGCTCAGGAACAGCAGAAATCGGAGAATAGCGTGAAGTACAAATTGCTGACTTCCCTGCTCGGTTCTCAGTGGTGGGTGGCACGGTGGTTCGCAGGGAGCCGACTGCTGGGAAGGCCGGAGAACCCGTGTCACGCAGCCCCTCGGTCCCCTCCGCAGCCTGCCACCGCCGCGCGGTGCTGGAATCAAAGGCCTGTCGCGCGGCGGATCCCAGGGATCGGGTGGGCGTGCGCGCGCGGGGGCGGGACGGGGGGGGGATCCGCAGCCCTGCGCCTCACACACCCCCTAGGAGAAAGTTGGAGGCCAGAGGGCGGGCTTGCCGGGTCACCCTTGAGCCAGGACTGCACTTAATCATTGTGTCCCCCTCGGCGTGCGCTTAAGGCTGGGGGGGAAAAGAAAATTCTACCCAGATTCTAGTTGCAAGATCGGTTCCTTTAACTCGTCTCCAGTCGCGGGAGCCAGGGACACAGGAAAGCGCGGTTGAGGTTCTGAACGAAGGGACCGGGTCCGGACGAGGGGTACACACTGGGACACACTGACAGTCATCCCCCTGCCCACCTCTGCTCCCGATAGACTTTCCTGCTCCTGTAATTAAGAGAAACTCAGAAGCTAGATTCACCCCATTTTGCTCATCAACCTTTCTTTCTCTTCCCCAGTCATTGCGAAGCCCCTAGCCCGGGAGACTCGGGTCCCTCTCCTGGGCGGCTAAGGCCCTGTCGCTCCGGGCTATGAATATTAATAAGCTGCACGGCTCCAGGCTTAATTATCTCCCCTTAATTGTAGCTCAACCGAAAATCCTGCCTCCTGCCACTCAGGCCTCCCTAAATCGGGATCATTTGGTTTCCGTGTCTGGAGGCCCCCTCAGCTCAAAGTCCTTCTTTGTGTTGCGCCGCCCCAACCTGGAAACCATATGCTGCGTCTCTGAGCTGGTTAAAATCACCCTTAGAGCAATGATGCCTCTCCTGGACTAGACTGACTGCATCGGGGCAGCCTTGCACTTCCTTCTCCTGAACCTGGTACTCTCGGCTCCCAAAGGATCAAGTCTCTATCTCGCTTTCCTAAGTCCCTAGGATCCTAAGACAGCAGCAGCCTATGGGGTTTGCCAGGTAAGGATGGCCCTTGTAGAGCACTGAATTCGTTCAGCCAATGACTCGAGGGCACCTGACTCACGGGAAGAGACTCTTCATGCCGGCACCAGCCAGAGCCGCCCTGGCTGCTGCGCTCCACTGTAGCAGGGACGCTCCCAGCGGTTGCCTTGATCCCGTGGCGCTGGCACACCACTCTGTCCAGCCACCCTGGCAGTTCGCTCCTTGCCCGGGGGCTCTTCCCAGTGCTTCTGGGCCCACTCAGTGGAAAGACAGGGAGGCGCCGGCACTCAAGGGCTCTGAGCTCTGGGTCGCAGATTGGAGGAGGTCGTGGCAGCCTGCAGTTCATAGTCCTTCTGGCGCTGGAAATCCACTCGAGGCCGAAGCTTAAACCTAGGGTGTTTGCATAACAATTGGGACGTCCAGCCCAGCACTGGCTGGCACTGCCCAGGTCTTCTCTTGTCGAACTCGCCCGCTCTAGAGTGCCCTGGGCTTCAGCAGCGCAGGCCATGTCCTTCCTCCAGCACCTCGGCTTCTGTGACCCAGAGACTAGGGGAGAGCCCAAAAGGCCCCTCATCACCAGGGAGGGCAGCCCAGTCGAGGCCTGGGATACCCCAGGGCCAGAGAAAGCCAGCCACCTTGCTAATTCAGAGTAGGCCAGCAACTCATTGAGAACAATATGCTTGAAGTGTTTCAGAAGGTCTGCTTTCTCTTGGTGTAGACTTGAGGCTTAGACTAAGGCGAGGCCAAAGTCGACAAGAAACAGCTGAATTCAGCTTATTTTAGCTCAAGGTTCTGGGTACCCACAAACCGTCGGGGGGGGGGCACATGTAATCCTAGCACTCCCGGGGCTGAGTGAGGCAAGAGGATTGTAAATTAGAGGCCCTTCTGGCTGTGTAGACCCTGTTTCAAAAAATGAAGCAAAATAAATTTAAATTCTCTATTACATGAGACAGTTTAAGTTGCATCAAAAGGAAAGTTCGAAATGCTAAGAATTTAGGTGACATTCCCACAGTAGGTAAATTAGCACTGGACGTATGTCGCTTTAAAGTGCAGATCTGTCCAGGGGTCCAGTGAAATGAAACTTTCACAATCTCCAAGATCAGCGGTCAAAGGGGTGGTCACTGGAGTTTTCTAAAGTCTAAACCATCTTCTGAAATCACCAGAAAGAAACCCGCGTCAGATATTCAAGTATGTAGGTAGTTTCTGGTGGGGGTTTTGGAGGCAAGATCAGTTTTATTTCCTGACCAAACTGACATTTCCTGTGTAGTTCACATAGACCAGTGGTTCTCAACCTTCCTAATTCTGTGACCCTTTAATACAGTTCCTCCTGCTGTGGTGACCCCCCCACCATCATAAAATTATTTTCGTTGCAACTTCATAACCGTAATTTTACTACTGTTAGGAATCGTAATGTAAACATTCGTGGAGACAGAGATTGCCAGAGAGCTTGCCGCCCGCCCGCACAGGCTGAGAGCTGCTGACAGAGATTCTAGACTAGCAGCAATATTTCACCCCGGCTCAGAGCTGGGCGATGGTGGTCAGACAGGAGGTCTGGAAACTGCAGAGGAACAGCTTTGGCTTTGCCTCATCCCAGCTGTGTCCCCATCCAGCCGAAGGCCACCAGAATGGGAAAGAGGCAGCAGGATGAGCAGGGGTGGGGGCTGAGGGCAAGGAGCAGGAGGGATGGGGAGTGCCCTCGATGGGCATTTGGGCAGGCCAGGCAGGCGTTTAAAAAATGACGACTCTCCTTGCACCTCCTAGATGCTCAGGAATGCTGTCAAGGGACCCAGAGCAACAGTGTGACAACGTGAGGTTAGCCTCCTCTGAAGGGACAATGAGCTTGTCTTGCCTCTCTCAGAATCAGGACAGAGCCTGCCTGGAGTAGGTCCTGCTCCACCCCACTCTTTCTGCGGGAGCAAGTGGGGGCAGGAAAATGAGAATGGGCAGCTACAAAGGTCTCTTGTTCCTTAAAAACCACAGAATGGCAGCTGGAAACCTAGTGGGAGTTTTCTAGGCTTGTCTTGATTGGTCTTTTATTTCAACCAAGAATAATTGCACAAGGCTGAGAGAAACGTTAAAAACATTTCCTTGCTAAATGATAGTCCTGAGATGGGTCTCCCTGCTCCCCCAGTTTTCTCTCCCTCATACTCATCTACATACACACTCACAGGTCTACCTGCCCCCTTTGCATTTGGTATTGCACTTTTTAACTTGATACAAATCAAAGTCATGTACCAACTTGCACTTGTCTCTCAGAAACTCTATCCACGACTCATCTTCCCGGCAGTAAAAGTCTCTGAACGCTGTTTTTGAATTCTGCTAGCCTAGCCTCACCCCGGGCCCTCCTAGGATGACGCAACACTAGAACAGGGCCCAGAAAGCTGCTGTGTCTGTCACTCCCTGGCTGAGCCTGGCTTTGGGGGTACCGAAGTGGTCCAAACAAGACCTCCCTCTGCCTCCTCCAGCCCCGCTGCTGCACTGAGAACCTTCAGGGTGTGACATGTATTCACCTACACATTGAACTGTCTTGGATTTGTGACACCTCCTGCATTTTATATAGTACAGATAACCAGACACACCTTGCAGGCACACTTGGAAAACCAACACTCAGCTACACCCCACCCTGATGTGGGCCTAAGATGACAAGACAGGGAGCTGAAAGGATCCAATACAGCCTCTCTTTTGCTTAGGTTTTCCTATACGCTGCTCATAGTATCTCAGGTCCTCAGCCTGCTGTCATGGGAAGTACTGGGAAGAGGTAGGGAACTGGATCAGAAGGGAGTATCCTTTGATAGGTAGAGCTGGGCCCACTAAAGAACTGGAAATTTGAAAATGGCTTAGATACACATGACAGCCAACCTCCTACCTTGGTTCACCAGAGCGAGCCGGCTTGGTAATGACAGCAGATAGAGCACTTGCTGTGTATAAGAAGCTGTGCCAAGCATCTCTCACATAACCGCTGGGTTCAACCCTACAAGTGACTACAGTGGACAAGCTTTTACAAATACACACTTAGGTTTATTTTTATTATTTCAATCATCTGTATGTGCATGTGAGTTTGTGCATGTGAGTCCATGGAGGCCAGAGGTCAGATTCCCTGGAGCTGGAATTACAGGCAGTTCTGAGTGACTCAATATGAATGCTGGGAATCAAACGGGAATCTTTTGCAAGAACCGCTGAGTTATTTCCAGTCCTGACCATCTTTGTTTTAAAGGTGGGGAAACTGAGGCACTGAGAGATATTCTTTAATATTGGTAAGCAGCAGAATCAGGACTTGACTGGTTTTTTCACTTATGAATTAGCACAAGCCATCAAATAGAAGAAACCAGTTTAAGTAAACTGTAGCCACCGAGGTCAAGCACCTTCACTTGGAATGCATGTTTTTACTCTCTGAACATGAGAACACATTTCAGGCTATTCTTGTCTTCCTAGACTACAGATCTGGGATGCTTACAGCAGTGTCTAAGTGGCAGGCCATGCAAATGGGTCCCATAGAGTTCAAGGAAGAATTCCCAGGCAGAATCTGGCTAGGTGACACCAATGGAGGACCTACGTGCTGCTAGTCATTTAACATTTGATGTCTTACGTCAGTTGGGTTAGTTAAACCAGAGGGAAGGATCAGGGATAAGGTTATCTTAATAAATAAGGAGGAAGCAGACAGGAACGACCTGAAACCAAAAGAAAGACAAAAACATTGGTAATAGAGAGATTGAGAGTAGGTGGCCTTCGGCTGGATGGGGACACAGCTGGGATGAGGCAAAGCCAAACGTTTGTCTTGTTTTCAGCAATCAAAACTTTGCAATAGTTCAAATAATTTGTAAAGCACATATGTGTTTCCTTTGTGTCTCTGAACCCATTTGTTCAAGCTTGCTTTCTATTGCTGTGATAAACACCGTGACCAAAAGCAACACAGGGAAGAAAAGTTTATTTCACCTTACAGCTCATCATGAAAAGAAGTCAGGGCAGGAACTCAAGGCATCACTGGAGGCAGGAGTTCAACTGGAGGGCATGGAGAAGCATTGCTTACCGGCTTGCTCCTCATGGCCTGCTCAGTTTCCTTCTTGATACAACCCAGGGGAACCTCCTGCCTAGGGATGACACCACCCGCAGTGGGCTGGGCCCTCTCACGTCAATTATTAATCAAGAAAATGCTCCACAGACTTGTCTGCAGGCCAGTCTGGAGGATGCATTTTCCTGCCCGATGACCCTAGCTTGTAGACATTGACAAAAATCAGCACACTATTCTAAGTTTAGAGTGCTTTATTTTCTAAAACTTTTTTTTGCATATTCCTTCATTTATTCTTCTCATACCTGATAAGTTCAACAGTGCACGGTATTTCATCTTTTCATCTTTTTTTCAGGAAGTGGGTGCAGGAAACAAATGAAAAGTTGTCTTTTGCACGCAAGGCACAAAGTAGGGTTCTCTGAGCACATTGCCTTATCTCTTCCCTAACTATCACTGAATTATGGATTTAATCGGTTCCTTTTAACACGTTAAGAAACTTCAATCCAGGGGGGAATTGATTGGTTATTTGTAACATTTCCTCCATATTTCCCCAAAAGTGTATCTGTTTCCTTGTTTACTGTTCTCAATCGTGAGGAAGACTCCTAAGAACCGGTTTTACTATGACAGTTCATCAGGACTCAGTGCTTGATGTTTCCACACTCTCAAAGCAGCACCAGAATTTTTTCCTTTGCTTCTGTACGGAACATTATGCCTCTGTTCCAGAATGAGTTGGTTTCTAAAGTGCTAGTTTGATAAGAGTGGAGGGCTTTTTAAGGGAGAAACATTCTTAATTAAGTAGATGGAAATGAATAAGAAAATGATTGAGGTTTTTTTTTCCCTGCTTCGCAAAATGCATTTGGCTTATTTAATATGCTGAAGATGTGTTTAAGTGTTCACTCATTTTTTGCCTGGCCCGATTTTAGTATACCACTTCATTAAATGGAAATATGTCATTATTAAAATAATGTTCAATCAGCCACAATCCATCTACTCTCATACAACTGCTTTTGTTTTCAAACAATGTACTTAACGTGAATCATTTTTGTAAGAATAAGTATATTGTTTGCTATTTTATTTAATACCCTATTATATAAACATCTCATTATTTCTATAGATTATTAAGAAAATGGCTGTGCAAACCTTTTTGATGATTTGCCATAATATATTAAATAAACTATGCTTATGAAAATGAAAAATTCAGTCGCTTCAAACACTAGTTCGGGGTCTTTAATGGGTAGCGATAATGTAGGCTGCCAGGCATTAAGCGCTCACTGCCTAAGCACCGCTTGCTAAGGCGTTTAAAGAGCACATTTGATTTCACCCAAGGACGACAAAAGCCACAGGCGGTAGTTTTATTAACCTCATTTTGCAAATTCTAAAACTGAGGCACAGGGTGGTGGTGGCAGACCCAGGAAAGCGGCTGAGCATCAGGGACCTCAGGCTGATCTCTCTCACACGTGCTCCTAGGTACTAAACCCTGTGGCCACTGAACCTGTTAGACCTATAGTTCTTATTGATGAATTTCCAGAGTAGAAACAAACCTAATTCTTCCTGTGCCCATCACATTGCTCTCTGCTGGCATAGCCATGGAGAATAGTTTTTCTTGAAATAAGGGAAAAAAATCTAGTCTCACCTTCTTGCAACACTTGATAGTGTTATTACTTTAAAAGATGATACACAATGAGCACAAAATTGCATTTTGGGCTTATTCTATATGAATGTTTATTTGATCAAAAGAAGACCAATATAATTTTTCCAGTTGTTTGTGAGTTTGTTTTATTTGTGAATTGTGGTAGATAGACCAGCATTTATGTGTTGGTGTCCGTGTTTTCTGAATGAATTTGAATGATTTCATTATAGTTTATGTATAATAACATTTCTCCTTTATCCTGATTAAAAAGTGTCTTACTCTGTTGTTGGCCTTCTGACATTTTGTAGGCTCCAGCTTTTTAAAGATTTATTTATTTTTATTATTTGTTAACATGAGTAGGTATGTGTTTCTGCATGTGGGGATGTGCACATGAATGGAGGGCAGAGGCATAGGATTCCCTGGAGCTGGAGTTTCAGGTGGGTGTAGGCTGCCTGTTGTAGGTGCTGGGAATGAGATGTAGGTCCTCTGGAAGAGCAGCAAGTGCTCTTAACTGCTGAGCTATCCAGCCCGGTACATACCACTTAAAAAAGTAGATTCATGACCTAAAGAATCGAATTCACAGCACTGGTTGCTAACTCAGTGGTAATTTGATTATGTGGTATTATTTTCCAAAGCTAATTAGAATTGATAATTATGCAGTTAATTAGGGAGGAATCTATCTCATTTTTAACAAGTCAGGCTTGAGCTTGGTGGAAGCCAGCCACATGATTTTGCTATTTTCTATCATTGAAGTCATGAATAAATAGAATCATGAAGCTAAAAACCTGCGAGTGTTAATGTTTTTTTTTTTCTGTAAAAACAACAGTTTATATTTCATTTACTAGGAGCCAGCATAGACATGTCTACTTTTTTTTTCAGTGTTTTTGGTTGTAAAAGCATTTTAAAGCAAAGCACAGAAACAATATATCACGTGGGTCTTGGATAAAAGGGCACATTTTGTTGTCAACTCAGATGTAATTTTCATGCCTATACTTTTCCAAAATGGAAAGAAAAAAATGAAGTAATATTAAGGTAGTTTCCCAGGCAGCCCTTTGGGGACTTTATATGATCTTTCCTGACCTACTTATTAAGGTTTTTAGGGTGGAAAAACACCATTTGTGTCAGCCGTGTCTTTTAAAATTTAAAATGCAAGTTTCTGGCTATATGCCTTGCAGCTGTGCATTTTAGCACACACACACACACACACACACACACACACACACACACACACGGAACTCTGTTTTGTGGAGACAGTCTTCCTATGTGCTTTGCCTGTGGGGTGTGTGTGTGTGTGTGTGTGTGTGTGTGTGTGTGTGTGTGTATGTGTGTTGGTTAGAGTTCAACCTTGAGTGCCTTTCTTTGTAAGCCAAGCCAAACATCTTGATTTTTTTGAGACAGGGTCTCTCACTGGGACTTGGTGCTCACTAGCAAGTCTCAGTGATCCTCCTGCCTCTGTGTTCCAGGTGCTGGGGTTACAGTGGGAAACACTACACACTGCATTAGATGGGTCCTAGGGATGGAACTCAGAACCTCATGCTCGTAGGGCAAGCACTTTACTGACTGGCTATTTCCCCAGTCCCCCTTATTCGGGGGGGGGGGGCAGTTGAGATGTTTTGTCTTAATCTATCTGTCTTGGTTTGGGTTACTATTGTTATAATGAAACCCCATGACCAAAGTTGGGGGGGAGAGGGTTTATTTGGCATATGCTTCCACACCCATAGTCTATCACTGAAGGAAGTTAGGATGGGAACTCAAGCAGGGCAGGAACCTGGAGGCAGGAGCTGATGCAGAGGCCATAGAGGGGCGCTACTTACTGGCTTGCTCTCCATGGCTTGCTCAACCTGCTTTCTTATAGAGCCCAACATCACCAGGCCAGTGGTGGCCCCACCCATGGTGGTCTGGGCCTCCCACATCAATTACTAATTAAGAAAGTACTCTGCAGGCTTGCCTACAGCCTAATCTTATTGAGGCATTTTCTCAACTGGAGTTCCTCCTCTGAGATGATTCTAGCCTCTGTCAGTGTGGGAGTCCAGCTCCCACCTTTGGAATGGTTCTTGGAGGAGAGAGGGATAAGAAAATATTAGGTAGAATGAAAGATGGAGATGAGAAGAAAGATAGAAACCATGATAGCTTCGGGAGGGCCTGGGTCAATACCCAACAGCCCCAAGGTTTATTCAAAGGGGCTTTTTATATTATGCCAAGGGGAGAGGCAAAAGACCTCCCCCTTGCAAGATCAAAGCACACTGCATAGCCAAATCATCTCCTTATGCAGCCCTGCTGGGTAAAGCAAGCCCAGATTCTCTGACCCTGAGTAAGTTCTCACTAGGAAACCTCTGTGGCCTTCCACATGTCAGGTTGACATAAATTTAGCCAGCATAATATCCCTGGGTATTTCCCAAGGCCCAAGAGTTAGAGAAGCGGCTTGGCAGGAAGGGTTTCTCATCTAGAATTCCTGCTCCCTTCCTACTATGCACTCAGGTCCCTGTCAGGGTTCTTTTCAGTTTGGCAGAACTCCTGGGAGTGACACCAGTTGTTAGACATGGCATGAGCTGGCAGTCCTCGTCAGCATTCTGCCCAGTCAAATAATCCCTTACCTTTTCGTTACCAGTGCTGGAGAAATATGTCTTTGGTCATCTTAAAAGTTTCTACATATAAAAAGAAGTCAGGGGGAATCAGGCGTTTGCAGAGTATTGCCTACTTGCCATGAGGGGCCCAGAAATCATGGTCATGTATTTATTTGTGTTCATTCTCTTCCAGCCCAGCAAAGAGATGGCCAGTAGAGGTCTTTCATTTCTCCAAGAGATCATCACTCTTTTCCAAAGCTTTACTCCTGAATTGATTGTGTACTCAATGGATGTGAGAGAAGCGTCTCAAACTGTGATTGGGTGAGGGTGCTAAAAAGATGGCTTAGCGGTTAAGAGCCCTAGCAGAGGACCTGGGTTTGGTTCCCAGCATCCACAGGGTGACCCACAACTACCTGGAACTCCAGTTTCAGGGGATCTGATGCCCTCTTCTGGCAATCAAGGGGATGTACACGTAGTGCTCATACATGTATGCAGGCAAAACACTCATACACATAAAATGAAAACAAATCTTTAAAAAGCACAAGTGAGTCGGCACAGGTTATGTTTTATTCTCAGTGGATACCATGGGGGTGTTCAAAGAGCAGTGGCTTCAGAAAACAGCAAATCCTTGAACCATGAAGTTAATGTAATCCACATGGTGCCCAGAATCCGAAGAAATCAGTCCAGGAGCACAGATCCACTGCCCCTGCCGCCCCCTCAGGTGTGTGTGTGTGTGTGTGTGTGTGTGTGTGTGTGTGTGTGTGTGTGTGTGTGAGACTCTACAGTCTGCTTACCCTTTGGCCTTTCAAAGTTAATATCTCCCCCCAGACACTCTTTAAAAATGTGCAAACAAGCTGACATTATGCCCGGGGCTCAAAATGTCCTTTTAAAATCTCAACATTCATATATTAAACCAGTTTCCAAATTCCTTTTTTGGGAGACGAAGAGCTGAGAAGTGGCTTGCTTCTGGGTGGGGGATCTTCCTTTCTAAGAAAGCAGATTTATTTTAAACAAACCTGTGGTTTCCATTTCTAAAGCTTCACCTGGCCACTTTCCAACAGAAGGGTTGGAAGGGGTGGGGTGGGAGGCTGCTGCTTGCGGCAAAGGCTCAGAAAAGCTCTTATTGGAGGAGAAAAAGAGCCAAACTCTTAATTCTTCAAGTTGGAACCCAGCAGCCTTCATCGGTTGTATTTAAATAGTGCTTGTAGTGTCTTGATTACATTCGAGTTTCTCACATACAAGAGCTCACCAGCCGGTCTCTGCTATAAAACGCCAGAACTATTTGCTCATCTTTTGGGGGTCAAATAAATGAGAGCATCCTGCACTATGGATTTCCCCCCAAATAATGTAGCTCCAGTGTCTCGAGGCTATAAAACTATGCCGTATTGATTTCATAGATGGTAGCGTTTAAATGGAGTGAAAAGACCTTGTTTAATTAATCCAACCATTCACTCAGTGAGCATTTATCACATGCCTGTCGTGGGCCCCCACCGTAGGAAACATCTGCCTGTCACTCTGTGCTTACTAAACTAGAGGAGTCAGCCATCCAAGCAGGAATGGCTGTCGGGGAGGAGAGTACAGCCTACACATCAGCTCGGTGTCAGCACTCCGCATCTCTGTGCTTTGTTTTCTGAATAACCCGTTCCACTGGGGGTTATTGGTTGCTCTTTCTTTTTTTGTTGATGTGTGTGTGTGTGCACGCGCGCGCGCACGCGTGAGTGCGTGTGTGTGTGTGTGTGTGTGTGTGTGTGTGTGTGTGTGTGTGTGTGACCATGGTCACGCAGATGATAGAGGGCAATCGAGGAGGACATCACTCTCTGCCTTTTCCCCTGGGAGACAAGGTCTCTCCCTGAGCCTGGAGCTCTCTGTTTCCGATAGACTGGCCAGCCAGTGAGCCCCCAGGATCCATGGGTGCGGGCACTTATCCCAAGCAGTGCTTTTAAGTGGGTGCCGCAGACCAGATCTCGGGACCTCGTATTGGCACGGCAAGAGCTGCTCCTTCACCGAGGCATTGTGTAAGCCTCATTAGCTCCATTTTAACTTGCAGGGAGCCGACCCTCACAGGTTTTCTCTCTTTTCTGTGGGTGATACTGGAACTAGTTGGCCCAGATCCAAGGTCGTTCATGGTAGATGCCTAGGAAGTTCTACATGGAAATAATCCTAAGGTTAGAGTAAAGGTAAGAAGGTTGGGGGAAAAAAATCCATGTAAAAATAAAACAGGACGGGTTTGAACTAAAACGTGGTCTTGATTGTGGCTACTGATCAATTACATTGGTATTATTATCAACATCTCCCCCTGCTCTGGTGCTGGGAATTGAACTCCAGGCCTTGCACACGCTAGGCAAGCACTCTACCACTGAGCTGCAGCCCCAGACCAGATTTTATTATTCCTATCTGTGCTTGAATGTTTATTTATAAAGCCACCCCTCTTCAAAATGACGGTGACTTGAGCGGCACAGCCTCTAATCACTCACCTTTATGGGCCTGTGTCACCCTTAACTACCCATGGCTCGGCTCCATCTGACCCCTCCTCCAGGCAGCACCCTTTGGTTATCAGTTTACCAGTACCATGTTGGAGGCAGGACCTCCCTCCTGGACCCCTGCATCTTGCCTCACACCTTTCTCGTGGTATGTTTCTAGTCAATATTTGCCAACTGTGGGGATACTGCTTCCGGCTTCGGAATAACCAGAGAGGTGGAAAGGGCCGGTAGTTTCCGGATGTGTTAAATTCTCTTAGAATGGCAAGGTGGAGGCAGGAGGCTCTCTGCCAAAGATTAGCTAGTTAATCCCTGAAGAGTCCAGCCTGAGAGAACAGAGGCTCGCAGTTCAGAAACCCCAGGCGAATGTTTCGAGGGGGGAAAAAAATGAGCAAATTCACTGTCAAGTTCCAAATTCCAAGGAAGCTTGGAAAGTCAGTGTACCTTCCCTCACAAACCCATCACCAACAGAGCCTGTAGATAAATCACGAGCCACTCGGCAAACAGTAGCTTGAACACAGAATTCAGACCCAGGCCAGTCCCCCGAGGTTAGAGAGGAGGCAGCATCGTGAAATCTCGGGAAGCCATGTGGCATTCGACTGCACCCAAATCTCCCTTTGATTTGGAGGGTGTTTCGATTCCGTGTGGATTCATGGCTGTGAAGAGGAACGGGGTTTACAGGAATCTCGCATGGGAAGTATCGGGCACTTGCAAATCCACCCTGTTACATCATTCATGTAATGAAGGATTCCGCTCAAGGCAGATGCTTGTGAGTCAGATACAGAAGACCCGTGTCCTTTCATTCTTATAAAGACACCCTAAATCTGGTGCTGGCTCCTGCTAGCTGATCGCCACAATGGGAAAGGAAGTAGATACGACTACACTAAATATGCTGCAGGGTCGGGAGAAGAACGAGGGGGTAAAGAAGACTGCAATGTTTGTGAAAAAGAGAGCCGAATGGGATGCGTGGCTAACTCACAGCCTGCTCACACAACTACGGACATTCGCTAGGCGTGCACTGTTTGCCAGGGACTGTGTGTGGTGCTGGAGGAGCAATACACACAGTCTCTGTCCCGAGGAGACTGCAGTGGATCTGGCAGATCTTTGAGCAGTGTACAGAGGGTCATGGACTTCGCTGAACTCATCCCAACTCAAGACACATCATACAAGTCAAACATCAGGGGGCTATCCATCCTCCTGTTACTGATGTAATGATACTCAGTATCTCTGAATGGCCCTAGTTATACTAAATGTGGCCCCAAATGATTACCAACTTAAATGAGAAAAAAAAAATCCGATGTAAAAAAATAAAGCATTCCTGATACAAAAGATAGCATAAGCTAGGTGCCAGAGATAGAAGGCAAAATCAACACAATTCAAGATGCATGAAGGCAGGAGGTCGTCTGTCTGGTTCTGCATTTGTGGTACTTGGCATGGCACCCATCACATGGTGGGTGCTCAGGAAGGATTATTAGTTGAATGATTAAATCTAGATTCTAAACAGTTTTGGCTGGGTGTCAGGATCCACCTCCTACTCGGAGTAACTAAACCACAGCAAACCGATTTCCAGTCAGGGGACCATCACAGCTCCTTCCATGGCTTGGATTCGCCACGTCTAGCTTTATCTGTCTCTGGACTCTACTGTTTGCCTAGCTTCTTCCTTGGCTTTCTCTCAGTTCAACAGTGACCTCTGGGTCTGTTGAGCTGAGGAGAGAGCAGTTGCCCAGCATTGACTTTACCTCCATCCATCATCACCTCTGACCTTGCACGTCATCAGACGCACCTTGTTCCTCAGGTGGGCTTGGCCAGTTTGCAGAGGTTTTCTGCTCATTGGCTCTTTGTTCTACTCACTGATTTCCTGACCCTCACAGCCCTTGAGTATCACCACGAGAGGTGCTCAGCCTGGGGCTTTAAAATGTTCATTGAGTTTGGTACTGGGAAATCAACTTATTATAATCCTCTATTCATGAAGTAACAGTTCATACCTTAAAGGTGTCTTAGTCTATTTTCTGTTGCTATCACAAAATACCTGAGACCTGGTGATTTATAAGGGATGGAGGTTTTTGTTGTTTTGTTTTATTTTGTTTTGTTCTTTACTCCTGTTCTGGAGACTGACAAATTTAAGAGCATGACTTTGGCATCTGCTGATGACCTACCTGCTATATTACAACCTAACTGAAGGTCCTACAGGGTGAGAGAGCAATCATGCCAGCTCACTTTCTCTTCCTCGTATAAAGATATCCATTAACCCACCCGGAGGACCCTGCCTTCACGCCTTATCTAGTACTAATTACTACCCGTGGGCTCCTGCCTCTGGGAGTTAAGTTTCCTGCACATAAACTTTCAGGAGACACATTCACCATAGAAAAAGAATCATGCAAATTGCTTCTTTAAAAATGCTTTTATTATTTTATG